>NC_064260.1:55442131-55795256 GCF_003254725.2 Canis lupus dingo | reverse complement strand
TACTCTACTTCTCAAAGTGTTCCAGTTCAACAACAACAAGAAAAGGCTGAAAGACTGTCACAATCCAGAGGAGCCTAAGAAAACATGAGGACAAATGGAATGTGATATGAGGGATGGTAACTTAGCAAAAACTAAGGAAATCTGAATAAAGTATGGTCTTTGGTTAATGCAAATATTTTAATATTGATTCATTAGCTAATATTTGTACCGTACTAAGATATCAATAATTGGAGAAATTGAGTGCAAGTGCATGAGAATTCTCTGTACTATCTTCTCAATTTCCCTATAAATCTTTTTTTTTCTAATAAATAAGATTTATTTTGAAAATTGACTTAAATGAATCAGGCTCCAAGTGTGAAGACATTTTAAGAATAGTTTAACTTTTGCCTTATTCTTAAAGAGTTCCTTCGATGGGAACAAAGTAAGATTTTTATGTCAGAAGGAAAGAAAAACACTTATGAACACGTATAATGCCTCCTCAATCTGAAAAGCAGGAAAGGATAATAAATAGCAAAAATCAGATAAAAATACTTCTATTATAATAGACACCATATTGCAAGTGCATTTAAAATTAGCAATGCATAACATTTATTTCCTTGACATTTGTCTTCCAAAGAGTTCACAGTTTTTCAGTGTCAGTTGAAACAGGGGAAGAATCTCAGGGAAGAATCCTTCACGTAATAAGAGGACCATTGGTAATAATGTCTCTCGGTTCTTTCCAAATCCGTAAAGATGCATTTCCTGATGAGTGACTGAGCTGTGAAGAAAGAGATGAGAAACCCTCATCCCTCTGAATTACTTGTGTCATAATATTTTAACCATAGTACTACGGATAGTAAATTATCCTTATTAACAGGAAATACGTCTCAGATTGGAATCTGAGCAATCAGATGGGCAGAGAAAAAACGCTTTGACTCCTCTTCATCTTTTAAAGACAAAGGAGAACTTTTCCATGTACAAAGTCAGTTGTCAAGATAGCCTTAGGGAATAAGAGTCTGCAGCATCGAATCCCGCTGCACAGCCCAGGACGCCGCGCTCCTGATCCCAAATCCCTGGGCCTGTCCCCCAACACAGGCTGCCATGCTGAGGTCATTTGCAATTGCTCTCTTAGGAGCTCCGGGGAAGGGGGAAGGAGATAAATAGGATGGGACGGGACGCGTGGAGGCGGAGAAAATTAAGGCCATTCCACTTTAAGTTCAGCGTTAGCACACGTCCAGCCATCCCAGGCCCCTGCAAAGAAGAGCTGAAATTTACATTACTTCAGTTACAGGAAAAAAACAAAAGTTTACAGCTTAATGTCCTAGAAAGCCCCACAATAGAATAAAAATTGAGCCCAGGCCAAGGGTAGGAAGCCCCTATTGAATGAGAACAGAGCTCAGTGCCCTTGAAGGCCCCATACCAAAATGTAAACAGAACTTGAGGAATTTCTCCAGCCCTTCTGGAGGTCCCCGAGACCAGCCCTTAAAACGAAGCTAAAACCCACCTCGGGGTCCAAGTCCCTGCTCCGCTGTGTCGGGTGTACTTGGACCCAAGCTCGAGCGTGTAAATCAACCCTCGTGTGTTTGCATCGGTGTCGGCTTCTTGGTGGTTTCTCGGATTCGCAATCTTGGGCACGACCGTCTGAGATAAAAAAACAAAACCAAAAGAAGCAGGCAGAGTGAACGCAGGATTCTGCGAGAAGCGGTGGAGACCCGGGGGCTTGGAGGCTATTCTGTGAAGGCCCCTGCAGACTGGGGGGTGGGATGCTCAGCCCCAGAGCCAGGGGACCCAGGGTCCCCAAATGCATCCTGCCCATCAGCTCTGAGTCTCAGGGAGCAGCACAGCGCCGCCGGCTGGAGGCCAGAGGCGCTGATGACCACCCCGCCTCTGACCCCGGAGGTGCATCTCCCAGGCAGATATGCACCTGACAATCAGCGCCACGGCCCATCCGCAGACCCCGCACAGATCACTCGCTGCCACCAAGTTGTCGGACCACAGAGGCTGCAGAGCTTCAGCTCTGCCTGGAAAGTAGGGTCTAACTTCTTTTGTACTTTGTGCTTTATTTTCATTTATTTTCTTTGATTCTTTTTTATTAATTGCTTTCTTTTAATTTTTATGTATGTACTTTACATATTTCTTAGGTTTGTTTACTTTCATGGTAGTTTAATTGTGTTTCTTATTTCGGGATTTAGAATCTTTTAACAAGCAGGCCAAAATAAACACAGAATCTGGTGTTTTTTGGGGAGGGCAGTTGTTATTGTTTTTCTCGGTTTTTCTTTTTCTTCCTTCTTTCTTTTCTGGAAAAAATAATGAGATGGAGAAATTCACCTGCATAAAATAACATGAGGTAGTACTCACAGCCAGGAAATTCATCAATACACAAATATGATGTCTAATTACAGTTTAAAACAATGATTATAAAGATAGCAGCTGGGCTGGAAAAAGAGCACAGAAGAAAACTAGAGAATCCCTTACTGTAGAAATAAAAGAACTAAAATCTAGTCAGGCCAACGTTAAAAATGCTATAACTGAGATGCAGTCCCAAGTGGAAGCCTTAAAAACAAGAAAGGTTATGGACCACAGAGGCAGACTTAGGGAAGTCAGCCACTTATTAAAACAATAACATTCATATCATAGGAGACTCTGAAGATGAAGAAAGAGAAAAGGGGGCAGAAGTTTTATTTGAACAAAGTATGTCAACTTCTCTAATGTGAGGAAGGACACAGACACTGAAATCGAGAGCACAGAGAACTCCCAATAAATTCAACAGAAGCTGACCATCATCCAGGCACATCAGAGTCAAAGTCACAAAATACACAGACAAGAAAAGAATCCTGAAAGCAGCGGAGGTGGGGCTTTGGGGGTGGGGGTAGTCCTTAACAAACAAGGGAGGATGAATCAGTGTGCAGCAGATCTGTCCACAAACTTGGCAAGCCAGAAGGAAGTGGAAGGAAATATTCAATATGCTGAATGGGAAAAGCATGCAGCCAAGAATTCCTTCTTTTGTTTTTTTAAAGAATAATCATCAAAATTTATTTAATCTCCCTAGGAAGAAATTAAAAATTTCTGAACATAAAATGCCATTTTCCTCAATCATAATAGCAAAAGTTTTTTATGTTTTTAAATTTCTTTTTATAGGAGTCCAATTTGTATGAATTCTTTCTTCAGCAAGGGTGTCATTCAGGATAGAAGGAGAGATAAAGAGTTTCCCAGACAGGCAAAATATAAAGGAGTTCATGATCACTAAACCAGTCCAGTAAGGAATTTTAAAAGGGACTCTTCTAGTGGGGGAAAAAAAGAGACCAAAAGCAACTAAGACTAGAAAGGACCAGAGAACATCACCAGAAACACCAACTCTACCGGTAACACAAAGGCACTAAGTTCATATCTTTCAATAATCACTCTGAATGCTGATAGACTAAATGCTCCAAACAAAAGATATAGGGTATCAGAGTGGCTTAAAAAACATGATCCGGGATGCCTGGGTGGCTCAGGGGTTGAGTCTCTACCTTTGACTCAGGGTGTGATCCTGGAGTCTGAGATCGAGTCCCATATTGGGCTCCTGGTGGGGAGCCTGCTTCTCTCTCTGCCTAATTTTCTGCCTCTCTCTCTCTCTCTCTCTCTCTCTCTCATAAATAAAATCGTTATTAAAAAAACAAGATCCATTTGTATGCTGCCTACAAGATGCTCACCTTAGACCTATAGACACCAGCAGATTGAAAGTCAGGGGATGGAAAATCATCTATCACATTAATGGACATCAAAAGAAAGCTGGAGGACCCATACTTATATCAGACAAACGAGATTTGAAACCAAACCATGGGGGACACCTGGTGGCTCAGTGGTTGAGCATCTGCCTTCGGCTCAGGGTGTGATCCTGGGATCCCAGGATCGAGTCCCACATCGGCCTCCCTTTGGGGAGCCTGCCTCTCCCTCTGCCTATGTTTCTGCCTCTGCTTCTCTGTGTATCTCTCATGAATAAATAAATAAAATATTTAAATTTCAAAAAAGAAAGAACAAATACTGTAAGAAGAGATGAAGAAGGGCATTATTTTATAATTAAAAAGACTCTCTATCAAGTTCAAACAACTAAATATTTATGCTGCCAACATGGGAGTACCTAAATATAGAAACCAATTAACAAAAAACGTACAGGAACTCACTGATAATAATACAATGACAGGGGCTTTTAACACCCACTTATGGCAATGGACTGATCGTCTATGCAGAAAATCAACAGGGGAACAATAGCCTTGACACACTGGACCACACGGACTCAACAGATACAGTCAGAACATTTCATCCTAAAGCAGAATACACATTCCTTTCAAGTGCACATGGGACATTCTCCAGAACAGATCGTATCATGGGCCACAAATCAGCCCTCAACAGGTACAACAGGTACAAAAAGGTTGATATCACACCATGTACATTTTCAGACCACGATGCTATGAAACTCAAAGTCGACAGTAAGAAAAAATTTGGACAGACCAAAAATACGTGGAGACTATGAACATCCTACTAGAGAATGAATGGAGCAACCAGGAAATTAAAGAGGAAATTTAAAACAAATGAAAATGAAAACATGTTTCTCCAAACCTCTAGGATGTAGCAAAGGCAGTCCTAAGAGGGAAGTACATAGCAATACAGGCCTACCTCAAGAAACAAGAAGTCTCCAATACACAACCTAACCCTACACCTAAAGGAGCTAGAAAAGGAATAGCAAACAAAGCCTAAAGCCTACAGAAGAAGAGAAAAAATAAAGATGAGAGCAGAAATAAACAATACAGAAACAACAAAACAGTAGAATGGAATAACGAAACTAAGAGCTGGTTCTTCAAAATAATTAATAAAATGGATCAAGCCCTAGCCAGCCTTATCAACGAGAAAAGAGAAAAGACCTAATTAAATAAAATCACAAATGAGAGAAGAGAGATCACAATCAACACCAGAAAAATAAGACAATTATAAGGGAATACTATGAAAGATTATACGCTAACAAACTGGGAGACCTGGAAGAAATGGACAAATCCCTAGAAATGTGCAAATGAGAAAAACTGAAATAGGAAGAAATAGAAAATGTGAACAGACCCATAACTAGCAAAGGAATTGAATCAGCAAGGCACCTGGGTGCCTCAGTGGTTGAGCATCTGCTTTGGCTCAGGTCATGATCCCGGGGTCCTGGGGGATCAAGTCCCACATCAGGCTCCCCGCATGGAGCCTCATTTTCCCTCTGCCTATACCTCTGCCTCTCTGTGTCTCTCATGAATACATAAATAAAATATTTAAAAAAGAAAAAAGATAAAAAGATGAGAAAGGACCCAAATAAAATCAGAAGAAAAGAGAAATAACAACCAACACTAGAGAAATACAAACATTTATAAGAGAACATTATGAAAAATTATATGCCAGCAACCTAGAACCTGGAAGAAATAGATCAATTCCTAGAAATATATAACATAGCAAAAATAAAAAGGGAAAAAATAAGAAACTTGAACAGACAGATAACCAGCAAAGAAATTGAATCAGCAATCAAAAATCTCCCAACAGGAGACGCTTAGATCAATAGAACAGAATGGAAAGCCGAAACAAGATACAAACCTGTAACTATATGATCCATTAATCGACAACAAGGCAGGAAGGAATATCCAATGGCACAAAGACAGTCTCTTCAACAAACCCTAACCCTGACCCCAGGATAAGAACAAATGGTGTTGGGAAAACCAGGCAGCCACATGCAGAAGAATGAAACTGGACCACTTTCTTACACCATATATATAAAAAATAAATTCAAAATGGATTAAAGACCTAAATGTGAGACCTGAAACCATACAAAGAAGAAAAGATAGGCAGCAACGTCTTTGACATTGGCCATTGGATCTTCTTTCTAGATATGCCTCTGAGGTGAGGGAAACAAAAGCAAAAATACTATTGGGACTTCATCAAATTGAAAAGCTTCCACAAAGTGAAGGAAACAACCAAAGCTAAAAGGCAACATACAAAATGAGAGGAGATATTTGTAAACAACACATCCAATAAAGAGTTAGTATCCAAAATACATAAAGCAAATGTAAATCTCAGCATCCTAAACACAAATTATCCAACTGCAGATGGGCAGAAGACATGAATGGACTTTGTCTCTGACAAGACATCCAGATGGCCGCCAGACACACGGAAAGACACTCAGCGTCACCCATCATCAGGGAAATGCAAACCAAAACCACAATGAGATGTCACCTGACAGCCGTCAGAATCGCTAAAATTAATAACACAAGAAACAACAGGTGTTGGTGAGGCTATGGAGAAGGGGGAGCCCCCTTACACTCCTGGTGGGCATACAAACAGGTGCAGCCACTGTGGAAAACAGTGTGGAGGGTCCTCCAGAAGTTAAAAATAGGGGATCCCTGGGTGGCGTAGTGGTTTGGCGCCTGCCTTTGGCCCAGGGCGCGATCCTGGAGACCCAGAATCGAATCCCACGTCGGGCTCCCGGTGCATGGAGCCTGCTTCTCCCTCTGCCTGTGTCTCTGCCTGTGTCTCTGCCTCTCTCTCTCTCTCTCTCATAGAAAAAAAAATAAAAAAAAGAAGTTAAAAATAGAGCTACCCGACTATTCCAAAATTGCACAGCTAGGTATTTACCCCGAGGATACAAAAGTAGTTTAGTAGATTCGAAGAGGGACACGCAGCCCAGTGTTGGTAGCAGCATTATCAACAACAGCCAAACTGTGGATACAGCCCAGATGTCCATCAACAGATGAATGGGCAGAGACGATGTGGTAAATATACACACTGCGACATCATTCGGTCATCAGAAGGGATGAAATGAAGCCATTTACAATGACGTGGGAGAAGTGGAAAGGACTTACGCTAAATGAACAGTCAGTCAGAGAAAGACAGATACCAAATACCATACAATTGCATTCACATGTGAATTTTAAGAAACCAAACAAACTGGCAAAGGGGCGGAGGGGGGGGGGATGAGAGAAGCAAACCAAGAAACACACTCTTAACCACAGAGAATAAACTAATAAATACCAGAGGAAGGTAGGGGGGATGGGGAATCAGGGGATGGGGATAGTGGAGGGCACCTGTGACCAGTACCAGGCGTTGTATCCAAGGGTTGAATCACTATGTGGTAAACCTGAAACTATATCATACTGTGTTTACAAACAGGAATTCAAGTAAAACTTTAAAATAATAATTGGTAGTATTGATGAAACATGTGCGCACAAGAGATAAAATCAGAAAGGCAACTGAAAATCCAAATAAAGAGTATTTAAAGCCACAAATCCCCTCCTTAGCTCAGCTCAGGGGAAGCCTGCCATGCCAATTCTCACCCCAGCAGAAGCCTGGATTTTGATTCTCTGGGGAGGCCACTGACTTGGTGGAGTCAGGCTATCTTTGAATCCAAAACCTAAATAGAGTGCATAAAACTAAACTGCCAAAGATGCTAGAGTCCAGAGTGCAGTCTAGAGTCTAGAGTGCAGGCACATGCCAAGACCCAAACTCTAACCATACACAGACATAACCCTAACCCTAACTTAAGCTCAGTGTTAACCTAACCCTTAAACAAGACCTATCACTAATCGAAAACCAAACACAAACCCCAAGACCGAAACACATTCACTGAACCTTCCTGCCAACCCTCACCCTAACTCCTAAACCTATTCTAAACCCTTAACCCTGACCCCTACCTTAAATCTAACCCTAACCTCTATCCCTAACCTTAACTTAATGTACTCAAATCCTATTCCTAACCTTAACCTGTACCCTAACCCTAACCCTCTAATACTAACCCTATCTCATACCCCAAAGTGTACCCTAACCGTACCCTAAAACTAACGCCTAACCCACTCCCTAACCCTATCTCTTACCCTTTTCCAAAACCGTACCCTGACCCTGACCTGACCCTAACCCTAACCCCTAAGCAAACACTAACCCTAACCCTAGCCCTAACCCCTATCCTAAACTTAACCCTTGCCCTAACCCTAAACTTAGCCCTAACTTTAACCCTAACCTGTAACCCTAACCCCTAACCCTAACTCACACCCTAACCCCTAACCCTAACTGCAAACCTAAGCCCAACCCTAACTCTAACCATAACCCTAACCCCAACTCCTAACCTCCAGCCCTAATCCCTAAAGCCTAAACCCTAACCCTAACTCTAAATCCTGTCCCTAACCCTAACCCCTTTCCCTAATCCCTAACCCCCATCCTAACACCTAACCACTGACCCTTACCCTTACCCCTCATCCTAACCTCTAATCTGTAACCATAAGCATAATCACTAACCCCTAACATCTAACCTAACCCTAACCATCAACTGCCTCCCCTCCCCTGACCCTACCATTCATTCTACCCATTCACTTACCCTGTGGTTCTGAGTAGTCCCTTCTGATGTGGACGTGGCCCCCAACGGCGCCTCCAGAGTCCTCCACAGGGTCCTGAGGAAGCCGGGCTCCTGTGAGTGTAGACATGGCCCCACGTGTTCCTGAATCATAGTCAGCAGGTCCTGAGGACGATGGGGCTCCTGTCACTGTGGACTATGCCTCACATCCTCTGGAAGCCTCACAGCAGGTCCTCAGGAGGCCGGGGGCTCCTGTCAGCCTGGACATGGCCCCACGTCCCCCCGAAAACTCACCATGGGTCCTGAGGAGGCTGTGGGCTCCTGTCAGCATAGACGCAGCCCCATATGTCCCGAAGCCAAAGTGCAGGTCCTGAGGAGGACGGGGGTCCTGTCAGGGTTGACGTGGCCCCACATTTTCCTCAAGCCTCACCATAAGACCTGAGGAGGCTGGGGGCTCCTGTCAGCATGGACGCGGCCCCAAATCTTCCCAAACCTTCACAGTGGGTCCTGAGGAGGCCAGAGACTCCTGTCAGTGTGGATGCGGCACCCACATCTTTCTTAGGCCTCACCACAGGTCCTGACAAGGCTGGGGTCTTCCGTCCGCATGGACGCATCCCCATATTTCCCGAAGTCTACATCGGGGGTCCTGAGTAGGTCAGCGTCCTGTTGTGTGGACGTGGCCCCATGTCCTCCCGAAGCGTCCCCGCGGGTTCTGAGGTGGCCGGGGATCCTGTCACCGTGGATGCGGCCCCCATCTTCCAGAAGCCTCAACTTATGTCCTGAGGGGCCCGGGAGCTCCTGCCAGAGTGGACGCGGCGCCACATCTTCCTGAAGCCTCCCTGCAGGTCCTGAGGAGGTTGCGGCTCATCAGCGTGGACGCGGCCCCACATCTTCCGCAGGCCTCCCCAGCACAGGCGGGCTCCTGTTAGTGCAGGCAGACGAGGCCTACTGCGCATGCGCGCCCCCTGGGCGGGGCCTGGGCTCGGGCGCCCCCTGCCGGACGCTCAGGCGCTGCAGGAGGCCATGCAGGAGGCGGCGGCCCCGCGCACCGGGCCGCACCTGCCTCCTTCCAGGCTCCAGCTGTGGCCTGTGAGCTTCGGAAACGTCTCACTGAAACGGAGCCCAACACCCGGCTTCCCCAGAAATACTTAAGGACAATGAATTGGAGCCCACAGAACGCGAAATGAAATGTGGACCAGACTTTTACCACGTCCTGCAAAACTCACTCAACCCTCTTCCACTGTGGGTGGGACCGTGGGCTGGTGCAGCCGCCCTGGAAACAGTGTGGAGGCTCCTCAGGAAGTTACAAATAGAGCCGCCCTGCGACCGGCAGGTGCACGGCCTGGAGCTCACTCCGAAGATACAGATGCAGTGAAACTCGGGACACCTGCACCCCAATGTCCACAGCAGCCGGGTCCACGGTAGCCACACTGTGGGAGGAGCCTCGGTGCCCTGTGGCAGATGATGGATAAAGAGGATGGGAGATAGATGATGGTCATAGAGAGAGGAATGGTACTCAGCTATCAAAGGGAAGGAAATCTTGCCATTTGCAATGACGTGGATAGAACTAGAGGGATCATGTTAAGTGAAATAAGTCAGTTGGGAAAGAGAATGACCGTGTGGTGTCATTCATAGGTGGAATTAAAGAAGCAAAGCAGATGGACATCTGTGAAGGGAAGGAAAAACAAATAAGATGAAAACAGATGCAGGAAATACAGACTCTTAATCATAGGAAACAAACTGAGGGTCGCTGGAGGGGAGGAGAGGGGGGAGGGGATAACAGGGGACTGGCATGAAGGAGAGCAGGTGATGTCACGAGCACTGCTGTTATCTCCAACTGGTGAATCCCTGAATTCTTCCTCTGAAAGTATAATACACTATACGTTAATTAATTGGGTTTAAATTAAATTAAGTTAAAAAAATCAGTTGTATCAGAGCATGTTTCCTTCTGGACTCTCTGTTCTGCTCCTTCAGCTTATGCCGGGACCACCCCCCGTGGGTCTGGTTTGTTTAAGTAGGCGCCATGCCTCGTCCATGGCCCAGCCCAGGGCTAGAACTCACGACCCCGAGATCAGGACCGGAGGTGAGGTCAGGATGCTTAACCCACGGAGCCAGCCAGGGGCCGAGAACCACACTGCTTTATCCTGTGTCTCTGTGACAGCATTTGAAATAGGAAAGTGCTGCATCCCGCTCTGCCTTGCTTCTCCAATACTGATTTGCTGTCCGGGGTCATTTGTGGGGGCGGATGGAAGTTATGGGTTTTTTTTTTTCCTATTTCTAAGATCTGCCACCATGATTTTGATAGGAATGACATTGAAACTGAGGGTGGCTTCAGGACTGCGGACATTTTTACAAGATGAGGCTCCCACCCCACGAGCCCAGGATGGCCTCCCAGAGCCTGGTGTGGCTCAGTGCACAAGTCTTGTGCTCCTTTGGTTCAGTCTCATTATTTATTCTCTGTGATGCTCCAGAGAAGGGAGTCACGTCCTTCATTTCCTTCCTGAGTGCTCATTGTCAGGACACAGCAAGGCTACTGAGCTCTGTAGGGTCAGTTTGTGTCCCGTGACTTTACTGAACTCACTCCTTAGTTCTAACAGGATTTGGTGGAGGCTCTCGGGTTTCCTGTTTCTAGTACCGCGTCTTCAGCAAATAGGGACAGTGTGACATCCCCCTTCCAGGTGTGGAACCTTTGCTGTTTCCTGTCTGTTGACTACATTAGGACTTCCAGCGCTGAGAGAGGACCTCCTTGGCTTGTTCCTGCTCAGGGGAGACGATTTCAGGTTTTCACCCTTGAGGATGACATCAGCTGCGGGCCTTCCTAGCGACCTTTATTCTGTTGATAGACATTTCCTCAAAACCCACTGTGCTTTTGATGTTGTATTTTGTCAAATGCTTTTTCTGCAACTCTTGAGAGGATCGTATGCTTTTTGTCCTTTCTCTTGTTTTTCTTTTTAAAAAAGATTTTATTTATATATCCTTGAGAGACAGAGAGAGAGAGAGAGGCAGAGAGAGAGAGAGAGGCAGAGAGAGAGAGAGGCAGAGACACAGGCAGAGGGAGAAGGCGGCTCCATGTAGGGAACCCGACGTGGGACTCGATCCCGGGACTCCAGGATCACGCCCTGGGCCGAAGGCAGGTGCTAAACTGCTGAACCACCCGGGCTGCCCCATGTCCTTTCTCTGGTTAATGTGATGGATCCTGCTAACTGATGGACAGAGGGGCCGTGGGTAGGACATGGGCAACATATGAACAATAGTAACAGCTATAAGCGTCTGGTTCTCAAATAAATAAGTCACAGAAATTTAGAAAGTACAGCCTAGGGAATAGAGTCAGTACTGTTGTGACAACTTTGTACGGGGACAGACGGTGACGCCACTTCTCGTGGGGGGAGCTGAGTAAGGCACAGAATTGTCGAGTCACTAGTTGTAGCCCTAAAACTACTGTCACATTGTGTGTCGACCGTATTTCAATAAATATCAAGGAAAAGGGGTTTCTGGTAGGACTCCCGGTGGGTCCGTGAAAGGCATTTACACGGTCGTTACACACACGAAGGCACCTCTGCAGAAGGGATAAAGATGCTCACATGTCTTCATGTTAATTTTTAGAAGATTTACTTGAGAGAGGGTGCAGTGGGGAGGGGCGGAGGGAGAGGGGGAACCTGGAGTGGACTCCTCACCCATGGGAGCCCAAACCCCACGCGAGGCTCCACGCCACAACCTCGAGATCCTGACCTGAGCCAAACTAAAGAGTTGACGTGGAACCGACTAAACCACCCAGGAGCCCCTCAAATGTTCTTAAGTGCAACCCCATGCTGTGAACTCTGGGGGTCGGGGGGACGTTGTGACCCTCAGTCTGCCTAGAACGGCGGAAGGCCTGCAGGGCCCGAGGATGGGAACTGAGGATGTGGGAGGGTGCCTGCATCCCCTTTCCACCCGGCGCGGGGACAGGACCCTCCCCCGGGACCCTCAGCCTTCAGGGTGAAGGGCTAAGTGCTGATTGGACCCCGCCTGCCCACAGTCATGATGCGGGACCCCATTGTGGGCGGAACTGTGCCGCCCTCGGGTTCCACTGCTGCCTGGCGCTCACTGTGCATCCGCAGACCTTCGAAAGCACTCGTGCTCCGGATCTGGCTCACAGCGACCTGACTCTCCCGCTCTCCCCAGTAGCCCAGAACTCCCACTCTCCCAAGGTCCCCAACTCTCCCACTCTCCCCAATACCCCAGTACTCCCACTCTCCCCAGTTCCCCAACTCTCCCACTCTCCCCAGTACCCCGGTGCATAAAGAGGAGGCACTCACACAGCGAAGGGTCACAGGTGAGTGGCCGCTGATGCCTGCTCCCCGTGGGCCACTCTGGGGCCTGTGGGTCCGGGTGGGGGTGCTGGCCTCCCGGGCTGGGGTCCAAAACACCCCGACCCCAATGCGATGACCGTGAGCAGCTCCTGCAGCCCTTCCACAGCCCCACAGGGTGAGGGCGGCCCCTTAAGGCCCTGTCCAGGGAAGGAGGCTGCAGTTTAAGTTCGGCAGCTCCCCCAGGACCCCCGCTCCCCTGTAAGCCCTGTGCTGTGCAGGGAGACCCAATACATGACCTTTCTAGCCCATCCTAGATGCATGGACCCCGACAGGGATGACACCCCCCCGCCCCACCCTGTGGTCAGAGAACGACGGTCAGGGCCTGCTGGGTCCCCCTGGCCCGTGAGCAGGCTTGCTCTTCACGCACTGGAACGCGGAGTCCCTCGTGTTCCCCCCAGACCCTCCTCAGGCTATTCACGCATCGTTGCCCTCAGGGTGGGGAGTTTGGTCGCACTCTTGCTGGCATCAGGTTTTAATTTTGATGAAGTCCAGTCCGTTGCTTTCTCCCCTTGGTCGTTGTGCTTGTGGAATCTAAGAGAACCCTTCGATCTCCCCCGGGCTGGGAGACATCACCCCGAGCATCAGATTGGCAGTTCCCTGGAGCCTCCTGGGTCCCCCACCCGTGTGCTCCTGATATGGGGTGGGAGCGCTCTGTGATCCCAGCATGACGGCATGTCCTGGGACAGTGGCTGGGAAGGTGGACTGTAGGTGGGCGAGCGACAGACAGGCAGTGAGGGCCTGTGTGTGATGTTCCAGCCCAGCCTGTGCCCCTCAGGGCTATGGGGTTGTCTCCGGCTCCGGTCAGATGGAGGGGGACCTGCCCTTGGGGAGCACCCTGATGCATGTGTCCTCGGAAGGTTCTCATGCGCCGTCATTCTTGGATGTGTTTGGATTGCAGCACCATGCAAGAGGACCCGGAGACCCTGCTGGTCTTGCAAAGGGCCAATGTCATGGCCCAGTACCATCAGGTGAGGCCCAGAAGGGACCATAGACACTACACACCCACGACAGGGGGGGACCATACCTGCAAGAGCAGGGGAGGCCCAGGAGAGGATCAGAGCCAAGGATGAGCCAGGTCAGCCCAGACAAGGACCATAGTCACCAGGAACAAGTGAGACCCTGGGGATGGTCCCGGTATCAGTAGCAACTAAGGGTACATCCTGGATCCTAGTCATTGGTAGCTGAGGAGCCCAGTCACCAGGTATGGTGAGGCCCAGGTGGGGACCACAGTCACCAGGTCCAGATGAAGTCCACAGCTACCATGTCCAGGTGAGGCCCAGGTGGGGACCAGAGTCACCAGGTCGAGGTGAGGTGAAGGTGGAGACCACAGTCACCAGGTCCAGGTGAAGCCAAGGTGGGGACTACAGTGCCAGGTCCACATGAGGCCCAGATGGGGACCAGAGTCACTAGGCCCAGGTGAGGCTCAGTTGGGGACTAGAGTCACCAGGTCTGGCTGAGGCCCAGTTGGGAACCACAGTCACCAGGTCCAAGTGAGGCCCAGATGGGAACCGCCTTGATAGAAATGCGAATTCTAGCTGTTCTCTCTTTAAATCTCAGGCCAAATTCATAGGTTTTCTGGATGATTTGAAAGTTAGCTAGGTAATTTGGTGGGGACAGGTGACTTGGGGACCCTACTCTTCGGCCATCTTGCCCCTCTGACAGGAAGATTTTTAGCAGTGAACAGTAAAGTCCATTTATTAAAAGTTGTTATTAATTTGTGCAAACAAACTTCTGTCTCCTTAAAGCAACTGTGAATCACACATATCCACACTGGCTAGAAAATTTTGTTAACCTGAGTTTCTAGATTATTTTCATTATGTGAGTGATTTCTTTGCAAAACTAATTCCTAAAAGAAGTAGGGCAATGTGACAAGAGAAACAGCCAAGCAACATGAGAAAAAAGAAACCAACAAAAAAATGCTAAGCATTTTTCTTGGGATCAGAGAAATCCTGATCGTGTAAGGTTTTTTCACCCTGCCCTGAGAAAAACCAATTCCCTGACTCAGATGCTTCAGGAGAGAACTGGGTTTCTGATCCAGTAAATCGTGACTGCCTCTGGCACTTGGTTCCCACAGCTGTGGATGTGGCCTCAGACCAGCTTGGTGGTTTCCAGGCTGCACTTGGAGGAGTTGGAAGGGCTCTGGACATGCACCTTAGGGGCAGCCTGGGATCCATACCCTACAGCTTTTAATTGATAGGTACACCAACTCACATAAAACTTTGCTAGAAAGAAGTCGAATTGTGAGTTTTAAGTTTGAGTCCTTTATGCTTTTTTCTAGAGCCACCAGTAGCTTTATAATAGTGCTTCTGAATTGACTTTCTGATATTGAATTGTAGTCCAGATTTTGTAACTCTGTGGGAGAGAGGACTGTTTCTTTCTTTTGAGGTGAGTTTTTCCTTCTAGTCATTTTGCTCAGTGCAGAGTGGCCAAAAACAAGTTGTATTGGGAAAAGGAGAAAAAGAGAGGACAGAAAGAAGGAAAGAAAAGAGAAAAAGAAAAAAGGAAGAAAAAAAGAAAAAAAGAGAGAAGAAAAAGAGAAAGAAAAAGAAAGAAAAAAAGGGGGTGGGGGAATCAAACAAATCAAAAAGCAGAAAAAAACAACAAAAAGAAACAAACAAAACAAAACAAAACACCGGGGAGTATCTTCTGATTCTGTATACTTTAAGTCCCTTGACTTCCCCTGGAACTTGTCTGTCTAGCTGGTCTTCTGGGGGAGGGGCCTGTTGTGCTGATTTTCAGGTGTTGGCACTTGGGGGAGCTGCTCTGCCCCCTGCCTGGTGCAGGGCTCAGTGGGGGTTGTTTACCCCGTGAGGCCCCAGGAGGAACAACCACAGTGGTGGCAGCCAGCTCTGGAGCCCTGGATTCAGCTCCTGCAGTAACTATGGAGCTCTCAGTCTGCAGGGGCCTGGAGGCTCTGGGGGCGGGGCCGCTGATCTGCTCAGCTCAGGGCAGGAGCGTCCTTGCTGTCCTGTGCCCTCCTGGCCTCTGCCTGTCCCGGGGGGAGGCCAGATCCTGGGCTGTGTCCCTGGCGCCCTGTGATCCCGGGCCTGTGCTGTTGGATTAGCGCTCCCAGCGCACAGCCCCCTCCATGCGAGTCTCTGCCGGAGCCCCTCCAAGCTGCTGCCGGGTCTGGCCGTGTGCGCGCTGCAACCCTTTAGGGAGCTCCGGGCACTCTCCCCAGGGTGCAGGTGTCTGTTAGTGTCCCAGGGAGCCTGAGGGCATCCCTGCCCCTCCTGGGGTCCTGCTCTAACTCCCTGGGAGCGCCTTTCCGCTGGGGAAGATTGGTGAAGCTCCTGCTTCTCTGGGACCAAGCTTTCCTGTCCTGGGGGCATGTGGCTTTAGCCTGGCTCCTCGTGGGGCCCCTCCCCCTTGGATGCCTTTTGTTTCTTTATTTCTTTTTTCCCCGTCTTCCTACCTTGATATAAGCGTGAACTCTTCTCACTGTAGCATTCCATCTATTCTCTCTTTAAATCTCAGGCCGAATTTGTAGGTTTTCCGGATGATTTGAAGGTTATCTAGGTAATTTGGTGGGTATAGGTGATTTGGGGACCCTACTCTTCCACCATCTTGCCCCTCCTCGCCAAGTATTTTTCTAAATGAGCCACAACTTGCAGAGCAAGGCCAATGTGTTCGGAGCCATGGGTGCTCATAGTGCCCGAGCCACCTAGGATTTGCCAGTAATGACCAGAAGTGCTGGGTGTTGTTACCATTATGTCATGAGGAAGCCATGGCTTTGCCCAAGGTTACAAGCTCCCCCCTCAAGGATCAGGCTGAGAGTTGAACCTTGGCTTGTTAAACTCTGGAGCCCAGGTTCTTTTCTATCATATTACACCACTCTTCTCTCTCTTTTGTTTAGTCAGTCTAGTATTGAATCTCCTGGATGGGAAAGAAGCAACTCAACTGCTCTGTGTTTCCCACGTTATCAACACCCCTTCCCATATTCCACCAGAGTAGAATAACAAACTCTGCCACTCCAAGGAAGCCTAGGAAGATGTGCACCTTTCAGAACTGATCCATTCTATTTGCTACTACACATTTCATATTCAAATCATGGATTCTAACCCCAGGGGGCACAAATGAGAGCTCTCTCTACCTTTTTTGTGAAGTTGTCTTCCAATTCCAAGCTGCAGGAATTAGGTGGACAAAGAATGCTTGGGGCTATACACACTGATAAATTATAAGTTGTCATCTGATTGGATGAGGATTGTTGCTCAATGTTGTATAACACTCCAAAAAAGTATTGCAAGAGAACAACATTCGCTTTTGGTCACTGGGCTAGAAGCCTAAAGTCAGAAAGATGCATTTGAATAAGGCAAGTCATTGTATTTAGGAAGCTGGAAGTATAGAGACGGAGAACAGAGAACATCTTTCTAGATCCAGTACACAACCCATTGTAACAAAGTTCCAGGCATGAACGTATACAAAAATGTTTCACCGAATTCAATTTCTGAGCTAACCCACTCTGGTTAAATGTTTGACAAACTTAAGGTTATACCACTGGCTGTTGATGCTCTACCATCTGTCTTAGGCCACTGAATTTTCTCTACCAGGTTCATATATTCAGAAGGTGTACAGTGACTAAGGATTCCCCATTAATAAGGTCAGGAGAAGTACAATAATAGCCATAAGATATGCCTATTCTGAAACTGGTCTCCATGGGTGAGAAGAATTGAAACTCTTGGGCATTGAATGCTATTTTAGTGGCCAAAGTGGCAAAAAGTAAGACAAAATTTTCCTAATAGTATATTGGCTGTATTTCTGAGACATGACCAGAGTAGAGTAATTATTGCATCATTACCTCTGGGCCGCATTTATTTTCTCCTCCTCAGTCACTTCATCAATAACACCAAGCCATATATCATAGAGGTCGGATGAAAGAATACTTCCTTGGATTCTTCGAAGATAATCCTTATGTGGATAAAAAAAAAAATAGACACGCACACACACACACAATAGAAAATATATATTGGAAATATTACAGAGAAAACACTTAGTTGAAAACTTCAGTTCAGTCCCTACTTCCTTCATAGATACCCAAATTGACCCACACGGAGCTCAGCTCTGACTCTCCATTGACTTGCACAAGCAAAAGCAGGTGTGTGGATTTTCTCCAACAAAAACAAAAGCATCAAAGCAGAGCCTAGGCTTCAGTGGAAATGAAGACAAAGCTCCCTTCTATCATATGGCACTTACTCTTTTGTGTGCTTTTTTGCAAACTACTACAAAAGCTACTCTCATAAATGCTTCATTCTTCCTTTCTTTAACTATACAAAAGTAGACAGTCTAATGGCAAACTCATGATGGTCCTGAGGATATATTCATTTCTAGTGTAGGCCAATTCTCCAGATAGTTTGACATGATACTTTTCAGGCCAAGGTTGCAGAGTCCGATTCTCCACAAACATTAGTCAACTTTAGGAAGGGAAATTTTTAGAAATGTCTAAGGACTCTATGCACACGTGGTCACCATATAGTCTGTGTTTATAACACAGAAATAGAAAAGACCCTACTGTCTTGCTAGAAACATCAATTCCATGTGTGCACCTTAAAGAGGGCAACACTTACCATGCTATACAAGTACCTAATGTATCATCATTCTTTCCCCTGTCTCTTGATGCTGGTAGTGGGCAGGGACTATTGCTATTTATCGTGTAGTTGAACAGTAATGGGGGACAAGGAAAGACCAAATGTGACAAGGAAAGACCAAATATGACCTTGATTCTAAGAGTGTCGTCATTACTGCATTACCATAGATTTGACCAGAGCTGTTAGCAAGTGCCAAGGTAGATGAATTAAATTTTTTGTTCTAGTTCTCACTTCTTTCTCCATTTACTGTTTTAGCAATAGAACTGGATATCTGTGATTTAGCTGTATAATTTCAAAATTAATCTATTTCTTGAGTCGATCTATTGAATTTTCAGAATTCCAAACTACTTTTGTCTGTTGCACCTACTCCAAAAGTTAGATTTATTAAAAGAGGCATGTAGCAAGAGCTGGTTACCATGTCATTATAGCCTTGGATGGTGGGCTAGACATCACAAATATTAACGAAAGGTTGCTTAGGATGTGGTGGAAAGAGACACAAATGGCGAAATCCTTCCTCCATGACTTATAAAGTAAAAGGCATTAAGAAAGAGGAGACAGTGATGGTTAGGAATGATTTGGTCGCTTCACCGAGCCTTTTTGGATTCCTCATAAAGTAAACATTTGCTTACTATTGTGAACTTCTATACCTATTTTCAAATGTTTCATATGATTTTTCTTTTGGAAACTGCCTTCATTAGGAGGGTGGTGAGGAAGTCATCAAAAGCAGGATGTTTGCTTTGGTAAACATTATGTATGTGGCAGTGTATATTTTGAAGTTTATTATTATTACTAGTAGTCATTTTAGTATTAGTATTTTGCATGGAGTCCTCAGGTGGCCGGTGTGTGGTAAAAACAGAAAGTATTTCTAATGTATGGGACTTTTAACTCCTACAGTAGCTTCCTTAAATTTTTATTTCATGAAGTATTTTTCAGTTTGACAAGTTCTTAATCAGTTATGCCTATGATGGTTCCTGGGCAATCATAATGAAAGGCACCAATCACAGCTTCAGTTACTCATGTGTGGATAAAGCTAGAACTTTCCCCACCTTGAAAACAGATGCTACCACAAGAACAGATTCGCTGTCCAAGTTAACTGTGTCCCCAGAATTTAGTTTCTCCTTTAGGATTCTGCATGATTTTATACTGGCTGATTTTCTGAAGATGCCTTCCATGAATGGCCCTTTCCAATTGATAAAGGAAAGCATATCCTGTAGGAAAAAAAAGAAAAGTATATGGCATTTCATATCGCAAGCCCAGAGCAAAAGCTTGCTTCCTTTTTGAAAGAGCTAGGCTATGGGATGGTATATGGTTTTAGAGCTGGAAGGACTAAAGTCAATTTAGATTCTTTAGTCAATGTCTCTCTATAGTTTCTACCCAAACGTCCACCTTATGGTCATACACTGAAACATTTTAATCACTTATTGTAATCAGATTATTTCATTGAATTTACCCTTTTAAATCAAACTTCCTTGTTTCAAGTCCTTTGTGGAATCCTCGTCTGTCTCCCACTTTACCAGTCTTTTCTTATTTCCTTACATAGATGCTCTTCCACAAGTATGGAAATCTTTTTGCCATACTCATTTCCCATTTGTTGATTCCTCTTTAAGTGATTGTATCCTGCATTCCTACTATCTCTATTTCCCTTCCTCTCTTTTTAAAAAAAAGCTCAAATTCTCTCTTCTTATTCTCTGATTACATTCCCTTCATGAGTCTTTCACTGTCCTTTGCTCTATCTTCATGTCCTCTCCCTGCAGTGTAGAAAGAGAACAAGGGCTGGAGTCAGATAGATCAAGGGATCAGAAACCTATTATGCTTCTGATCATTTGTGTGACCTGGGGCACATGTGAACTGTACTGAAACCTTTCTAATTCATTTGTAAAGTGTGGAGGATGATAGTGCTAGCTACCCCCTAAAATTGCTGTGATGCAAGGACTGGGGTAGTAGCTAGCATGTAACTAACGTGGTAAATTTCTTCACACCTAGGGTAACATTCCCAAATCTAGTGCAGGGCTTGCAGAGGTACTGTGCAAATTTCCACACTGACAATTCAGTACACCGATTTGAGATAATACAGGAAAACTCTGTGGCTTTCATTTAACATACTGTGTTAGGATTACTGGATTCATATTTGCCGCAGGATGAGTCTTTATGCTTAGGTAGGATGTTTTTAGTTGTTACATTAAGTAGACTCAGTTGGAGGAGGCCTGAGACTACTGTGAGTTCAGGAAGACAATGGCAGAATGTGAAGATGATTCATGCACACAGAGTCCATTTTGACTGATCTGAACAGGTCTACATGGGTCTCTGTGGAAACAAGTGGAATGGACAAAACGTTGTCCTGTTGTATTGGCCTCATGACTCTGCAGTGGGTAAATCAAATGACACTACCAAAGCTTCTCAGCCACAGCCCAGGGCTGTCTAATGATTTCTCCATTTGGGGGTAGCTTTGCATGAGAACACTTGGCCTCTCTGAGGTCCCCCTCCTCAGGAAGGCAATAAAACACCAGACTGAGACCTACCAGAATTGGGAAGGGCAAGTTGTCCTTATCACAGATATCCGTGAGGGAAACTCCAAAAAGCTGTCCTGGTTTTGCAGACGGTGCAGCTGTGCACTGGTTGTTCTGGCAAGTGCCAGCGCACCAGCAAAAGGCCGAGTTTCTGAAAGCCCTGATTTGCATGATCTTCTGGCCTGAATCTCAGGAACAAGGGAGATTGGTGTGTTTTAATTCACTTAGCCTTATTTTCACCATTGCCATTATATACAGCATGTTCATTGTAGAGGAGGGGAAACTGAGTCATTTGCTGTGTAGAACTCTCCACGTTCTGATGTTGGCTACCAGCATCCTCATGGCATTGATGAGTTCTTGCCCATATCCTTCAGATTGATGGTTAAACCTTGTCAGACTCAAGGTCAGTATTTCCTGTGCCATCAGTTACTGTCGGTTACACTGCATCAGGAGGCACTGAACCTGTAGATGTTTGTTTTCTACTGGTATGATCAGTGGGTTCAGGGGTCAGATCTGATTTTCAAAGCTAGAAGGATTTGGTCTTCAAATCAAGCTGAGTTTGGTAATCCTCTGCTCTCACAGCCAGTCTCCCCTGTGCCTCAGATTTCCTCTTTGGCTTTCTGAGTGCTCAAGTTTCTACCACCCAAAAGATCTGCCTCCCAGGACACAATCTGCCTGACCCTACTTCTCTGGTTCCTCTGCTCTGGGCCATCTTCAAGGATGACTTTCTGCAGTCAGTGTCCTTGGGAAGTTGTCATTACGTGCTGGCTATGTGGTGGCTGTGTTTTCTTGTCATACCCCACCAACCCACCCAGAGATGATGTTTTCGGTTCAATATGTTTAACATTTACTGAAAAGGGCCTAAACCACAATGAAGCGTGGAAACACACTTCCTCACACACACACTCAAACATACATGTATATATACACCTACACACAAGTACAAGGCTTGAAAGAAAACATAGAGAAAAACAAGAAGAGGTTATGAATGCATTTATTTACCCCCAGTTTCCAGAGATGATTTTTAATTACTCAACATTCCCTATCAAAGGAAGACCTTTCCAAAGAAAAGGTGATCAGCAGTGAAAAGCTGAGTTCAAAGTTTCTAGTGCTCAGCTGTGAATGTTGTCGTTTGAAGATACCTTAACTTGCTTAACTAACTGAATTCTTTAAGGGTCAACAGATGAGCCAAGCTGTCGAAGGATAAACAGATGAGCAACATTTCACCAAATAACTTTAAACACCTGGTCACTTGGCTTTTCTGCGATGTAGTGAGTGCATCACCCCTCTACTCATGTGGGTGCCAGCACTGCACCACAAGCATCCTGGTTCTGCCACTTAGGAAGCTCAACATTTTAAGGCTTCGGTTTGCTCAACTTTAATATAAATGATGCTGCCTACAACTCATTAAACTACATAATATACTACTCAGCACAAGGCATGGCTCAGGGCAGCCTTGAAAGTGCTTTGGAGATATAGAGAAAGAAAGGAGTAATGGTCTACTTAGAAGATTTAAAACAAGCAAAGAACCTTCATAGAAATGAGTTGGTTCTTGGTGGCAGACTTTTGAGTTTTTTTAAGCTTGATTTTGGGTAGTTTTTGCATTCTTGCCTATACTGTTCCTCCTCATTGATGACAATAAGCTCACCCAGAAAGAATAAAATCTGTCATGAATTGTGTTTAAGTGTGGAGACATGAGTCAAGAGAAGGCACTTGAAGAAAGGCAAGTGGCTCACCTCTCCCTTGCTTGTTCTGGGCTGGGTGCCTGGGCTTCAGGATGAACTGGCTTTGCATCTCTGTGATCCTCTGCTCCAGAAGGAGGGACTCCTGAGTTGTGGAAGGAGAGATGGAGTCCTCTGGTTCCTTTGGCAGCAGTTTAGTAGATGGAAGATGGCTCATTTTAATTCCATAGGGATATTCATGTCCTGTAGGGAAAAAAATCTGAATATTCAGGCTGATGGTGATGGCTATCATCAAACCTACCTTACCATTAGTGTAAGCATCACCCTGGTATATATTGCTATTTTTCTGTGACTTCTAGATAAAGAAGGCTGTGCCTCCTGAGTGAGCATCATATACACCCTTGACGGGAACACCCTACAGAAAGCATGTGCCCAAGTGAAAGATTTTAATAAGAGAAATAATTTAAAGCATGTTATTTTGCTTGGAATACATATATTCATGAGTGCATTAAACAATGCTGACTTTTGCTGTGTTTCTGTCTGAGAATAGTTAAGATTTTCTAGTTTGTGCCTTGATATTAACTAGATCTATACATCTTAGGCAAATTACTTGACCCCGTCGAGCCTTACATTCATTCTTTGAAATGCTTGTCTGCACACAAACTTATCAGAGTGAATATATTAGTAAGCATTGGTGGTTAATATTTTTTATTTTTTATTTTTATTTTTATTTTTTGGTTAATATTTTTTTTAATATTTGGAGTATATATATTAAGAATTGCTATCTTCACTATTCTCTCCGACATAATGTCAGTTGAACAGATTTTTTTTTTCATTTCCTTTTGTCAATTCTAGAGCCAGAGCTACTCTAGAGTAGTGGGATGGGTTGCCCTTATGCTTTATGGTTCTCTCCCACTGCTGCCCTCCCTCCAAGGGGTGTCCTGCCAGGCAATGATCAGAAGGAAGGCTGCACAGAGTTGGAAACCCAGAAGCAAACTGTAAAACGATGGTTAGAGAATAGAAAACCACTCCCAGAGCCATCCAGAATTGCCTGCCGAGTGATTTGTTTTGCTCTTTTATGCTTTAAATTGTTTTTCCTCTCTAGAGAATTTTCAAAGACCCTATGCTATGATACGGATTTCATTTTTTAAGAATAGAATGAAAATTCTCATTCTGTCATTACTGATTTATTATTAAATGTACCTAAGGGAGCTTTTGCTGTTCTTTTCATCTGTCATAAATGCAACATTCACAAGAATCACAGAGACTTCCCTCTATTAAGGAAAAAGAAGCTTCTATGACAGCAATACAACCAAACCAAGATAACCAGGAGTTAATCCACAATTGAGAATTGAGAGTATGTTTAAAAAAAAATGCATTTTGAATGCTGCTAATGGATCATCATGAAAAACAGGCTCTTTGGATTCCTTAGAGCTGGTTTCATGTGTGAAGCTATTCAAAGTCTAAAAAGTTATCATCTACATCATTTTATCTAAATTAATGCACTTTATTAAATATATAAGTATTTAGAGCTTTTTTTCTTTTTACTGCTAACCAACTTTTGTTTTTTAGATTTTATTTATTTATTCATGAGAAACACAGAGAGAGAAAGAGGCAGAGACACAGGCCGAGGGAGAAGCAGGCTCCATGCAGGGAGCCCGATGTGTAAATTGTACTCCCCTTAGAGTTGGGCTTTTGATGGACTCCACTCTTTTGTGAGTGGTATTAAAGCAATGGGAAGTAGATCCTAAAGAGGAAGAACAGTGATTTCAAATCTGAAAACTTAATTGTGACTATGTGATGCAAGCTATGTGATCATGGGCACGTTGTTAACCACTTTGATATTTAGTTTCCACAACTGGAAAAGGGTTAATTATAGCTCAGAGTGTTCCTGCAGCTGCAAGGGCTATTCGGATATAAAGAATATAACCATTCAAATTAAATCATATTTAAGAAATTTAGCATTTTGATGTAACTGTCTTGGCTCAGAAACAAGAATATCTTTTTAGGGAAAAACACCTGTAATATTATTTCTTTATACATATGGCAGATTGTAATATGTTAAATTAGTTCCTAAAAACATTATTCTTCATCACTGTGATCTTCTGAGAAAGATCAATCCACTGATGCAAAATTACTAAATATCAGTATTTTCTCTGCTAAAATTTTCACAGCATTTAATATCCAAAGTTGTGAATGTCTTAAGGCTCATTCACACGTGGACTTATCACTTACCAGCATTTTTTTTTATTGTGGTAAATTACACATAAAAGAAAATTGACCATTAGTGACCTTTAGTACATTCACAGTTTTGTGCAACCATCATGACAACATTTTTATCACCCCAAAGCAAACATGTGTCTATTAAGCAGTCACTCTCCCTTCCCTCCTGTCCCTAGCTCCTGTACCACATTTTGTATATTTGTTGATAAACACTTGGTTCTTTCTTTCTTTCTTTCTTTCTTTCTTTCTTTCTTTCTTTCTTTCTTTCTTCTTTCTTTCTTTCTTTCTTTCTTTCTCTATTGTCAACAATGCTGCTACAAACGTTTGTGTATCAATTTTTGCGTGGACATGTTTTCCTTTCTCTTGGATATGTGTCTGGAGGTCATATGTAATTCTGTTTCACTTATTGAGGAGCCATCAAACTGTCCACGGTGGCTGCCACATTCTATATTTCTACCAGCAACACTGCTCCCCACCCCCTCCATCACCATTTCAGGACCTGTCGCATCAAGAAAGTAGAATGCCCATTTAGTGTCCCAAGTTGACTAGGTGCATAGACACAGCTTCTAGTTACTATGCCAATCTGCAGAACAGTAATAATAATCAATAACAAAAGCATCAGGTGCCAGGTGTTGTTATAAATGCATTCTATGTATTTGTACAGCCTATTAACTAATACAACATGTATAAACTTGACTTCCACATTTTCCTCCTATTAGGGGAAAAAAATTTCTTGGGCACTCTCCTACCAAACATTTTATATATTCCCATTTGAAACTGTTTCCTTCCATTTGCAATCTGGAGAAGATATTAAGCAATGGGAACTGTGATCTTTATGGAAAAGAAGACCTGCAGAGAGGCTATAAATACATGTTCCTTCTCAAAAAACTTTGAAAATTTTTCACTAAGTTAACAGCTGCATTTTAGGATTAATAAATTAACAACTTGTAAACATTTTTGTTGTCTTACGTGTGAGATTTTGGAGTGGGGTGAGGAGAAGAAAGCAGTGTGCTAAGTGCAACTGCATAAAATAGGAACGAGGCTTGGGGTGTGGATGTTTCAAACAGAGATGCAAGTGTGGCATGATCCCTGTAAACTCAGAGGTGTCTGCTCAGGATATCCAGGGTCGAGAGCCACATTGCCCATCCTCATGTCAGCCTAAGAATGTGTCTTACACAACTAACCTCTACTCAATGGAAACATATTTTTGTTTTAGATTGTCACCAACTAAGATAATCTGTACACAGCAATTCAGGCAACCTAGTATTCAATGACATGATCAATTTATTTGTATAATTACATACTATTGTTAAGGGAATTAACTTGGGAGTGTAAAAGCAATTTTTCAAATTTAATTGGACCCTTTAATAGTACTTGCTCAAGAAATCTATTCTGGTGATTTAAAAATGCAGATACTCCCTGGGAATCAGAGGGCAGGATATTGGAGAGGAGACCTTGAACCTCACTCTGTTGATTCTCCTTCCACATAACTAGAACACCTAACTCCTCAAGTGGCTACTAGAGCCCATCTGAAAAACCATTGATCAAAACTGAAGGAAATTACTCCAGTAGTTCCCAGTATACATTATCTACTTGCTTCCATGTGGATATAAGCACCTTCTTAGGCAGAGTACAAGGCAAAACAGGTGTCATGGGAGGTCAAAAAGTGAGTCACCAGCTTGGTAGACAATAGATTACAAGGTTATCCTTTTCAAGCCATGTAATTACAGGACACTAAGCCATTGGTCTTACCTGAAGGTGGCCAGGAAGTTCACCGTGAGCCAGCCCAACACAAAGGACCTCCCAGAATGGATGTTGGCATCTCCCACTATATCCATGCAGTTGGCAATCCACATAGTGTTCAGTGGTATTTTATTTTTTATCTTAAAGTTTTTTTTATACCTAGAAAGATCCCAAACAAGACCTCTGTTAGTTCATTTCAAAAATGTTATGGGAGCAGCTGTGCTCATTAGAGACCAGTTCTCACTGTTCTAGGGTAAATCATGCCTCCCACATCTCTATTACCCTCTGTGCACACACAGCAAATGGTTAGATGGGCCTTTGCAACATGTGTGTTGAGCAAATTCTGGCTTGGAAACCTGAAAACACTTACTCTAATGGCAGCAAATAGCCGTATTTTTGAATGGTGAGTGTTGAGTAACCACTGTATATTTTAGAGCTTTGTAAGAAAACCATTAATTCATTTGCTATTGCTGGATTTGTTACTTATTATACATAATTTTTATGGCTATTATTGCAGTTAATTATTCATTTATGACTTGCATACTTCAAAAAGTGTTTGAGGGGCTGAACAAAGGTACCTGATACATGATTTATAAAAATAGTTATACATTTTTTTTCTTAAGAGAGACAAACCAGGGGCACCTAGGTGGCTCAGTCAGTTAAGCGTCCAACTCTTGGTTTTGGCTTGGGCCATGATCTCAGGCTCTCGAGATCATGCCCCTGTGTAGGGCTCCCCACTCAATGAGGAGTCTGCTTCCTCTCTCCCTCTGCCCCTCCCCCTGCTCATGCTTGCTCTCTAAAATA
This sequence comes from Canis lupus dingo, assembly GCF_003254725.2. Lineage (NCBI taxonomy): Eukaryota > Metazoa > Chordata > Mammalia > Carnivora > Canidae > Canis > Canis lupus. Next base: position 55,768,040 of record NC_064260.1, on the reverse strand, counting down.
AATAAATAAATAAGTAAATAAATAAATAAATAAATCTTTTAAAGAGTGTGAGGGAGAGAGAGGAAGTCAAAGCAAAAAAAAAATAAGCTTGGATCAGAAAGATTTAAAAGTTACTTTCAACCTTAATTTAAAAAAATATTTTCTAGGCTTTAAAGCATAGGTTATTTTCAATTTCCCTTCTTAAAATTTTGTCGATACCATTTTCCCTTAGATTCTGGCTAAAATGAAAAAACTGTTAGCCTACAGACTGAGCCTGACTGAAAAATCATCCATCCATCCATCCATCCATCTGTCCATCAATCAATCCCAGATCAGTGGTCTGGAGGTCTTATATGTAAGTCATGGATACTTCCCATTTCTCTGAGGAGTCAGAAGGGGTGAAACCGCTTTTTGAAAATTTCTGCCTAATCTTTGACCTCAAAGATGAAAACCACCATTGATTTATTTTGGTTGATTAATTGATTAATTTGGTTAATTCACAACTTGGACTCGCAGGTAGGCTTGAGATTTAAATAGTTACAAGTCCTATAAGGGATGCCTGGGGAACTTGGATCCTCCACTCTAGAATTCCTTACTATTCAGAAACACATGTGGAAAACACTGAACTAAACTGAGATGAAAGACACCTCATGTGCAAAAATCCCTATGACTCCACTGATTCATGGAACAATTAAAGCTAAAACTCTTCAATGGGATTTATGAAATAAAAATAATCTCTTAGGAAGCCCACTTGAAGGATAATCTAGATTCAAAGCTTAGGTCATAATGAATATAAATATGATGGATACCAACATCTTTCCACATTTTTATTTCAACATTTTTTTATTTCAGCATTACACCCAAGTGCCTGTATCTGTGTGCTTGAAGATTTTTATGGAACATAATCAATTAACAGATAAAATCATTTTTCTAGATAGTAATTCCAAAGGCATTGTCACATCAAAAATATATGGCCAGGGGGAATGATAGACAGATATCTGCTTGTTTTTACGTTTTTTTTTTTCTTTCTAATATAGGTATTTGTGTATATACAGACACCTAAGATCCCATGTGGAAACTTCCAAATATATTGACCTGGAAAAAACCATCCAATAACCTTAGTTCAATAAAGCACCAGGATTAGTTGAACCAAGGAATTATCCTAGAGCCCAGAGCATGGTTTCTACTCTCCTATAACATTTTGAACACTTATCATATGCCAAGCTCTGTTCTAAATATTTTATAAATATAAATATAAATATAAAAAATTTAATCCTCAAGCAACTACACTAGATGGTCTCTATTAGTTCCATTTTACAAATAAGGAAACTCACAGAGAGTGTAAATAAATTGTCAAACGCAGGAGACAGGGTTTGAACCCAGACAGCCTAACTCATAAGCCCATGTTTGTAAACATTTGGCCATGAAGTAGCCTTTTCATCTTTCCTACCCTCAGCCTCATTTCTGTCCCCAGAGCCATCAGGCTTTCTCATGGGATTTATATTGGGAGTGAGAGGATAAATCTCAAGGCATTATATTAATACAGCCAGTTGCTAGCTTGGATATATTTAAAACGTGTTTTAAACAAAGCTTTATACTTCAATAGATTCTTCTAAGGTCTTACTGTGTTTCTTTACTCCCAATCACTGACCCAATTGGATTATCTCAGCAGAAATTAGAAAGTGTTAATCTACTGTAAACTGACTCAAGAAGAAGGAAGAGGAGGAGAACTGCAGTTTTTACTTCTAAAAATAGTCCTTTACTATAGTTGTATTAACATGATGGATGTCCTTCTTGCTTTCCACTACCTTAACCTTTATGCCAGAAGGTAAGCCCCAGTGAACTGTGGAGATTTGCAGGATTCTAGGGAGATTTCCTCTGTTCTAAGATAGAGGTATTCTCTTACAAATGTTGGAAGCAGGGGTCATAGTCTATTCTGTAACTATTTGTCATTTCACTGACAATGAGTTAATAGTCATCTTCATCTTTTGACCAAATTAAATTCATTTTTTATTTCATTTCTACATTCTTTAATAACTAACGATGAGGAATGTGATGTCTAAAGAGGGTATGAGCTAAGTTCAGTCCCTTTTTCTAAATTCACAGGTTTCTATATTTTATTAAGTAGATACTATTCTCTCTTTTTTAAAGATTTCATTTATTTATTCATGAGAGACACACAGAGAGAGGCAAAGACATAGGCAGAGGGAGAAGCAGTGCCCCAAGTAGATACTCTTCTTAAAAATAAAGTGATTTTTATTTTAATTTTTAAAGTACTTTAAAATACTTTAATTTTTAAAGTAATTTTTATTTGAAAAATAACTTTAGTATTCTAATGAATATCAAAAATGATGAGGTTCCATTTGACTTCAATTCTTGTGAATACAAGTTTCTAGTGTATGAAAGAAGTGACAAAAATCCCCAATTTTCACTATTATTAACATCTTGTACAACTGGAGAAATAGAATTTCTTTGTGAAGAAACAAACATTTAATTCCCCTCATTATTACGTGCAAGCCAAAATTCACTAATTCTGACCGAAAAAACAGGTAGAAATTAATCAACTATTTATTCAATTTCTGTTAAATTCTGTAGTGTCAACCTAAGGTGAGAGAGTCTCCAGCTGATGCCTGAGGGTGAGCTGAGGTAAAATGGAACCTGGGCCACCCTACACCCTTTTTATGGCTAATTGGAAAAATTAGGCACTAAACTCAGATTATTAATTTGAATAGATTGATTGAGGGTATTGATTCCTCCATGTAAGAGCAAGGCATGACAGGGATGAAATATGTTATTTCAGGGGCTATTCCTTTTTAGTTGTTTCCTTCTAGAAAAAAAAAGGTAATTTTTTTCATATTAACAGTGATCATAAATATACCCAAATATTTACTATGGGAATGATCTCATAGTAGTTTTCTAAAGATTGTGACAAGCATTAAGTGCTGCTTGCTACTGCTATGGATGAAATTGTGTGTCCCTCCCACTGCTTTCCTGCCTTCTTACCATAAAGCCCTCTCTGCCAGTATCATCATGTTTGGAGATAAAGCTGCTTTTTTTTTGATATAGAGGTTTTGAAGGTAATTAAGTTTAAATGGGATCATCAAGTTAAGGTCCTAATCCAATAAGATGGATGGCCTTGTAAGAAGCGGGAGAGATCTGTATGTGTGTACATACATGCATTGAGGAAATGCCTTGGGGTACACAGTGAGAAGGCAGCCATGTGCAAGCAGAAAAAGAGCTCTCACCAGAACCTGACCATGATGATATCCTGAACTCGGAATTCTAAAAATCTGTGTTCTCTCTATATCAAAGACCTTGGCTTAAAAATGAAATTCAAATGCCTGAGATCACTTACATTTTCTAATATTCCCAATGTATATATAAAGTATATAAGTAATATTTTGGGAGCTGAGTCTCTTTAAAAAAACATTAACAAATAAATTGATAAAGATTTTGTCACATAAAAACTCTTGAGTAGACATAAGGACATATCTCAAAAGCAATATGTGAAAGATGAAAAATGTTCAACTTGTTTTGTCATAATGAACCATTTGAAATAAAAATTCAGCCCTTCAATAGGTGCAACTCTCTAGTGGAAAAAGAACACTGTCTTTATATAAAATCTTTTTAGCAGAACATCGTAGGCTCTGTAAAACCTGCTGAGAGGTAAGCAGCACCCAGGACAATAAATGGTTCTAGTAAGAAAAGGAAAGTCTTCTCCTCTCCCTAAATGCTATAATAATTACAAAGATGAAAAAAAAAGAAGAAGAACAGTATTCCCCTTATAAATTGAATATGAGTGGTCTGTAAGGTCCTAACAACCAGGAAATGAGTTTGCTATTTGTTAGCATGTCTCTTGGGCTAAGGATGGAAGGGTACAACATGGTATGGGAGGAAGAACATGGCCTTGGATGAAGGCAGGCCTGGGTTGGAATCTCTTGCATGATTTTCCTTTGTATGACTGGACCATTTCTGAGACTTCCCCTGTCCCCATTTTCATCTCTGCAGCCTGTGGATGATAAAAAATACTGGCCTCGGAGGGCTGTGAGAAAATTTTTATTTATTCATGAGAGACACACAGAGAAAGGCAGAGACATAGGCAGAGGGTGAAGCAGGCTCCCTGTGGGGAACCCGATGTGGGACTCGACCCCAGGACCCAGGGATCATGACCTGACCCAAAGACAGATGCTCAATCACTGAGAAACCCAGGTGGGTGAGGCATCTGTGATGTTCCTAGTGTGGTTTCCAGCATGCATCCCACATATTTTGGTCTCCCATATTCACCTTGGTTAAATAAGGATAATGGTAACTAGTCTGTATTTTTAAAATAATGACTTGGCCCTCTATCAGGAGGAGTAGAGTCTTTCATATGGACCTCATGCCAAGGTCTGGACATTCTTTTTCTCTTTGTCCTCCTTATGACATCACCACCTTCAAGGTTACATCTATGGGCAATTTCCCTAATCTCAAATATATTTTACAACTATCTTTGCCTCTGATTTTTTTTTGATAGCTATACTTCCTTCATTTTTCAATTCACTAAGTGTTCTGATTTATTTCTTACCAAGCAGATTGGAGTTCGTTGTTCACTCAACGTAAAGGAAGGGTTAATTTCAATAATGAAAGAATCTAGGTGTTCATGGAATGTTCTATGAAATTCAGGAAAAAAGAGAGAATAGAAATGGTAGCACCACATAGTGAATAAAAGCCTGTGCTTTGAAATAAATAGACCTAATTTCAAATGTAGAGTCTGTCAATTACTAATATGGTTACCTGGGCAGAGCCATTAGACCTCTGAGCATCAAGGTTCTCCAAAATAAAAATAATCTGATCTCACAGGGTAGTTGTAAGGTTGGACAAAATTAGGTACATAAAGTTTTTTAGCATAATATCTGACATGTAGTAAGCCCCTCATAAATTATTATTAATGTAACCCAGATGAGTATAGCATCTTGCCAAATTATTACTAGCAAGTCTTACCTATGACATGGCATAACTGGGATCTAGGGTGAAGGCAGTAAAAAAAGAGGGGGTTAGTTTTTTCTCATGACCAAAAAACTTCTTGATATTTTGTTTGTGGGAGTCTTCTTTGTCTTCCATGTTTTGTGAATAATGCAAACAGAGATGGAGTAAGTAAACAGGTGACCTTCCATGACCTGCTCCCAGATGTTTACTGAGCAATTATGTTCTAGACTGGATATTTGATGCATTTGTGTTCAGGGTTGAGAGGAAAGTGCACACAGTCGATTCTTTCTCCTACATTCCATCTGTCTGCTCCATCTTTTTATTTTAAAAGATTTATTTATGTATTCTTTATTTATTCTTTATTGTTATGAGAAACACAGAGAGGAGAGAGAAGCAGAGACACAGGCAGAGGGAGAAGCAGGCTCCCCGCAGAGAGCCTGATGTGGGACACGATCCCAGGTCTCCAGGATCACGCCCTGGGCTAAAGGCAGCCCTAAACCCCTGAGCCACCCGGGCTACCCTGCTCCATCTTTCCTTTTTACTAAACTGCTAAGATAGAGCCCTGATACCATCCATCAGGACTATTGCCTCCCCTAACTAGTCTCCCTGCTTCCACTCTTGCTTACCCATCCATCTATTATCTACCAACAGTCAGAATAATTTGCTAGGAATATAAATCAGATTTGGTCAGTCCCCTAGTTAAAAATCCTTTGGCAAAATATTTCCACTTTTTACCATGGCCTGTGAAGACCCTGTGTGACTAGACCCTTGAGCACAGTATCATATCTGATAGCATGGCCCATGCTCTAGGCTCTAGTCAAATCAGTCTTCCCTGAGCCCCTCTCTCTGAGGGGTCAGATTGTACCCACATAGGCGGGCAAGTCCCTCAGCCTCGACGGCTCAGGCACATTGTCTGGGAATGTGGCTGCTTCTCCTCTCATAGATTTGGTTTTAATTCTCCACCTCAGAGAGGCCCTCCTAGACTATTCATCTCTAATTATGTTCCCACCCTCTCCACACAGCCCCCATCCACGTTCTATCAGCAACACTAATCATTATCATTCCCCCTCTTATTTTTATCATTTGTAAGTCCCAGGCAGGAGAGACACTGGCCTGTCACATTGTCAGTTGTATTTGCTGCAGGGACTTGACACAAAACAAGACCTCCAGAAGTACTCAAGGAATGAAGGACTCAAGCATTGGCAAACACAAAAGGAAAAAAAAAGTAATGTTTTCTTATAGTAAGGGTTAATGAAGAAAGAGAAATTAAGGAGTCAATCCCATTTACAATTGCACCCGAAAGCATAAGATAACTAGGAATAAACCTAACCAAAGAGGTAAAGGATCTATACCCTAAAAACTATAGAACACTTCTGAAAGAAATTGAGGAAGACACAAAAAGATGGAAAAATATTCCGTGCTCATGGATTGGCAGAATTAATATTGTGAAAATGTCAATGTTACCCAGGGCAATTTACACGTTTAATGCAATCCCTATCAAAATACCATGGACTTCCTTCAGAGTTAGAACAAATTATTTTAAGATTTGTGTGGAATCAGAAAAGCCAGGAGAATTTTAAAAAAGAAAACCATAGCTGGGGGCATCACAATGCCAGATTTCAGGTTGTACTACAAAGCTGTGGTCATCAAGACAGTGTGGTACTGGCACAAAAACAGACACATAGATCAATGGAACAGCATAGAGAATCCAGAAGTGGACCCTCAACTTTATGGTCAACTAATATTAGATAAAGGAGGAAAGACTATCCACTGGAAGAAAGACAGTCTCTTCAGTAAATGGTGCTGGGAAAATTGGACATCCACATGCAGAAGAATGAAACTAGACCACTCTCTTGCACCAGAAACAAAGATAAACTCAAAATGGATGAAAGATCTAAATGTGAGACAAGATTCCATCAAAATCCTAGAGGACAACACAGGCAACACCCTTTTTGAACTTGGCCACAGTAACTTCTTGCAAGATACATCCATGAAGGGAAGAGACACAAAAGCAAAAATGAACTATTGGGACTTCATCCAGATAAGAAGCTTTTGCACAGCAAAGGATACAGTCAACAAAACGAAAAGACAACCTACAGAATGGGAGAAGATATTTGCAAATGACGTATCAGATAAAGGGCTAGAATCCAAGATCTATAAAGAACTTATTAAACTCAACACCAAAGAAACAAACAATCCAATCATGAAATGGGCAAAAGACATGAACAGAAATCTCACAGAGAAATGCAATTTTTTTGAGAATCACAAGAGCACAAAACATGGTACACCTACTTGGTATTAGACATCAGCAACAAATCGCTGTACAAGAAAAGCTGCCGCTTCTGCCTCCTCCAGCCTCTCTTGAGTTCAAAGGGGCCATGGATGAGCACAGTACGAGTGGCACCCTCAGATGATGTAGTGCTTTCGCTGTGGGTGTCCACCTCCACAGACGAGCTCTTCCTGCAACACATCAAACACAGAGCAACTAGTTACTAGTCAAATACACAATATAGTTTAATGCCAAGTGTCAAGGTTTACACAACACTAAAATTTAGTCTCAACCCCCAAAGCAGAGCTCCAGAGCTCAGAATCAGGGATCCTTGAGTTACAGAAAGCTATAGAAAGAGGTGAGGTCACTTGGGGAACTGATGCTGAGGGAGGACAGTTTCAAGGACGAAGCCCTTGAGCATGCCAACACTTAGAGGTGTGGTGGAGAAAGAAGCAAAGCTAATCATGAGCCATTAGGCAGGCGAGAGCCAAGAAGCCAAAGGTAGAGCTGATTACAAGAAGGTGAATGAACAACAAAAACAAACAGGACTTGTGGCCTAATATAAAATAAAATAATGTGTGAAGAATTAATTACAATTTGCTTTTATGTTAAGATAAAAATGAAGATAACTGAAGATTCTGGAAATTGATCCCCATCTTATCTAATTCAATATTCAAAATTGGGGTAAAAATTCTCAAAGATCAGCAAAAATACTGGAAACCTCAGAAAGTTTCTGAATACAAGAGTTTAGCTATTATTTGGCTGAGCTCTGACAGGACTTCCTGGTCAGAATAGGTAAAACAACTCAATTGAACAGAATGTAAAAATTCTTTCATAAATAGGACAGGTATTTTTATAGACCCACTGAAAATTCTGTCTCATGGAGAGAGAGAGTTGGCTCTCTCATGGAGTCAAGAAAGTATCTCCGCCTCCCCCAAGGATGCATAAAGCCTGCTCCCTTCTGCTCATCAGCCCTGAATCTTATGAACAGGAGCAACTTTTCAGGAAGCTGGTGCTGAAGTTACTTATTACTTTCTATGTAATTAGAAGAAACAAAAGAAAACAACACTTCCTGTTATTGCCAGTCTGTTTGGATGATCAGAAATAGTGTATCAGAAGACTACCTCATGCAGTGAAGCCTTGAATGACCACCTGTAAGTTTAGTATGCTTTCTGATTGACGGGAACATCCTTTTTTCTTCAATTCATGGGACGGGAAATCGAGTGAGTCTACAGTACTTGGCAGAGTACTGTCAAATGCTTGAAGCCTGAAGATTCCACAGTGGTCTGAGATCACTGACATTATGATGTCACAGATTCAAAGCTCATGTCATAACTGCCAAACTGACATACTGGTTTCCCTATCTTGGCCTCCAAGTTTTGATTTTTTAAAAGTAATCTTTTTATTTTGAGATAACTGTAGATTCATTTGCAGCTATAAGAAATAATACAGAGAGATAACATCAGTTTTTTACAGATGGAGTCTTCCAGAGATGCTTCCATCACCACAAGGGTCCTTCCTATTACCCGTTTACAACCACACAAATTTCTTTCCCCCTCCACCACCTCTTTAATCCCTGGCAATCACAAATCTGTTCTCCATGTGTATAATGTTGCCATTTCAAGAATGTTATACAGATGGGATCATATAGTTTATGACATTTGGGGATTTGCTCTTTTCCATTTGATGTAACTGGAAATTCATCTGGACAGCTGCAAGTATTCACAGTTCATTTCTTTGTGTCCCTTAGTAGTACATCATGATATGGATGTATCACAGTTTGCTTAACTACCTGTTGAAGGAGTTCAGGATTGTCTGCAGGTTTTGGCTGTCACTAATAAAGCTACTATAAACATCTGCATACAGGTTTCTGTGTCAGCGTTAAGTCTTAACTTCTCTGGGCTAAATGCCCAGGAGTGCAAGAGCCAGGTCATATGGTAGCTGCTATGTTTTGTTTTTTAAGAAACTGTCCAACTGTTTTCCAGAATGGCTGTGCCGTTTCACATTCTCCCCAGTACTGTATGAGTCATTCAGTTTCCCCTCATCCACAAGAGCAGTTGGTGTTGTCATTTTAGCTATTCTGATAGCTGTGTAGTGTGATATCTCACTGTGGATTTCACTTGCATTTCCCTAATGGTTAGTGATACTAACCATTGATTTGCCACCTGGACATCTCCTTCAGTGTCACGGCACCTACAGGAGCCTGTTAAAAACATGTTACATGAAGACGGTGTTCCCTTTCCACTAGGAAACTAATGGTTTTACAGATGATGAGGCTCCTGCACATACAGGTTGGACTCTGAATCCAAGCAGCCGTGACGTAGCATGAAGGCTTCAAATCCAGCTGACTCAGGAGGTCACACAGCTTCCTGTGAGCCACCATCCCTTCCCACATGGACAGTGTCTTTCTTTGACAACTGTGGAGGACTGAAATTTGATCTTACGGACAAAGTTTGTGGTTTCCCTTACAGGCTCCTGTAACAGGCATGTGAAAACCTATCTTTTATTCCCCACTAGACTATGGACCTCAAGGAAAGAGTCTGTGTCTGATCTATCATTAAATTCTCACAATCACTGGCACGTCAGAGGAATCAAAAAATTCTGTATTGAACAAGTGAATGAAATAGTTTTCTGGCAGGGATGGACAGGGAAAAAGGCATGACATAAAACAATCTTTCTCTTATTTACTTCATTCATTCAACAGATAGTGTTTGAACCTATACTAGGAGAAAGGCACTTGATAGGTCTGGGCAACAGGGAGCCAGGCCCAACTCTCACAAAACCAGGATTTAAATGAGGAGGCGGGGGGGGGGGGGGAGACAGAAATTAAACAGAGAATGCCATCAATAACTGCCTAACACAGCCTCTGGAAAGTACAGCAGAGGAAAATTAAAGAGTGAGATGAGAAATTTAGAGAGGGACTTGACACCTGATTTCAATTATGGAGAGGAAGGCTTCTTTGAAGATCTCATTTGAAATGACCTTTAAAGAATAACTTGGGGAATCCCTGGGTGGCGCAGCGGTTTGGCGCCTGCCTTTGGCCCAGGGCGCGATCCTGGAGACCTGGGATTGAATCCCACATCGGGCTCCTGGTGCATGGAGCCTGCTTCTCCCTCTGCCTGTGTCTCTCTCTGCCTCTCTCTCTCTCTCTCTGTGACTATCATAAATAAATAAAAAATTTAAAAAATTAAAGAATAACTTGGGATTACTTAGAAGAGAGAAAGAGGAAGGAAGGGGGAAGGGAGGGAAGATATATTTGTCAGTTGAAGGGACAGAATGTGACTAACTGATGTTTCAGAAACATGGAAGACTTTGCTGGATTGGAGACACAAGCAGAAGGTACAGGAGAGGAAATCGGCCTGTAAATTAGGTAGAGGTGAGAGCACAAGTCCTGGTAGTCTTTTTAGACTTTATTAAGGCTTCTCATCTTAAAACCAAACTAACACAGAAGTGGCATGTAGATAGTGGCCTCCAGACTTCTCACCACTTTTATTTATTTTTTAAAAATATTTTATTTATTTGAGAGAGAGAGAGAGAGAGAGAAAGAGACAGTGCATGTGCACAAGGGGGGGAGGGCAGAGAGAGAGAGAGAGAGAGGAAGAAGCACAAATGGTGCTGAGTGTGGAGTCTGACCTGGGGCTCTGTCTCATGACCCTGATATCATAACCCTGAGCCGAAATCAAGAGTCAGAAACTTAACCACTTAAACTTAACCAACTAAGCCACCAGGGTGCCCCTTCTCACCACTTTTAAAGGACAACGCTTGACTGGCCATGCTTGACTGTATTTAGAACCATGGAGGCTCATTGGGCAAGACTTTCTGGCCTCCCATCAAGCACCTGTCAAAATCTATTTCAGGTAAAAAACAATCTATTTCAGGTAAAAAAATATAGGCAGACTTATCTCTGCACCTTCCCCAATTCTCAGATTGTGTCCCATTCTCTGCGTCTCCCTTCAGAGAGGTTAGAGATTTAGAGGCCAGGAAAACCTCTCCTTTTAGAATCTAGTCCTGTTGATCAATTCTGATATGCATCAGACTCACTTGGGAGGCTTTTCAGGCACTCATTCTGAAACTGCCTCCCCAAGAGGTTCTGATTCATCAGATCTGGAAAAAGCTCTTTGAGTGATTCTTACATGTAACCAGGATTGTGAGTCACTGGTTTTCAGGAATTAATTGAGAAAGATACAGTGATAGCATCTTCTCCTTGTAGTAAAGCAAAGGAGAGAAAAGTTTGTCTGAGAAAGATAAAAGGAACTTTGTTTTACCATGTCATAATTACCTTTGCAGTAATAGCTGAAGCTTAATTTCTTCCATACCATTGTTATTTATTTTAATTTGATGAATGAGCTCTAAATAGAATAATAGTGATAGGGTCTGTTTTCTTTTCTTTTTAAAAGACTTTATTTATGTATTTATTCATGAGAGACACAGAATGAGAGAGAGAGAGAGAGAGAGGCAGAGACACAGGCAGAGGGAGAAGCAGGCTCCATACAGGGAGCCCGATTTGGGACTCCATCCCGGGTCTCCAGGATCATGCCCTGGGGTGAAGGCAGCGCTAAACCGCTGAGCCACCTGGGCTGCCCTAGGATCTGTTTTCATCTATTTCACCGAACACCTATGTTTTCACCCTAAATATCAAATAGAAGAGATACTGTAAGGTGATCTTTATGCCCATAATACCATACCATTGATCTATTGTCTCTTTTTGTCAATACCATACTGTTTTGATTATTACAGCTTTGTAATATATCTTGAAATCTGAGTTTGTGATACCTCCAGTTTTTTTTTTTCTTTTTCAAGATTGCTTTGGCTATTTGGGGTCTTTTGTGGTTCCATAAATGCTTATGAATTACTTGTTTTAGTTCTGTGAAAAATACTATTGGTACTTTGACAGGGACTCCATCAAATCTGTAGATTATTTTGAGTATGGGACATTTTATTAATACTTGTTCTCTCATCAATAAGCATATTGGAATATTTCCCCATTTGTGTTTTCTTCAATTTTTTTCACCAATGTTTTATAGTTTTTCAGTATATATATATATATATCTTTCACTTCCTGGTTTAAGTTTATTTTTAGGTATCTTATTATTTTTGGTACAATTGTTAATGGGATTGTTTCTTAATTTCTTTTTGCTCTTCATTATTAGCGTATAGAAATGCAGTGGATTTCTGTATATTGGTTTGTATCCTGTGACTTTCCTGAACTCATTTATCAGTTCTAGTCGATTTTTGGTAGAATCCTGAGGGTTTTCTACATATAGTACCATGGCACCTGCAAATAGTGAAAGTTTTACCTCTTCCTTACCCATTTGGATGCCATTTATTTATTTTTCTTGTTTGATTACTGGGGCTAGGACTTCCAGGGCTATGCTGAATAAAAGTAGTGAGAGTGGAAATCCTTGTTTTGTTCTTGATCTTGGGGAAAAGCTCTCACTTTTTCACCATTGAGTATGATATTAGCTGTAGTTTTTTTATATATGGTCTTCATTCTGTTGAGGTATATTCCCCCTAAACCTACTTTGTTGCGTTTGTATCATGAATGGATGTTGTACTTTTAAATGCTTTTCTGCATCTATTAAAATGATCATGGATTTTTACCCTTCTCTTGTTGATGGGATGTATGATGTCAATTGATTTGTGAATATTGAATCATATTTGCATACTAAGAATAAATCCTACTTGGTCATGGTAAATGATTTTTTAATATATTGTTGGATTTGGTTGGCTAATACTTTGTTGAGGATTTTTGCATGTACGTTCATCAGAGATATTGGCCTGTAATTCTCTCTCTTTCTCTGTAGTCTCTTTATCTGGTTTTGGTATCTGGCCTCATAGAATACATAGAAGCTTTCCTTCTTCTGTTTTTTTTTTTCTTTAAAGATTTTATTTATTTATTCATAGACACAGAGAGAGAGAGGCAGAGACACAGACAGAGGGAGAAGCAGGCTCCACGCAGGGAGCCTGATGCGGCACTCGATCCCGGGTCCCCAGGATCACACCCCAGGCTGCAAGCTGCGCCAAACCGCTGCGCCACCAGGGCTGCCCTGTTTTTTGAAGTAGTTTGAGAAGAGTAGGTGTTAACTCTTCTTTATATGTTTGGTAAATTTTTTTTTAAGATTTTATTTATTTATCCATGACAGAGAGAGACAGAGGCAGAGACACAGGCAGAAGGAGAAGCAGGCTCCACACAAGGAGCCCGATGTGGGCCTCGATCCCAGGACTCCGGGATCATGACCTGAGCCAAAGGCAGATGATCAACTGCTGAACCACCCAGGCATTCCTAAATGTTTGGTGAAATTTACCTGTGAAGGCATCTGGTCCTGGACTTTTGTTTTTTGGGAGTTTTTTGAGTACTGATTTGATTTCATTGTGGATAATCAGTCTGTTCAAATTTTCTATTTTTTCCCAACTCAGCTTTGAGAGGTTATATGTTTCTAGGAATTTATCCATTTCTTCTAGGTTGTCCAATTAGTTCGCATACAATTTTTTCATAATATTCTCTTAAAATCCTTTATATTTTTGTGGTGTTTATTATTTCTTCTTTTTCATTTCTGATCTTGTTTGAGTCCTCTCTCTCTCCCTCTCTGTCCTTTTTTTAAAGGATTTTATTTATCCATGACAGAGAGAGACAGAGGCAGAGACACAGGCATAAGGAGAAGCAGGCTCCATGCAAGGAGCCCAATGTGGGACTCGATCCCAGGTCTCCGGGATCATGCCTTGAGCTGAAGGCAGACGCTTAATCGCTGAGCCACCCAGGCGTCCCCCCCACTCTCTTTTTTATGAGTCTGGCTAAAGGTTTATCAATTTGGTTGATCTTTTTAAAGAACCAGCTCTCCTGGTTTCATTGATCTGTTCTATTGTTTTTTGTGTTTTTGTTTTGTTTTTTTTTTTGTTTTTTTAGTTTCTATTTCATTTATTTCTGCTCTAATCTTTATTATTTTATTTCTTCTGCTGGTTTGGGGTTTTATTTGTTCTTCTTTTTCCAGCTCTGTAGTGTAAGGTTAGGTTGTTTATTTGATATTTTTCTTGCTTCTTGAGGTAGGGCTGGATTGCTCTAAACTTCCCTTTTAGAACAGCTTTTGCTAGATTCCAAAGTTTTTGGACCATTGTGTTTTCATTTTCATTGGTCTCCAAGTATTTTTAAACTTCTTCTTTGATTTATTCTCTTAAAATTTTAAATCTTTGGGATCCCTGGGTGGTGCAGCGGTTTAGCGCCTGCCTTTGGCCCAGGGTGCGATCCTGGAGACCCGGGATCGAATCCCACGTCGGGCTCCTGGTGCATGGAGCCTGCTTCTCCCTCTGCCTGTATCTCTGCCTCTCTCTCTTTCTCTCTGTGACTATCATAAATAAATAAAAATTTAAAAAAAATTTTTAAATCTTTGATTACATGTGTATATTGGAAAACATTATGTAATGGCAAGAGCATGAGGTCTGGAATCAAATTACGCAGTTTTAATCCTTCCTCATAATTTACTACCTATATGACACTGGGTAAACTAGTTACACTTCTGAAGCCTCACTGTTGTCATTTATAAAATCAGGATGGTGATAAAAGCAGCTTCATAGGGTTGTTATGAGAATTAAATGAGATCATACTGCAGAAATCTTAGTATGATACCTAACAGAGTAATCCTTCAAATGATTTAGTTATAGGAGACATTGAGACTTTTTATTCAGAAATAGTAACAATATCGTGGGTATTCTCCATGACCAAAGATAGGGAGAGATTGTAATAGTGCCAACTGAGTAACTACAAACTGCCAAGTTCTTTGCCAGGCAGTTTATGGACATCATCTCATTTCCTTGTAGCAGGTTTGTGAGGTAAGAATCATTATTTCCACTTGGAGAAACTGAAGTTTAGTAAAGTTAAGTGACTGAAAACCACATACCTAATAATTCATAGAGTCAAGTTTGTCTAATTTCAAAGTCCTATAATTTTTCCTTGCCTAAACAATGTTTCCCTCCTGGAAGAGGAAAGAAAATATATTTTAAGCCACATCCCATTTAGGTTGGCTCCCAAATTATTTAATTGACACATAAGTGAGTGTTTTCATCAACTGTCAGTGTTCACATATGGTGCCCATGTCCCACTCAGTCTCTTCTCCCGAGAATGGCTGGTTGTGGAACCCAGAGCTACTGCTGGTACCATGAACTGACTGTCAGACAGGAAATTTGCATCAGCTCTCAATGTGGATAGGAGACTCCTGGTACTTTACAGAACGAGATCTTAGGTTTTAGACAGGCTGGGAGTAAGAGTCAGGGCTGTGAAAAGTCTAATGATTCCCCTCCTAATGTCCATGGTTCACATCTCTTTGATAGATACCAGGCTATGAATTTGTGGCTAAACATTTCCACTGCCTTCTAAGCTTGATACCCATCCTAGATAAGTATTATGAGTAATTTCTCTCCTGATTCTGGCACTCTGGATTTTCTACTACCACTAATTGATCTCTATAAAGAGGGAAAAAAGAAAAAAAAAAAAAAAAAAAAGAGGGAAAAAAGAGATGCCCAGGCCTTGGCAGTGAGTGTTCACGCCACTACCCTTTGCTGCCCTCTACTGACCATATCTGGAAATTACATTTAACCTTCTAGGTCCTTGTCCCAAAGCAGATAGAGATACTGCAGTGAGTGAAACCAGGCACACAAAATTTGAGATGCACCAAAAAACTAAGGAAGATATATTTTAATATAATATTTTTAAAAGTCAATTTTCAAAAAATAAATGATGAACAAAATACCGAAATGTACCCTAAAACAGTACTACTACTAGCTTATATGTACAAAGACCCTGCCATCCATCTTTTCATTCAAGAAAGAGGTTTAATACCACAGTGGAAAATCATGCTACCAGTGCTGGTGAACCTTTTTCATCACTTGCATATATGGAAAAAGACCCAGAAAATTTAGAATAAACTGAAAAAAAAGGGGGGGGGGGAGAGAAGGTGCAAGTGGAACAGATATTATAACAGTAGACTCCTGAGGAAAACAAGTAAGAGAACGGAAAAAAAATTAAGAAAACAAAACCAACTAACATCTTCAGAGTCAAGAAGCCAAAAAAGAGGTGGCTATGAAATAAGAACAAAGGCAGATAAAGATTTCTTGTATATTAAAGGTATCATCGACCAAATTGAATTTAAAAGAAAGTCTTGAAGATTGAGTTCAAGGAATCCCATTTGACCTTGACACTTGGAACATTCATCTTTCAGTTTTAATGACCTAAGGTTACCCCTTTTTTTCTCAATAAATAGAGCTATTTAGTCCTTCAGTAAGGAGTAATTTAATCATTGGAATAACGGAAATGCTATTTTAATTTATAGAATCAACATACAAACAAAGCTTGGAAGACAACAACTGTAAAAGAGAATCTGACTAATATTAACACTGATAATATGAAACAATGGAAGTCTGAATATTAAAGCAGCAGAGCGATATGGAGGATAATGTCACAGATTTTTCTCACCTATTTATTTATATAGCAAGAAACCAATTATATACTGTCTAAAATTGATGTAACAAAATAGAGTTTAAGTATACTCTTTAAGGGATCCCTGGGTGGCGCAGCGGTTTAGCGCCTGCCTTTGGCCCAGGGCGCGATCCTGGAGATCGGGGATTGAATCCCACGTCGGGCTCCCAGTGCATGGAGCCTGCTTCTCCCTCTGCCTGTGTCTCTGTCTCTGTCTCTCTCTCACTGTGTGCCTATCATAAATAAAATAAAATAAAAAAAAAAACTGTAAGTATACTCTTTAAAATGATAATCATCAGAAATATCAAAACAAAGTAACTGGAAAAACATAGGCATGGATGGATCAAAGAAATAAGTTTCTCATCTTCCAATAGATGCTATCTAAAGTTGATAAACAAGATAAAAGAAGAAGTGCAAGTATTAACATATATTTCAGAGGTATTGTGATAACCACCAGGAGAACAGAAAATACTTAAAAATAGGGAGCTGGAAATGAGTCGGGGAACAAGTTCAAGCTGAGAATTTACTTTTCACTTGGTATCACTCTGTACTGCTTGATTTTTAAAACATGTGTATGTATTAATTTTAAGTATAAAAGTTAAAAGAAAAAAAAAACCAACTCAACTTTTTGCAGCTGCAGCTCTTGGCATCACTTCCTTCCCAGCTGCAATCTCTCTCCTTACACCAGTGGTCCAATCCTACAGAGATAGGAAGGAGTAAAAGAGACTAGAAAAGTTTCTGTCCTGAAATTTAAGTTTTTTGGAATCTTTTTGGTTTGTGCTCGGGTTCTATCTTTTCAATGGTGCAACTCTTTGGAATACTAACTTTTGACTACTTTAATCTGTGATATCTAGAATCTCCTGAAAGTTTTGCTAAACTTTGTTATCCTTCTTTTACTTCTTGACAAAAGACTAATCCTGACTCATTGCCTCTTAGTGTGATCACAGTATTTTATTTTCTTAGAATCTTGATTCTGGCCACCTACTGCTTTGCCTGGCCCAACTCAACCTGCCTAGGTAGGAATGAAATGTCTATGGAAGAGATGACAATTATCATTTTCAGAATAAATAAAATGTCATATATTAGTAAGTTAAACATAGTACTAAGGGAGTAGGGTGACGTTCATTATCCCATTCCTCATGCGTTTACAGAGGAGAGTGTACTTCACTGTTCTGGAGAGAACAGACTTGGAAGAATTTGGGAGTAGAAGTTTTCTCTAGACTTGTGGTCTCACAATCTTGTACTAAAGTAGCCAAAACATGAGACACAAGACACAAGGAAATGAAGAAACCAGAATATCTACATTTTTGAAGAAGGCAATAATGTCTCAAATGTCACTCTCTGAGAGAAAGTAGGTAATATATATGGAAGATCCCTGCACACATCACCAAAACAAAACAATAACAGCAAATGCAAAGGAATACCTATATTAAACATGTGGAAGCACAACTATTGATGGGCACTTTCTGCTCAGTCATACAGATTCACAGGCTGTGGATTCAGTGCTGGTGCAGCTGGCTGGCTTGCCACCAGACTGAGACCAGGTCCTCGCTGTCTCCAGCATAGATGCTACTAAGTTATCTGCTATGCTCTTTGGCCGATAGCAGTGTCAGATGATATTACATATTCACTTAATTGGAGTACCACAGTTTTGTTTGTGACAACTTCTATAGTGGAGATGCAGTTTCTTTTGTGACTGCTGACCCCTTGGAGACTAGAACTATTTAGAGATTTGAACCAACTTTGAAGAGGCTGAAGAAGCTATACTCATTCCTGTGAAATCCCAGGACACAGCTGCAGCTGTAGGAACCTTGGCTCTGAGTTAAAGCCTCTGGCTGACACTGAGCCAATTGTATAAAATGGATAGTGAGAGCATTTGGACTTTAATTTCTATGAGCTTTTATTTGCAAGGGGATTTAGTTTGTGGGGAAGTTGAGTAATAAAAATGAGTTTCATATTGTTCAAATTTGGGACATTTTAATATTGATACAGTTCTCTGTGTTCATTTCATAAAGTCTGGTGAGTTATTTTGGACAACATGACTGGGCGTAATTAGTGATAAGAAATCGAATCAGAGAGAGAACTTTCAGCTTAGTACTATCTGACTCATGGTGCTAGTCTTTTGTGGGCAAAAGCAAAATGCCCTTCAAGCAGTTCCAGAAGGACTCTGTGTAGGGAGAAGCAGACTTGGGGACTGTGTGAGCACAGCAGCACTGTGAGCATGCACCACTCGGCTGAGAGGGACAGCTGCCCTGGTCCCCTTCTGATGCCTGAGTACCAAGGGTTATGACATTGTTTCTCAGCCTTCCATCATGTGTGAACTGCCTTCGTGACTTTTCTACAAAAAGTGACATGTTTTTAAGTATTCAGCGTGGACTTTATAATCTTTGCTCAGGGTAATATGCGTTAAAACATGTTAGGAAAAAAAAACAGGTATCTTTCTGACTACAGATGAAAATACATACATAATTACTAAAACTGAAAAAACAAAAGCCTTTGAGTATGCTACTTAAAACAACTCACATGATGCCAGTGGAATCCACAATGTAATATATTTAAAAAATTAAAAAGCTGGCAAATATTAGGAGGGATGCGTGTTATTCCCCTCTTCAGGATTCTACTCCAATCCTGATGACAGAACATGGTTTTGGAGAAGAGATTTGGGGTCGCTGTCTTCACTTTCTCACACCATCCCAAGCAATGTAGAACAGACCTTTTTAAGACCTATAGAAGCTGTGTAAAGCTTTTGTACTTAAAGAGCTTCTTGGTCCCCTATTGGAGTGGGCTTGAGTGAGGACAACTGCAGTTGTCTGGCCATCCCATGGCTTGTTTATGGAGGTGCAGTAACAAACCCTATTTTTGCAAAAGGTCTAAGCTTCTACCCAGCTTTACTAGGGAACCCTATAATTTGGATGATAACATACATCTCAATCACCTTCTATCTTCCCTCTTTCTCAAACTGGTTCCAACCCATAAAGAAGCCCAAATTCCAACACAGCATGTAGTTACAAAAACAAGTGAAAGAATGAAAGAAGAAAATGTTGATGGAAGAAAATGTATGCTGCTATTATACAGCAAAATACTATGTATATATAAACATTTAATGATAGCTTATTTTGAAAAAGTGTTTTTTAAAAAATTAATGCAACTCGATATTCAAATAGTGTTGAGTTCTCCTTCCCCAACTTGCTGGTAGAGTCATGTAGTATTCCAGTCTTTCTGGCTGAGTCCCTGCAACTGGAGCAGGGCACCTTCCCCTGTTGCCTAGATTCTGAAAACCAGTGAGAAAGAATATTGGTTTTGGGGTCAGGCCTGGTGCTAGACCCTGTGTGTCTGAAGTTCAGCAAATTACCTAGCCTTCCTGAGTCTCAGGTTTTATACATGTAAAATGGGAACAATACCCCCCTCTAGGGTTGTTGTGAGGATTAAGTAATAATGCATGTGAGTGAGTGACACTGCCATTCAGAAAGATATTCAGATCCATGCCTAGGTATCCACTGGGTATGTCCATAATTAGATAGTTTTTGAAGAGGTTTGAGATCTTTCCCTTGCATGGAAGTGGAGCATGAGTGGTCGTGCTTATACTCAGAGGCTTTTTATAGCACAGATAAAATGCCAAAACAATAAAGATTTTGATCTCATGTGTTCCTTTGTGCAAACAAGCTTGTATAGCAAAATGGTGTAAACACAGATGAAAATGGACTTCATACAAATAAATGAAATTAGGTTTCTCTAGTATAAAAAGAGATCAAATGGTAAGAGCACAAAAATAGGTGAAATGGTAACATAAACTGACTTGTGTAATCAGTGGGTAAATTCTTGATATTTTCCTCTCTAAGCTTTTTCTAATAGTTTTGTTGCTAAGGCTACAATATTTTTGCCAGATTGGAAGATGATTGTCAACTCTAATGAAGATTAAGTAGCTTTCCCAACTAGATTTAAAAAAAAAAAAAAAAAAAGCATCAGTTAATGCTGCTGGCTTTCAAAGCCATAATCATGAAGAATGGAAAGATCTTTAAAGATATGCTCTTAAATGTGTGGGAAATATCAGAAAGGGAGACAGAACGTAAAGACTGCTAACTCTGGGAAACGAACTAGGGGTGGTAGAAGGGGAGGAGGGCGGGGGGTGGGAGTGAATGGGTGACGGGCACTGGGGGTTATTCTGTATGTTAGTAAATTGAACACCAATAAAAATAAATAAATAAATAAATAAAGATATGCTCTTAGAGACTCCTAACTCTGGGAAACGAACAAGGGGTAGTGGAAGGGGAGGGGGTGGGGGATGGGGTGACTGGGTGACGTGCACTGAGGGGGGCACTTGAAGGGATGAGCACTGGGTGTTATGCTTTATGTTGGCAAATTGAACTCCAATAAAAAATAAATTTAAAAAATAAAAAATACAGATCTGCTCTAAGAAGATGTAACTAATAAAATTTGAAATTTAGCAGCATTTCTATTCCATAGTTATTCCAACACACTGGTTACACTGAACAAAAATAACTTAAAACAGAACTTTACATATTTAATAAAAAAGATAAAGATATTATTATTTACAACTTTAGCAAAAAATTAATTCCCTAAAGAGTAACAGGTTATTTAATGAACAATGCTTTTGACTGGTTGGGAAAGTGTTTCACCACTGCTCACAAATTCATACTTGATTTATTCCTTGAACAATATAGATAAGTTACAGGATTAAGTCCTCTGTCTTTTGGTTCCTGCCATTAATTGGTTAAAGTCATCTGAGGACAGTGTAAATATAATGCTCCCAAAGAAACCTGGAGTTTTATAAAGTAGTTAATGGAAAGTAATTTGTTATGGACATTCAATTGCTAAAAGGATGTAAAAGGGTAGGAGCCATTAGGAAAGATGAAGAAACACTTCTTTTGATGTGCTTGCTGAGGAGCCAAATGAGCTTCTTGATCATGGACAGAAGAGACCATCTAAAGTTCAAAAAATGTAGAGCTGTTTGTGAATCCATTGATCCTGCTATTCTACTTGTGCACTAAAGCAGGAAAATTAAATATTACTTAGCCAATATAGGTGCTGTGTTTTCTTCCTCTGATGTCTTTTTATTTTTGTAGCCAGAAATCCCATTGTTAATTTCCAATAGGAAAAGCTGAATATTAAAGTTAAAAGTTCACCTTAATTTGAATATTGTAGCATTAGTGACATCTGGTGGAAAACGAGTTACAGTGTGGCATTATTTAGGTATTCTGATCTTTCCTGTATAATATCATTTTCATCAGATTTTCACACAGCCCTCTCCTCAAGTCCATGGGAAGAGTGTACTTTCTGGCCCCACTGAAGTTTGGCTTAGCCTTAAGACTTACCTGCATCAGTGGAATATGGGCAAAAATGTCAGTGTGAAAGTTCTGAAGATAAGCTTTAAGAGTCCTGGTGAGGCATTGCCCCGTCAATGAAAGAACGAGACATGTGCCCTGCAGACTTGCATGAGAAGAAGACAAGCACTCCAGGTAACCCACAGACTTCCAGGAAAAAAAAAATTGTTATTCTATGGTTGTTTGCTGCAAAAGCCAATTAATACATGAGACTATTACACACCTCTGTGTGAATTCCCATGGAGGCTTGACTCCTCTCTTCAATTGATGACACTGGGAGAAGAATCCTGGAGACATGTGGTTCAGTCCCTTCTGGAGCTCTATTTCAGACCCTGATAGGCCCAGCCGGAACATGTTTCCATTCCTCTACCTATGGTAAGCAAAGCTGAGTCAAGAGTCCAGGGCAGGCCCATCAGACTCTCTTAGAATCTTCGTTTCTCTAACATGGTGTGGAAGTCATGTAGGGCTTTTTTTTTCTTCCAAATTTTTATTTAAATCTTAGTTAACATATAGTGTAATATTGGTTTCAGGAGTAGAATTTAGTGATTTATCATTACATATAATACTAACTGTTCATAGGTCATTCGCAATTCTTGCATCTGTTGGTTTAAATATCTTCCTCTTAAGGTGGACTTCAAGGTATAGGAAAAGAGGGCAGGACAAGTTTAGTTGGGGCCATAGGCCAAAGCTTTTCCAATTGAGCTTTGCCAATAAAGCTCATAGCTTGGCTCCGACTCAACTCCAATATATGTACTAGTAGGAGTCACTAGTGTTATAAGCCACAAATTATAAGTGGTAATATTAGGATTGTTTTATTTGGCGAATAAAAACAACTGACAGAAATTTAAGTATTATCAGTGATCTATTAAAGTTGCTACTGGTGAACGTTTTTCAGGGAATAACCACATTATTTCTGGTTATTTAGCAGAGGCATTTAGTGTTTCCTAAAGCAGTTACTGCTTTCTAAAAAGAATTTCAAACTTTTGTCCCAAAAGTAGGACCAGAATTTTTAACTCTTCATATTTTTACTGAACTTCCAGTTCTGCTTTCCTTCTCAACCTAATGTTTCATGTTTAGAGGTTACAAACAGCCCAGAATTTATTTTTTTGATGTTTTTTGAAGAATTTATTTTAAATTCAATTAATTAACATATAGTGTATTACTAGTTTCAGAGGTAGAATTTAAGAGGTGTTGGATATAACACCCAGTGCTCATGACATCACCTGCCCTCCTTCATGCCCATCCCCCAGCTACCCTATTTCCCCAACCTCCTCCCATCCTGTGACCCTATTTGTTTCCTATGATTGAGTACCTTTTTTCCTCCCTCTCTGTTTTCATCTTCTTTAGTTTTCCTTCCCTTCCCAGACGTCCATCTGTTTTGCTTAATTCCACATAGGAGTGAAACCATATGGTAATTTTCTTTCCTGACTTATTTCAATTAACATGATACCCTCTAGTTCTATCCCAGTCTTTGCAAATGGCAAGATCTATCTATCTATCTATCTATCTATCTATCTATCTATCTATCTATCATCTATCTATCTACCTACCTATCTATAGATCTCACATATTCCTTATTCATTCATCTGTCCAAGGACATCATGGCTCCTCCCACAGTTTAACAGCCCAGAATTTAAATGTTTTAATCTTGCTAGTGTCCGCTTTGTAACATACCTCATGTTTGGAAAACCAGACTCTTGACCATACTTTAATTCAACATCTTTTTCATTTCTGCAGAACTACTTTTCTTATTCAGGAAAAAGACATGTGGGTGGACCTCAATTAGATAGCTTCAACAATTCTCAAGGCAATGGGCTTTCACAATAGCATTCACTATACCTGTCATCAAATACTGGCACTTATTTGTCTTGCAATGAGAGAATTGCCCTTTATTCTTAACAAGCAGGCAACTGGATCAGAGAGATCAGATTACTCAGGCGAAAAAACAAAGACAAATACATAATGAGATAAACCTGTGTAGTAACTGCCTGGAAGCTTGCCATCTATTTTCCTCTCCATATCTCAAGCTTCAGAAAAACCAGGACTTTGTTTCATTCATCCTAATACTTGGCACTTTTACAGGTGCTCACTTTGTAATTTCTGAATGAGTGATACAGGCTATGTGTTTTTACTTTATAGTGAAGGTTAATGAGTTAACTCATATAAAAAACTTAGAACAGTGTCTGATACTAAGCACTTAATTACAAAACAAGGTAACATTTAGAATAGAGATTAGAAAAGACTTCAGAAGTTTGCCTTAAACTGATCCTTAAAAAATAAGCTAGCCTGGCAATAAGGATAAGAGCATAGAAAAGTTCTACAGTGCACTATATGCTAAAATCAATTAATTCCAAATGACATGTATTATTTTATACAGAGAATGATGCTTATTTTAAGTCTAAGGTTATAAGATTAAAGGGATATAATCAAAGCTTGTCCACTAAATTGAAAGTACCTCCAGATTTATTCAAGTTTGTATCTTTAGGCCTTGGTAGGCACAAGATATTATTTGCTATACTGAATCCATTCTATTGTATGTGTTAATACCACACCAATATAAACATATTTTAAGACAAATTTTAAACATACATATTTAACTTTATTTCACCATGATTTAAAGCTTGATTTTATAAAACATAAAAAAAATTTAAGAGTTCTGTATCACAGGAATTTAAACAGTGGCAATATACATAGCTTTGTAGGTTCGAGTTCTACAACAAATTAAAATCAAATAATTGGAAATGTTTTCAATATGGAAAATATACAAATAAAATAAATGGCAGAGACCTATTATGAGCAATTTTTCATTACTTGCAGATTATCATTAGATAATTTCAGAATCTAAACAAAGACTCTCAATATTCAGACTTCTTTTACTGTATTTTACATTTAATATCTCCCTGCCTATATTCCAGAGTCAAAGTACTTGACCAAAAGGTCTGATTTAAGAAGGCATTTAGCTTTATGGCAAAAGTTATCCATCTACAGTTACCACTTTCAAGGAATTGACAACAATGCTGATGTGATCTGCTAGTTCCCTTTTGAACAACATGCAATAATTTATGCCAACCCTGTATAAAGTCATACAGGTAACAAAAAAATGGAACAATTATGCACAGTTCAATAGATGTATAATGTTAAGTTTTCCCAGTCTAAAAATTAACCAGTGAAACAAAATTTATCAACTATAGTTGACTTGGTTTCAGGAAAACTGCATCTGAGAACTACAAGTACATCACTGTCCTTATCTCATCCTCAGTCATTCGTGGGAATTTTATAGGCCACCATGCTATTTACTTTGTGGATAGTAGTAGTAAATGAACGAAGACGGACTTCCTCAGAATTGGTAATAAACTGTGGTCCCGACTCTTCCCATTTTTCAGGTACAACCAAATCTTTGTCTGTATAAATCAGTAGGTCAAATGAACCTGAATTGGGGATAAGATCATTAAAGTACAATTATTTTTTGAAAGGTACAACTATCCTTCCTGTCTCCCTCACATATGAGCCACCTATCATGTCAGAAAAGCTAGTTTAGCTTGATCTCTAATCAGTTATATTAGCTAATTGCTTTTCTTCAATGGAAATTTTAGTACAGAAAATACTGTACTCCTTTTTACTTAATGAAAAACTCGAAAAAGAAAAACTTTTTTTTTTCTTCAAAGAGAAAAGCCATTAAAGATATTTGCAGAAAGTATATAATTAATCATGAGACAGCATGAATCTAAGCCAGAGAAAGAGAACATCTTGGTTCTGTGACCATTGTATCCCAATGCCCAGTACCGTGTCAGGCATACAGTAGGCATTTAGGGTATATCTGATGAATCAAGGAGTAACTAAGCTAGAAAAGAAAGACACAGTTATACCTGTAAGTCTTAATTATATACAAGGAAATGTGTAGAAAATAAAATGGAAGAAATTACATCAAAATATTCAGGAATACTGTAGAAAACTTTCATTCTTTCCCTTTTCAGCACTTGTAAATAAAATGCAACCAGCATTACTTTAGATTCATGACGTTTTTCTCACTTGTATACCATGACATGGATAATTAAGAAAAAAATTCAACAAAACTGTTCTTAAAGTAATAGCTTAGTCTTTCCACAACAAATCTGAACCAACGTGAAGTCATATAATACTTACAAGAGACTTCCAACAGTGGCAGAAACGTCACGGTAGCTGTGATCTGTCGGATTACGGAGCGGATCTCATCCTGGATAGCCTTCTGAGACTTTTCTCTGGGTGTGCTACCGAGGAAACCAAATGAGTTGATTCATTTTAAGTTTTAACAAGTTATTTAAAACACTGGTAAGATTGTTTGATTAAATGCTTCAAAACTCAAATTAAGTAATGCATTCAAAAGGAGTTTTTAAAAAAACGATTATAATTTCATTTATTATTCCAGTATTTAAGACTGCTCTTCCAGTCTCTTCCCAGGTCTCACTTTCTTAGTATCACTTTCTTAGTATCAGGTCATTAAATAACAGATGACTAGAAAACCTGCCAAGTGCTTCAAGTCAGGAAACATTCAGCATATTGTAAAACAAAGATAACAAGTAGTACCTAAGATCTTTAATTGGCATAATCATTTTGGCATTTTTAGTAATACCTAAATGTCTAATTCTGTAGTGCTTCAAATAAGATGTTATATCAAGTTATTTTTATAATTAAACACTTTCTAAAATAGACCAAAGGCTTCAGGAACTACATTTCATTATGAGAGAGTTCTGAGTTTACAGGTAAGCATGCCTAGGACAATGCTAAGAATTAGCATATAATGAGGGACATTTCCCATCCAGAGGACCTAAGAACTTCAGTTAAGAGTGTCTTAGGAAGTTCATAGCATTAAATGAAATACAGTAGAGCTGCAAAATAAGCTAGTAGAAAGTCTAGGATAATACTTCACGGTTAAAAGTACCTTGACACAATTCATTAAATGGCCCACCTAATATATCATGTGTAGCTTACATATAGCACCATAAATACTAAAGGTTGAAATTTATGGATTTTAGACTAAGGGCAATTATGTTAAAAGTACACTATACAAGTCCATAATAGGCACAACTCTTTTGTGAGCACAGTTTGTGAGTCTAATTCTTCTCCACGGGAGATGAAAGATCGAATCTAACATATTTAGAAACAAACTACCTTATACAAAACTATTTCAATATAGTTAGAACTCATTTACTCAAGAAAACAAGTTTGGGAAAAAAAAATCTATGAAAGTGGAAGCAATTTAATTCATACTTACTTGTCATCTTTTGCAGTCTTGTCGCACTCAATATCAAACTGCCACCTTTCAAGGACTTCACCGCTTTCAATATTTGAGATGACTACCACCAGTTTCTGAACTGAACACTTGTATAACCAATCTGCAATGCATAACAAGGCATCTTTTTTGGTTCACTGCATTACAAAGTAACTCTCTTCCCAGGTCTCACTTTCTATCCTTAGCAAATTCCTACCACTGGTATTTTGGAACTCCTCCAACCTGTACAGAAAACTTGCCTCATAATAACCTAGCTCCTGTTTTTCAATTCTCAGTATCTGTACCAGATACTGAATGCTAAGGACAGAGTAGTGAACATGCAGTATACTCTAATCCAAGGTAAACTGCAGAAGATGAGCATTAACCTAATCACTGCAGTAATAAATGTAAAATTTTAATTGTAATAAATGCTAAGAAGGTACAGTATGTGATCCAATGAGAGAATATAGGAAAATCTGACTCCGGGAATTCTCACTCGACTTCAATTCTAAATAAATACCATTAAATATGCAAAAGGATACAGAAAATGTACAGGTCTTAAATACTGAAAAGCGAAAAGTATCTGACCAGAGGATTGAAAGGGTAATACAAAGGGAGAATGAACAAGGTCGGTTTGTACAAGATACATAGGGGTCAGACCACACAAGGCCACATGGACTAAATTAAAGAACTTATACTTCAAGAACCAGGGAAGTCATTACTTTGTATAGGGTGTGATGTGATTAAACTTATATTTCAGACTATACTTTTGCCTGCGATGTGTGGAAAGTAGAGTGGAAGAGAGGATCTAGGGATGCTAAATGATTACCTCAAGCAAGAGGTACTGAAGGCTTATAGAAGGATAAATTGGTAGAGATAGATAAGTATAGGTAGAGTCCAGAGATTTCGTGGTTAAAATTGTTAAGATTTATTGGATACTAATGAAACTAAGGAAGAGGAAATACTCAGGGATAGTTCCCAACTTTCTGGTTTATACCACTGGTTGGAAGGTTGATCCGTTCACTGAGAGAAAGAGAATGGAAATGAGACATGATGCTTACAGTTTTTTTTAAAGGTTTTCTTTTTCTTCATTTTTTTTTAAGATTTTATGTATTTATTCATGAGAGACAGAGAGAGAGAGAGAGAGAGAGAGAGAGAGAGGCAGAGACACAGGCAGAGGGAGAAGCTGGCTCCATGCAGGAGCCTGATGTGGGACTCGATCCCAGGTCTTCGGGATCATGCCCTGGGCTGAAGGCAGCGCTAAACCGCTGAGCCACCCGGGCTGCCCTAAGGTTTTATTTCTAAGTAATATCCACACCCAATGTGGAGCTGGAACTAACAACCCAAGATCAAGAGTTGCATGCTCTACTGACTGAGCCAGCCAGGACCCCCTTACATTTAGTTTTCAAGTATCACTAGGATAGCCACATGTGGATATCAAGGGAGCCACTTACTATATGAGCAAAGAGAAGACTTGGGTTGGATGTATGCTTGTGAGTCAACTACACAAAGATTGTTAGTGAAGTTATGTATGTGTCAGAAATCATCTTAGAGATTATAATAAGAGGGCCTCATAATGAGCCCTGAATTAATCTTGGAACTTGGGATAATATACTCAAGAATACACAGTTGTTTTTTTTCAAGAGACAAAAACAATCTTGTAATATTTAGGGCTTGTGGGCCACCTAGGTCTCTTGTGTAGTCTTTTAAAAACTAGCTTTTAAAAATCTGAAAATATTCTTAGTTTGCAGGTAGTACAAAAATAGGCCACTTGCTGGATATGGGCGGTCAGTCTTGCTGACCCCTTGACAAAAATCAGCTTTTTCTCAATTTTGCTCTGAAAAGGAAGAGATTGGGTAGTCACTTAAAGATCTGGGGTGTGTGGAAATTTTTTTCTTTTAAAACTGAAGACAGATGAAACCAATGAAAATATCTCAAAACAAAGAAGTCAGAAATACCAGAGAAGAACTAGGGTAAAGTCCTTAGGAAGGCTAGAGTGATGGGGATTCAAAGAGATCGAACAATTTGCCTCTAAGAAGAGCAATTCCTCCATTCTAACTAAAAGGGACAAATTAAATCGGAAGGTTTAATTCACATACAACTCACATACAACTGAGGTGAAATGTCATCAGTGTAGTCTTAAAGGAGACAACCTAAAATCAGTAGCTTAGGCAGGGCTTGCTTCTTCATCAAATTAAGGTGACATAGATTCTTAGTTACTTCTATGTTTCAGGCTAAGTAATCTGAGTATAGCCCTGGGTGATTTAGCCCTGAAGATGATAAAAATATGATTAATAGAATTTAAAAAATAAAGCCCCTTGAAACAGAAAATATATATATGACTCAGGAATTAAAAAAAAAATTACTGTAATTTTTTTGGGAACTAGTTTTGGAAGGTCAAATGAGGAGCCAGGGAGAAACATCCTATAACACAGAAAAATTAGAAGTGAGAATCCTAAGTAGAGAAAAAGATGGGGGGAAAAAAAGAATAGATGGAGAACAAGTATTCATTCAACAAGTATTCAGTAATTTCTTGAGCTAAGAAAAAACAGTGAGTGTTCAGATAGAAATGGCTAACTTACAGGCAGGATTTTAACAAAGACAATTGAAGACAGTAAGACATTAAAAAACTTTATTGGGTACTCTATTAGTAGTATTTTTTTTTTTTTTTAAGTTTAGTTCCCAGGCTGGATTCAATTTCATTTTATCTTAAAATAATGATGGTTTTAAACTCTAGGCAGCTATAGAAAATATATCATGTTAAAAATATATAGTGGATTTCTCTCCAATAATAAACATCATCATAGTTATGTAAAATTCCAACTTGTTCCACCTGGCTACACGAACTGCAAAAATCACTTCAAAGGGAGTTGATAGAGATTGTTTTGTGAAGCCAGATCAGATTTCTAACATCAAAGTATTTAGCCCACTCAAAATGTGGTAGGGAAGAGTGGACTTTCTTTCAACTTATTATTTGCTTCCTTCCGATTGAGAATCACTGTATTTGAAATTGCAGTGTTTTACACCTCTTTGTATAGCGCTGAAAAATGAACACCAAGATGCCAGAAAGTACGGGTCCAAGAAAGCCTGCAAAACTCAAAATGGTTTTCAACAATTAAATACCTTTCAGTTGTTCCACTACATTATTTAGGTATTTCATGAGCTCAGGATCAGTTGTTACAAGCAAGGTGAGTCCGTATTTCTGCACTCTGGTAAAGGTTTCAGATGGATATATGCCACGCTGATATAAAATGCTGTTGATGCCAAATGCTGAAAACAAAAGGAATGTTAAAGTCATTTTCACTTTGCAACTCTGGAAAATAAAACCTATTTAGATGTGGCTGCGGTTTCATTCCTGGTATCAAACTGAAAAAGCCTAAACGTGCATTTGTGGGTGTCTTGCTGAAAGCAGAGTAAGTGAAAAGTGCCACTGAAAATCCTTAAAAATGTTGCTTCTAAGTAAAAAGAACACGATACCTGCGTTTATGCGGAACTAAAAATGCCAACCTGCATTAACCTAGTGTCAAAGTAGAACTACAAGCTCACGGTAATGCAAGCCCCAATTCAGGTTATGTGATCACAGGGTGTCGAAATAGGCTTTTGCGTCTGGATTAGCAACTGATTAACCGGTCCAATGTTCCAAAGCAAGCCTCTCCCTCACTTTTCCCTCCTCTTCTCCTACCAGATTCCATCAGAGGGTACAAACATGGCCTGGTCCAGGACAGAGTTTCCTAAATCTAGTCCATCGCCGTCAGTACCGGGATCAAAGCTTGGTGGAAGGGCTATTCAAGATATACTGGGGCCCCACCCCGCTCGGGGTGGGCGTAGGCGTGGGGCTGGGGCGGGCTGGGAAGCGTGTCGGATCCGCCGTTTAAAGCAAGGCTGCTGGGATCCCTGGTGGCGCAGCGGTTTAGCGCCTGCCTTTGGCCCAGGGCGCGATCCTGGAGACCCGGGATCGAGTCCCACGTCGGGCTCCCGGTGCATGGAGCCTGCTTCTCCCTCTGCCTGTGTTTCTGCCTCTCTCTCTCTCTCTCTATCATTAATTAATTAATTAATTAAAAAAATTTAAAAAAAAAATAAAGCAAGGCTGCTGGTGGAGGGGCCGCAGCGCCAGGCAGGCCTCGGCAGCACCTGGGCTTCCTGCTCCACCAGGAGCGAGGCGCCCGGGGGTGGCGCCTGCATCCGCCTCCTCCTAGATTAGATTCTCCAGCCCGGCGGGCGCTGGAGCAAAGAGAGCCGACCCCGACCCCGCCTCCGCCTCCGTGGCCGGGCCGGGCCTCCAGGGCGGCCTGGCCTCAGCTCTCCCCGCCCTCTGGCCTGCGCAAGGGGGACTTACAGAAGAACTCGGCCACGATTTCGGCGCTCCCGCGCAGGGTGATGCCTTGCTCCCGGGAGAGCTGCAGCGCCATGGCCAGGCCTAGAGACGAGGGAGCGCGCTGCTACCCGGCGGACGGCGACGCCACAGCCTCCAACGGAAGTTCCCCGCCACTCGTTTCAAAAGTAACGACGCAGCACGCCAGGGGCCCTCCGCGCAGGCGCGACGAGCCTCCCGGCAGGCCCAGCGCCAGTCTCCTCGCTCGCGGGAGGGGCGCCTCGCGCAGGCGCAGTGGGTAGGCGTGGTCAGGCACTTCCGGGTTGTCGGGCACGGAAGGGTCCCTACCGAGCACCTGTAATTGTGGTCGCCGGGTCGCAGCTGAGGCGAGACGACCGCAAAACCTGGCTTTGACGCCCGCTCCCGAGGCCTGCGGAGTGAGCAGCCCAGGATCCCGGTTCGTCAGTTTCAAAGCTATTTTCAGAGTGATGTGAACGCGCCAGTTGCATCTTAACGTGGCCCAGGGACCCCGCCCACTCCCTAGTGGGCGATTGAAACTTGCTTAGATACTCTGGGAGTCAGTCAAGAAACCGCGTGCGTGGCGGTCCAGCCACAGCTTGAGAAGGCCTGGTGACTGTATGCGGGCGCAGCTGTTAAGGAACTGGGGGGCAGACCCGGTGGCTCGGCGGTTTGGCGCCGCCTTCTGCCAGGGCGTGATCCTGGAGACCCGGGATCAAGTCCCACGTCGGGCTCCCTGCGTGGAGCCTGCTTCTCCCTCTGCCTGTGTCTCTGCCTCTCTCTCTCTCTCTCTCTCTCCTCTCTGTGTATTCTCATGAATAAATTAATAAAATCTTACACACACACACAAAAAAAAAGAAATTGGGGGGGCGGCCCTGGTGGCCCAGCAGTTGAGCGCCGCCTTCAGCCCGGGTGTGACCCTGGAGACCAGGGATGGAGTCCCTCCAGCCCTAATCCCTAAAGCCTAAACCCTAACCCTAACTCTAAATCCTGGACCTGGTAAATCTGGTCCCCATCTGGCCTCACCCAGTCCTGGTGACTTTGGGCCCCACCTGGGCCCCACCTGGACCTGACTGCTGTGGACTCCTTCGGGCCTCACCTGGAACTGGTGACTCTGATCCTATCTAGGCCTCACCCAGACCTGGTGACTCTGGTCCTCACCTGGGCATCATTGGGACCCGGTTACTCTGTTCCACACCTGAGCCTCACCTGGACATGATGACTCTGGAATCCCTCTGGGCCTCACCCTGACCTGGTGACTCTGGTCCTCAACTGGGCCTCACCTGGACCTAGTGAATATGCTCCCCACCAGGGCCTCATCTGGACCTGGTGACTCTGTCCCTACCTGGGCATCATCGGGACATGGTTACTCTATTCCTCACTGGGACTCACCTGGACCTCGTAACTCTGGTCCTCACTTTGACCTCTTCTGTACCTGGTGACTCTGGCCCCACCTGGGCCTCAACGGAACTGGTGACTCTGATCTTCACCATGGCCTCACCTGGACCTGGTGAGTCTGGCTCCCACCAGGACCTCACCTGGACCTTGTGTCCCTTGTTTCCTTCTAGCCTCATCTGTACCTGGTGACTCCGGTCCCCATCTGGGCCTCACCTGGCCCTGGTGACACTGGTCCTCTGCTTGGCCTTACCTGGACCTGGTGACTGTGTTCCCCACCTGTGCCTCACCTGGATCCAGTGACTGTGTTCCCCACCTGGGCCTCACCCGGACCTGGTGAATCTGTTTCCCACCTGGGCTCACCTGGACCTGGTGGCTCTAGTTCCCACATCAGGTTCACCGTGGTCCCCTTCTTGGCCTCACCTGAACCTGGTGACTCTGATCACCATCTGGGCCACACCTTGACTTGGTCACTCTGGTCTTCATCTGGGTGTCATTGGGACCTGGTTAATCTGTTCCACACCTGGGCCTCACCTGGACCAGGGGATTCTGGTCCCCTTCTGAGCCGCTCCTTGACCTGGTGACTCTGGTCCCCTCCTGGGCCTCACTTGGACCGGGTGACTCTGGTTTGCACATGGACCTCACCTGGAGCTGGTACCTGTGGTGTCCTTCTGGCCTCACCTGGACATGGTGACTCTGGTCCCCATCTGGGCCTCACCTGGCCCTGGTGACACTGGTCCTCAGCTTGGCCTCACCTGGACCTGCTGAGTGTGGTTGCCACCTGGGTCTCACCCGGACCTGGCGACTCTGGTCCCCACCGGGGCCTCCCCCGGACCTGGTGAATCTGGTCCTTACCTGTTCCTTACCCAGACCTGGTGACTGGTCACCACCTGGGCCTCACCTGGTCTTGGTGAATCTGGTCCACACCTGGGCTTCACCTGGACCTGGTGACTGTGGTCCCCACCTGGGCCGCAAATGGACCTGGTGGCTCTGGTTCCCACATGGGGCTCACCTGGACCTGGGTCCTATGGTCTCCTTCTAGGCCTCACCTGGACTTGGTGACTCTGGTCCCCTCTTGTGCCTCAGCTGGACCTGTTGACTCTGGTCCTCAGTTTTGCCTCACCTGGACCTGGAGACTGTGTCCCCACCTGGGCCTCACCCAGACCTTGTGACTTTGGTCCCCACCTGGGCCTTACCTGGAGTTGGTGAATCTGGTCCCCACCTGGGATTCACCTGGACCTGGTGAGTCTGGTTGCCACCTGGGCCTCACCTGGACCTGGTGCCTCTGGGCTCCACCTGGGCCTCAAACTGGACCTGATCTTTTTGGTCCCCACCTGAGCCTCATCTGCTCCTGGTGGCTCTGGGTCCCACATGGGGCTCACCTGTACCTGCTGACTGTGGTCCTCACGTGGTCCTCACCCAGACCTGGTGACTGGTATGTGAGGAGTCTGCTCCAGATTCCCCCTCTCCCTCCACCCCTCCCCACTGCACCCTCTCTCAAGTAAATGTTCTGAAAATTAACATCAAGTCATGTGAGCATCTTTATCCCCTCTTCAGAGGTGCCTTCATATGTGTAATGACCATTTTAATGCCTTTCATGGACCCACTGTGAGTCCCATCAGAAACCCCTTTTCTTTGATATTATTGAAGTACATTCAACACACAATGTTACAGTAGTTTCAGGG
Source organism: Canis lupus dingo (assembly GCF_003254725.2). Taxonomy (NCBI): domain Eukaryota; kingdom Metazoa; phylum Chordata; class Mammalia; order Carnivora; family Canidae; genus Canis; species Canis lupus. The sequence continues at coordinate 55,733,361 of NC_064260.1, read as the reverse complement.
CTACGACTTAGTGATTTGACAATTCTGTGCATACTCAGATCTCCCTACGAGAAGTGGGGAGAAGTGTCATCATCATCTGTCCCCATACAAAGTTGTCACGATAGTACTGACTCTATTGCCTAGGCTGTACTTTCTAAATATCTGTGTCTTATTTATTTGAGAACCAGATACTTATAGCTCTTAATGTTCTTTTTTTAAATTTTTATTTATTTATGATAGTCACACAGGGAGAGAGAGAGAGAGAGGCAGAGACACAGGCAGAGGGAGAAGCAGGCTCCATGCACCGGGAGCCCGATGTGCGATTTGTTCCCAGGTCTCCAGGATCGCGCCCTGGGCCAAAGGCAGGCGCCAAACCGCTGGGCCACCCAGGGATCCCGCTCTTAATATTCTTCATCTATTTTGCCCATCTCCCACCTGCGTCCCCTTTGGCTATCAGTCACCATGATCCATCACAGTAACAAGAGAAAGGACATGGGGCAGCCCGGGGAGGCTCAGTGGCCCCACGTCCTCCTCCTTGAAATCAATTAATTCCTCCTTAATTTCCTGGTTTACCCTTTCATCTTTTAGCAGGATGGTCTTTAACCTCTACGTGTTTGAAGTCCTTCCAAACTTCTTGTCATTCAGTTCTAGTTACAAAGCATTATGGTCAGAAAATATGCAGGGGACAATCCCAATCTTTTGGTATTGGTTGAGACTGATTTGTGACCCAGTATGTGGTCTATTCTGGAGAAACTTCCCATGTGCACTTGAGAAGAATGTGTATTCAGTTGAGTTTGGATGTAAAGTTCTGTAGATATCTGTGAAATCCATCTGGTCCAGTGTATCATTTAAAGCTCTCATTTCGGGGATCCCTGGGTGGCGCAGCGGTTTAGCGCCTGCCTTTGGCCCAGGGCGCGATCCTGGAGACCCGGGATCGAATCCCACATCGGGCTCCCGGTGCATGGAGCCTGCTTCTCCCTCTGCCTGTGTCTCTGCCTCTCTCTCTCTCTCTGTGTGTGTGTGACTATCATAAATAAATAATAAAAAATAAAAAATAAAGCTCTCATTTCTTTGGAGATGTTGTGTTTAGAAGACCTATCGAGTATAGAAAGCGCTAGATTGAAGTCACCAAGTGTATTATTATCTAAGTATGTCTTAACTTTGGTTATTAATTGATTGACATATTTGGCAGCTCCCACATTCGGGGCATATATATTGAGGATTGTTAAGTCCTCTTGTTAGATAGATCCTTTAAGTATGATATAGTGTCCCACCCACTTCATCTCACTACAGTCTTCGGGGTAAATTTTATTTCATCTGATATAAGGATGGCTACCCCTGCTTTCTTTTGAGGACCATTTGAATGGTAAATGGTTCTCCAACGTTTTATTTTCAGGCTGTAGGTGTCCTTCTGTCTAAAATGAGTCTCTTGTAGACAGCAAATAGATGGATCCTGCTTTTTTATCCAGTCTGAAACCCTGTGCCTTTTGATGGGGTCATTAAGCCCGTTCACATTCAGAGTTACTATTGAAAGATATGAGTTTAGTGTCATCATGATATCTATTCAGTCTCTGATTTTGTGGATTGTTCCACTGGACTTCTTCTTAAAGGGGAATTTTAAGAGCTCCCCTTAAAATTTCTTGCAGAGCTGGTTTGGAGGTCACATATTCTTTCAGTTCCTGCCTGTCTTGGAAGCTCTTTATCTCTCCTTCCATTTTGAATGAGAGCCTTGCTGGATAAAGTATTCTTGGTTGCATGTTTTTCTCATTTAGGACCCTGAATATATCCTGCCAGCCCTTTCTGGCCTGCCAGGTCTCTGTGGAGAGGTCTGCTGTTACCCTAATACTCCTCCTCATAAAAGTCAGGGATTTCTTGTCTCTTGCTGTTTTAAGGATCTTCTCTTTATCTTTGGAATTTGCAAGATTCACTATTAAATGTCGAGGTGTTGAACGGTTTTTATTGATTTTAGGGGGGGGTCTCTCTATTTCCTGGATCTGAATGCCTGTTTCCCTTCCCAGATTAGGAAAGTTTTCAGCTAAGATTTGTTCAAATACATATTCTGGCCCTCTGTCCCTTTCCGCGCCCTCAGGAACCCCAATTAAACGTAGGTTTTTCTTCCTCAGGCTGTCGTTTATTTCCCTTAATCTAACCTCATGGTCTTTTAATTGTCTGTCTCTTTTTTCCTCAGTTTCCCTCTTTGCCATCAACTTGTCTTCTATGTCACTCACTGGTTCTTCTACCTCGTTAACCCTCGTCGTTAGGACTTCTAGTTTGGATTGCATCTCATTCAATTGATTTTTAATTTCTGCCTGATTGGATCTAAATTCTGCAGTCATGAAGTCTCTTGAGTCCTTTATGCTTTTTTCTAGAGCCACCAGTAGCTGTATGATAGTGCTTCTGAATTGGCTTTCTGACACTGAATTGTAATCCAGATTTTGTAACTCTGTGGGAGAGAGGACTGTTTCTGATTCTTTCTTTTGAGGTGAGGTTTTCCTTCTAGTCATTTTGCTCAGGGCAGAATGGCCAAAAACAAGTTGTATTGGGAAAAGGAGAAAAAGAGAAAGAAGGAAAGAAAAGAGAAAAAGAAAAAAGAAAAAAGGAAGAAAAAAAGAAAAAAGAGAAGAAAAAGAGAAAGAGAAAGAAAAAGAATGAAAGGGAAAAAAAAGTGGGGGGGGGAAGCAAACAGAAATCAAAAAGAAAAAAAAAATCCACGGGGGAGTATCTTCTGATTCTGTATACTTTAAGTCCCTTGACTACCCCTGGAACTTGTCCGTCTAGCTGGTCTTCTGGGGGAGGGGCCTGTTGTGCTGAATTTCAGGTGTTGGCACTTGGGGGAGCTGCTCTGCTCCCTGCCTGGTGCAGGGCTCAGTAGGGGTTGTTTACCCCGTGAGGCCGCAGGAGGAAGAACCACGGTGGCTGCGGCAGCTAGGAAACCTGGATTCAGCCCCCACAGGAACTCTGAAGCACTCCCCCTGCAGGGCCTGGAGGCTCCGGGGGGCGGGGCCGCTACTCTGCTCAGCTCCGGGCAGGAGCGTCCTTGGGGTCCTGGGCCCTCCTGGCCTCTGCCTGTCCCGGGGGGAGGCCGGATCCCGGGCTGTGTCCCCGGCGCCCTGGGCTCTGGGACCTGCGCTGTTGGATTCGCGCTCCCGGCTGCGCAGCCGCCTTTAAGGAGGAATTAAAAAGATTCATGGAAACTAATGAGAATGAAGATACAACCGTTCAAAATATTTGGGATGCAGCAAAAGCAGTCCTAAGGGGGAAATACATTGCAATACAAGCATCCATTCAAAAACTGGAAAGGACTCAAATACAAAAGCTAACCTTATGTAAACCTAGAGGAGCTAGAGAAAAAGCAGCAAATAGATCCTACACCCAGCAGAAGAAGAGAGTTAATAAAAATTCGAGCAGAACGCAACGAAATCGAGACCAGAAGAACTGTGGAACAGATCAACAAAACCAGTAGTTGGTTCTATGAAAGAATTAATAAGATAGATAAACCATTAGCCAGCCTTATTAAAAAGAAGAGAGAGAAGACTCAAATTAATAAAATCATGAATGAGAAAGGAGAGATCACTACCAACACCAAGGAAATACAAACGATTTTAAAAACATATTATGAACAGCTATACACCAATAAATTAGACAATCTAGAAGAAATGGATGCATATCTGGAAAGCCACAAACTACCAAAACTGGAACAGGAAGAAATAGAAAACCTGAACAGGCCAATAACCAGGGAGGAAATTGAAGCAGTCATCAAAAACCTCCCAAGACACAAAAGTCCAGGGCCAGATGGCTTCCCAGGGTAATTCTATCAAACGTTTAAAGAAGAAATCATACCTATTCTACTAAAGCTGTTTGGAAAGATAGAAAGAGATGGAGTACTTCCAAATTTGTTCTATGAGGCCAGCATCACCTTAATTCCAAAACCAGACAAAGACCCCACCAAAAAGGAGAACTACAGACCAATATCCCTGATGAACATGGATGCAAAAATTCTCAACAAGATACTAGCCATTAGGGATCCCTGGGTGGCGCAGTGGTTTGGCGCCTGCCTTTGGCCTGGGGCGCGATCCTGGAGACCCGGGATCGAATCCCACATCGGGCTCCCAGCATGGAGCCTGCTTCTCCCTCTGCCTGTGTCTCTGCCTCTCTGCCTCTCTCTTTGTGACTATCATGAATAAATAAATAAAATCTTTAAAAAAAAAAAAAAAGATACTAGCCAATAGGATCCAACAGCACATTAAGAAAATTATTCACCATGACCAAGTAGGATTTATCCCCGGGATGCAAGACTGGTTCAACATTCATAAAACAATCAATGTGATTCATCATATCAGCAAGAGAAAAACCAAGAACCATAAGATCCTCTCATTAGATGCAGAGAAAGCATTTGACAAAATACAGCATCCATTCCTGATCAAAACTCTTCAGAGTGTAGGGATAGAGGGAACATTCCTCAACATCTTAAAAGCCATCTACGAAAGCCCACAGCAAATATCTTTCTCAATGGGGAAGCACTGGGAGCCTTTCCCCTAAGATCAGGAACAAGACAGGGATGTCTACTCTCACCACTGCTATTCATCATAGTACTGCAAGTCCTAGCCTCAGCAATCAGAAACCAAAAAGACATTAAAGGCATTCGAATTTGCAAAGAAGAAGTCAAACTCTCCCTCTTCGCCGATGACATGATACTCTATATAGAATACCCAAAAGCCTCCACCCCAAGATTGCTAGAACTCATACAGTAATTTGGCAGTGTGGCAGGATACAAAATCAATGCCCAGAAGTCAGTGGCATTTCTATACACTAACAATGAGACTGAAGAAAGAGAAATTAAGGAGTCAATCCCATTTACAATTGCACCCGAAAGCATAAGATACCTAGGAATAAACCTAACCAAAGAGGTAAAGGATCTATACCCTAAAAACTATAGAACACTTCTGAAAGAAATTGAAGACACAAAGAGATGGAAAAATATTCCATGCTCATGGATTGGCAGAATTAATATTGTGAAAATGTCAATGTTACCCAGGGCAATTTATACATGTAATGCAATCCCTATCAAAATACCATGGACTAGAGCCCCGGCCTGGAGAAGCAGGAGCTGCACCAACCTTCCCGGGCGGAAAGGGGCTCGCAGGGAGGTGGAGCAGGACCCAGGAGGGAGGGGATGCCCTCGAGCTCCCCGGGACAGTAACAGCAACTGCGCGCCCAGGAGAGTGCGCCGAGCTCCCTAAGGGCTGCGGCGGGACCCGGAGCAGCTGGAGGGGCTCGGGCGGCGGCTCCGCAGAGGGAGCTGCGCGGCCCCGGGAGCAGCTCGGAGGGGCTCGGGCAGAGGAAGAGGCTCCGTGCGGAGGGGGCTGCGCGGTTCCAGGAGCAGCTCGGGGTGCTCGGGCGGCGGCTCCGCGGAGGGGGCTGCGCGGCCCGGGAGCGCGAATCCACCAGCGCAGGCTCCGGAGCACAGGGCGCCGGGACACAGCCCAGGATCCCGCCTCCCCCGGGACAGGCAGAGGCCGGGACGGCCCAGGACAGCAAGGACGCTCCTGCCCCAGCTGAGCAGATCAGCAGCCCCGCCCCGGAGCCTCCAGGCCCTGCAGACGGAGACCTCTGGAGTTCCTGCGGGGGCTGAATCCAGGTTTCCAGAGCTGCCCCGCCACTGGGGCTGTTCCTCCTGCGGCCTCACGGGGTAAACAACCCCACTGAGCCCTGCACCAGGCAGGGGCACAGCAGCTCCCCCAACTGCTAACACCTGAAAATCAGCACAGCAGGCCCCTCCCCCAGAAGACCAGCTAGACTGACTGACAACTTCCAGAGGAAGCCAAGGGACTTAAAGTACACAGAATCAGAAGATACTCCCCCGTGGTTCTTTTTTTTTTTTTTTTTTTTTGTTCTGTTTTGTTTTGTTTTGCTTTTTGATTTGTTTCCTTCCCCCACCCCCCTTTTTTCTCCTTTCTTTTTCTTTCTCTTCTTCTTCCCTTTTTTTTCTTTTTCGTTTTTTTCTTCCTTTTTTTTTCTCTTTCTCTTTTCTTTCCTTCTTTCTCTCCTCTCTTTTTCTCCTTTTCCCAATACAACTTGCTTTTGGCCACTCTGCACTGAGCAAAATGACTAGAAGGAAAAACTCACCTCAAAAGAAAGAATCAGAAACAGTCCTCTCTCCCACAGAGTTACAAAATCTGGATTACAATTCAATGTCAGAAAGCCAATTCAGAAGCACTATTATACAGCTACTGGTGGCTCTAGAAAAAAGCATAAAGGACTCAAGAGACTTCATGACTGCAGAATTTAGAGCTAATCAGGCAGAAATTAAAAATCAATTGAATGAGATGCAATCCAAACTAGAAGTCCTAACGACGAGGGTTAACGAGGTGGAAGAACGAGTGAGTGACATAGAAGACAAGTTGATAGCAAAGAGGGAAACTGAGGGAAAAAGAGACAGACAATTAAAAGACCATGAAGATAGATTAAGGGAAATAAACGACAGCCTGAGGAAGAAAAACCTACGTTTAATTGGTGTTCCCGAGGGTGCCGAAAGGGCCAGAGGGCCAGAATATGTATTTGAACAAATTCTAGGTGAAAACTTTCCTAATCTGGGAAGGGAAACAGGCATTCAGATCCAGGAAATAGAGAGATCCCCCCCTAAAATCAATAAAAACCGTTCAACACCTCGACATTTAATAGTGAAGCTTGCAAATTCCAAAGATAAGGAGAAGATCCTTAAAGCACAAGAGACAAGAAATCCCTGACTTTTATGGGGAGGAGTATTAGGGTAACAGCAGACCTCTCCACAGAGACCTCGCAGGCCAGAAAGGGCTGGCAGGATATATTCAGGGTCCTAAATGAGAAGAACATGCAACCAAGAATACTTTATCCAGCAAGGCTCTCATTCAAAATGGAAGGAGAGATAAAGAGCTTCCAAGACAGGCAGCAACTAAAAGAATATGTGACCTCCAAACCAGCTCTGCAAGAAATTTTAAGGGGGACTCTTAAAATTCCCCTTTAAGAAGAAGTTCAGTGGAACATTCCACAAAAACAAGGACTGAAATAGATATCATGATGACACTAAACTCATATCTCTCAATAGTAACTCTGAATGTGAACGGGCTTAATGACCCCATCAAAAGGCACAGGGTTTCAGACTGGATAAAAAAGCAGGACCCATCTATTAGCTGTCTACAAGAGACTCATTTTAGACAGAAGGACACCTACAGCCTGAAAATAAAACGTTGGAGAACCATTTACCATTCAAATGGTCCTCAAAAGAAAGCAGGGGTGGCCATCCTTATATCAGATGAAATAAAATTTACCCCAAAGACTGTAGTGAGAGAAGAAGAGGGACACTATATCATACTTAAAGGATCTATTCAACAAGAGGACTTAACAATCCTCAATATATATGCCCCGAATGTGGGAGCTGCCAAATATGTCAATCAATTAATAACCAAAGTTAAGACATACTTAGATAATAATACACTTGGTGACTTCAATCTAGCGCTTTCTATACTCGATAGGTCTTCTAAACACAACATCTCCAAAGAAATGAGAGCTTTAAATGATACACTGGACCAGATGGATTTCACAGATATCTACAGAACTTTACATCCAAACTCAACTGAATACACATTCTTCTCAAGTGCACATGGGAAGTTTCTCCAGAATAGACCACATACTGGGTCACAAATCAGTCTCAACCAATACCAAAAGATTGGGATTGTCCCCTGCATATTTTCTGACCATAATGCTTTGTAACTAGAACTGAATGACAAGAAGAAGTTTGGAAGGACTTCAAACACGTAGAGGTTAAAGACCATCCTGCTAAAAGATGAAAGGGTCAACCAGGAAATTAAGGAAGAATTAAAAAGATTCATGGAAACTAATGAGAATGAAGATACAACCGTTCAAAATCTTTGGGATGCAGCAAAAGCAGTCCTAAGGGGGAAATACATCGCAATACAAGCATCCATTCAAAAACTGGAAAGAACTCAAATACAAAAGCTAACCTTACACATAAAGGAGCTAGAGAAAAAACAGCAAATAGATCCTACACCCAAGAGAAGAAGGGAGTTAATAAAGATTCGAGCAGAACTCAATGAAATTGAGACCAGAAGAACTGTGGAACAGATCAACAGAACCAAGAGTTGGTTCTTTGAAAGAATTAATAAGATAGATAAACCATTAGCCAGCCTTATTAAAAAGAAGAGAGAGAAGACTCAAATTAATAAAATCATGAATGAGAAAGGAGAGATCACTACCACCAAGGAAATACAAACGATTTTAAAAACATATTATGAACAGCTATACACCAATAAATTAGGCAATCTAGAAGAAATGGACGCATTCCTGGAAAGCCACAAACTACCAAAACTGGAACAGGAAGAAATAGAAAACCTGAACAGGCCAATAACCAGGGAGGAAATTGAAGCAGTCATCAAAAACCTCCCAAGACACAAGAGTCCAGGGCCAGATGGCTTCCCAGGGGAATTTTATCAAACGTTTAAAGAAGAAGCCATACCTATTCTCCTAAAGCTGTTTGGAAAGATAGAAAGAGATGGAGTACTTCCAAATTCGTTCTATGAGGCCAGCATCACCTTAATTCCAAAACCAGACAAAGACCCCACCAAAAAGGAGAATTACAGACCAATATCCCTGATGAACATGGATGCAAAAATTCTCAACAAGATACTAGCCAATAGGATCCAACAGTACATTAAGAAAATTATTCACCATGACCAAGTAGTATTTATCCCTGGGACACAAGGCTGGTTCAACACCCGTAAAACAATCAATGTGATTCATCATATCAGCAAGAGAAAAACCAAGAACCATATGATCCTCTCATTAGATGCAGAGAAAGCATTTGACAAAATACAGCATCCATTTCTGATCAAAACTCTTCAGAGTGTAGGGATAGAGGGAACATTCCTCGACATCTTAAAAGCCATCTATGAAAAGCCCACAGCAAATATCATTCTCTTTTTTTTTTTTTATTTATTCAAATATCATTCTCAATGGGGAAGCACTGGGAGCCTTTCCCCTAAGATCAGGAACAAGACAGGGATGTCCACTCTCACCACTGCTATTCAACATAGTACTGGAAGTCCTAGCCTCAGCAATCAGACAACAAAAAGACATTAAAGGCATTCAAACTGGCAAAGAAGAAGTCAAACTCTCCCTCTTCGCCGATGACATGATACTCTACATAGAAAACCCAAAAGTCTCCACCCCAAGATTGCTAGAACTCATACAGCAATTCGGTAGCGTGGCAGGATACAAAATCAATGCCCAGAAGTCAGTGGCATTTCTATACACTAACAATGAGACTGAAGAAAGAGAAATTAAGGAGTCAATCCCATTTACAATTGCACCCAAAAGCATAAGATAACTAGGAATAAACCTAACCAAAGATGTAAAGGATCTATACCCTCAAAACTATAGAACACTTCTGAAAGAAATTGAGGAAGACACAAAGAGATGGAAAAATATTCCATGCTCATGGATTGGCAGAATTAATATTGTGAAAATGTCAATGTTACCCAGGGCAATATACACGTTTAATGCAATCCCTATCAAAATACCATGGACTTTCTTCAGAGAGTTAGAACAAATTATTTTAAGATTTGTGTGGAATCAGAAAAGACCCCGAATAGCCAGGGGAATTTTAAAAAAGAAAACCATATCTGGGGGCATCACAATGCCAGATTTCAGGTTGTACTACAAAGCTGTGGTCATCAAGACAGTGTGGTACTGGCACAAAAACAGACACATAGATCAGTGGAACAGAATAGAGAACCCAGAAGTGGACCCTGAACTTTATGGTCAACTAATATTCGATAAAGGAGGAAAGACTATCCATTGGAAGAAAGACAGTCTCTTCAATAAATGGTGCTGGGAAAATTGGACAGCCACATGCAGAAGAATGAAACTAGACCACTCTCTTGCACCAGACACAAAGATAAACTCAAAATGGATGAAAGATCTAAATGTGAGATAAGATTCCATCAAAATCCTAGAGAAGAACACAGGCAACACCCTTTTTGAACTCGGCCACAGTAACTTCTTCCAAGATACATCCACGAAGGCAAAAGAAACAAAAGCAAAAATGAACTATTGGGACTTCATCCAGATAAGAAGATTTTGCACAGCAAAGGATACAGTCAACAAAACTCAAAGACAACCTACAGAATGGGAGAAGATATTTGCAAATGACATATCAGATAAAGGGCTAGTTTCCAAGATCTATAAAGAACTTATTAAACTCAACACCAAAGAAACAAACAATCCAATCATGAAATGGGCAAAAGACATGAAGAGAAATCTCACAGAGGAAGACATAGACATGGCCAACATGCATATGAGAAAATGCTCTGCATCACTTGCCATCAGGGAAATACAAATCAAAACCACAATGAGATACCACCTCACACCGGTGAGGTTGGGGAAAATTAACAAGGCAGGAAACAACAAATGTTGGAGGGGATGCAGAGAAAAGGGAACCCTCTTACACTGTTGGTGGGAATGTGAACTGGTGCAGTCACTCTGGAAAACTGTGTGGAGGTTCCTCAACGAGTTAAAAATAGACCTGCCCTACGACCCAGCAATTGCACTATTGGGGATTTACCCCAAAGACACAGATGCAGTGAAACGCGGGGACACCTGCACCCTGATGTTTATAGCAGCAATGGCCACGATAGCCAAACTGTGGAAGGAGCCTCGGTGTCCAACGAAAGATGAATGGATAAAGAAGATGTGGTTTATGTATACAATGGAATATTACTCAGCTATTAGAAATGACAAATACCCACCATTTGCTTCAACGTGGATGGAACTGGAGGGTATTATGCTGAGTGAAGTAAGTCAGTCGGAGAAGGACAAACATTATATGTTCTCATTCATTTGGGGAATATAAATAATAGTGAAAGGGAATATAAGGGAAGGGAGAAGAAATGTGTGGGAAATATCAGAAAGGGAGACAGAACGTAAAGACTGCTAATTCTGGGAAACGAACTAGGGGTGGTAGAAGGGGAGGAGGGCGGGGGGTGGGAGTGAATGGGTGACGGGCACTGGGGGTTATTCTGTATGTTAGTAAATTGAACACCAATAAAAAATTAAAAAAAAATACCATGGACTTTCTTCAGAGAGTTAGAACAAATTATTTTAAGATTTGTGTGGAATCAGATAATACCCCGAATAGCTGGGGGAATATTAAAAAAGAAAACCAGAGCTGGGGGCATCACAATGCCAGATTTCAGGTTGTACTACAAAGCTGTGGTCATCAAGACAGTGTGGTGCTGGCACAAAAACAGACACATAGATCATGAACAGCATAGAGAATCCAGAAGTGGACCCTCAACTTTATGGTCAACTAATATTAGATAAAGGAGGAAAGACTATCCACTGGAAGAAAGACAGTCTCTTCAGTAAATGGTGCTGGGAAAATTGGACATCCACATGTAGAAGAATGAAACTAGACCACTCTCTTGCACCAGACACAAAGATAAACTCAAAATGGATGAAAGATCTAAATGTGAGACAAGATTCCATCAAAATTCTAGAGGACAACACAGGCAACACCCTTTTTGAACTTGGCCACAGTAACTTCTTGCAAGATACATCCATGAAGGGAAGAGACACAAAAGCAAAAATGAACTATTGGGACTTCATCCAGATAAGAAGCTTTTGCACAGCAAAGGATACAGTCAACAAAACTAAAAGACAACCTACAGAATGGGAGAAGATATTTGCAAATGACGTATCAGATAAAGGGCTAGAATCCAAGATCTATAAAGAACTTATTAAACTCAACACCAAAGAAACAAACAATCCAATCATGAAATGGGCTAAAGACATGAACAGAAATCTCACAGAGGAAGACATAGACATGGCCAACAAGCACATGAGAAAATATTCTGCATCACTGGCCATCAGGGAAATACAAATCAAAACCACAATGAGATACCACCTCACACTGATGAGAATGGGGAAAATTAACAAGGCAGGAAACAACAAATGTTGGAGAGGATGTGGAGAAAAGGGAACCCTCTTACACCGTTGATGGGAATGTGAACTGGTGCAGCCACTCTGGGAAACTGTGTGGAGGTTCCTCAACGAGTTAAAAATAGACCTGCCCTACGACCCAGCAATTGCACTGTTGGGGATTTACCCCAAAGATACAGATGCAATGAAACGCCGGGACACCTGCACCCTGATGTTTCTAGCAGCAATGTCCATAATAGCCAAACTGTGGACGGAGCCTCAGTGTCCATCTAAAGAAGAATGGATAAAGATGTGGTTTATGTATACAATGGAATATTACTCAGCCATTAGACACAACAAATACCCACCATTTGCTTCAACGTGGATGGAACTGGAGGGTATTATGCTGAGTGAAATGAGTTAATCAGAGAAGGACAAACATTATATGTTCTCATTCATTTGGGGAATATAAATAATAGTGAAAGGGAATAGAAGGGAAGGGAGAAGAAATGTGTGGGAAATGTCAGAAAGGGAGACAGAACATAAAGACTCCTAACTCTGGGAAATGAACTAGGGGTGGTGGAAGGGGAGGAGGGTGGGGGGTGCGGTGAATGGGTGATGGGCAGTGAGGGGGGCACTTGACAGGATGAGCACTGTGTGTTATTCTGTATGTTGGCAAATTTAACACCAATAAAAAATAAATTTATTATGAACAAAAAAGAAAGAAAAATACTTGGCTACGCTTTTGCCTCTGCTACATCGGACAGAAGCTAGTAGGATATTCCAGAACATCCTAATGGAGCCACACATGCCTAATAAAATGACAGCTTTTCCCCAAGCTCTTGCCGAGAGCCAGCATTAGGCAAAGCACGATGTGAGAAGGGACTGCGGTTAGACATAAAGACGTTTTCTCTCCAGCCCTGTGAGTTTTTCCTCAAAAACAAAAGAAAAGAAAACAAAATCCACATGAATCTCCACCCTCCAACTAAGATTCTTCCTCATTTAAGAAATGGATTTCATAGGTTTTTGTGTATGCTTTATACATTTTAATCAGATATTATACTAAGTTACAACCCAATATATTCTGGAAACAAAGTTTCAAAAAATAAGTAAAGTTTAATAAGGTAGGTTACTTTGAAAACTATCCTAGTTTTAAAGATATAACCATTGGTATCACAATGTTAGCTATTAAACTAGGCCACAAATTAGGACTTTAGCCTACTGACTAGTAGTATTTTAAAATCTGTACCCAAAGTACATCGGAAAGTTATCAGTCTATGTTATTTTTCTTAGGGAACTCGGGTTTCTATAGATTTTTTATCAACTCTGAATTCTTCTTAGAAGTCTTCCACATTTTTGGTTAGATCCAAGGTTTATAAACAAAATGTGATGTAAAACCATGCCACATGAGAAAGAACACCCCAATGTGGTCTTTTTGCATTACAGGCTTCTCTTGTACAATTTTTGATTGAAAATTGCCTCAAGATATTTGGAGAAGACATCACTTCTCTCTTGGGAGAGAATTCAATGAGTTGTGATAACAATGAAAAAGCTGCAGGTACTGTGAATAATTTAATTGGCTTTAGGGAGACACAGACAGCAAGGTTGCCAGGGGTCATGGCAGATAGCCCTGTTCTGGAGCCCAGAGCATCCCCAGGGCAATGATCCCCAGCTGCTCTTTCTTCTGAAGTCTGGCTCACAGGTCAAGGGAGGTTTCACACTGTTGGAGACCAAAGAAAGCATAGAAACTTCAAGAAGTTTCTAGCAGTATTAGGAGATAGCATGGTATGATATAGTGTTTGGGAATTTTTTCTAACACAATTTTAAATGGATCATATATATACATATATACATATATATGGTTAAGCATATAATGCGTAATTATGTATTTCTATTTATAATATATAAATCTGGTTTCAGCCAGAGCATGGGGCTTTTATTCCTCCTCCCTCCTCTTTTTGCTCAGTGGCTCTTGAGGCACCACAGGACTCCAGTGCTCTTTGAAATGAGTTGAAAAGAACCAACATCATGGAGAGACAAGGACTTGACTTGATGTCAAACCACCTCTCCAAAGGACAAACTCCAGTGCCCCCATTTATCAGCTATATTACCTTTTGCCAATTACTCTAGCTCAGTATCACTTTATTCATGCCTAAAATGTGGATAAAAATAATGTTTAAATCTTAGAAATGTGGTCAAGATTCAATAAGATAAAGGATGTAAAACACATTTCTAAAAAAGCAATTAATAGAACTAGGAGAAGTTCCCCTGAGACTAGTGCGAGTATTATTGGAGCCTAGCTAATCACAGCTCACCGGCAACACCCCGCTTTGTAAAACAGAGTTTACATTCAGAACCTGGAGACACATATCATCAATCACTCCATAGTTTTGACATGTCTTCATTTTACAACATATACTTCATTGTGTTGAGGAAATCTTTAGGGTAATCCGTGTGATCAGGAATTAAGACGATTCTAGTGTCATGTCTGAGAATATGTTGATATAAGACAAGTGTTTGTTTTTCATTTCATCAGTGCCCGAAAAATCACCTGTTGAATCCAAGCCAATGAGTGATAGTGATTTACAAAAAGGCGCAACTACAGAAAGATACCAAATCTCCATCTGGCATGGGTCCATCCACCAACATGTCAGCAGTTTGCTAAGTCACTGAAGACTGGAATCTCCATAATGACACTTGACACTTTCTATCTTCATTTTTCCAATGAATGAAAATTGAACCCCTTCCAAGACCCAGCTATTTCCATTTAAAGTTTTTTCTTGATCCCATATATTCATATTGAAGTCTTCCCACAAAATATCTCCTGTATGTTCAATGCAGACCATATCTATCATCTTACATACTTTTTGTAATGCGTTGTATTGTGTTGTATGTTTATATATTGATAATAAAGATCATTCCATAACTCAGTAGGTTAGACAACCATTTCTTTGGTTATGATTCACATAACACTTCAGTGGAGACTCATCTGAGCAGTTTCTGTTCTCAGCTGAGGTCACTTGTGCAGTTGCAGTTAGCCTGCAGTTCCTCTGGAGCTCACCTAGGTGTCTATTGGCACTGGCTCTCAATTGGTCCCCATGTGTTCAATAAGGTAGCTTCTCCTCCTTTCATATGGTGGAGGAAGAGTTCCCAGAAGCAAGAGAGACTTTCCAAGAGTTCAAGTGGGAGAGGACTGTGCAAAAGACCACGCCAAAGATGGTGGTTTACAGGACAAAGAGGCATTATTTATTGAGACCACACATCATAAAACTCACGGCAGCACCACTACCATACATATCCTTTTCTTTGCTGGCTTTTCATCCTCAGTTCTGTACACCAGCATTTCCTAAGGGGTATTCCAAGTATGGTAGGAAGGATCTTTGAAATACTCTTTTTTCACCTCAGGTATTCCTTCCCTCACCCTTCTTCCTGTCTTAAGCTGCCTTAAGAGGCAACTAAATCACCTCCTTGGGGAATAGAAGCAAGAGGAGAATATGAGGAAAAGGGAGCTCTTTTTGCTTACGAGTCTTGAAGATTTAGCTTTCTAGGAAACAATGATTTGTGGCATACAGTAGAAGATTTAATCTCATGGGAATTAATCTCATGGGCAATCTCATGGGAAAAACCCCAAACCACTAGGTAGGTACATGGGATATCTGCACCATTTCCTGGATAGAAACCAAAAGGAAGCAGAAATACCTCACAGAATAACGAGCTGACATGTCTCAGAACGATGGGGCCCTCTATGTCCACACAGAGCTTCTTATACCTCAACATGGAACAGATCAGTTAGTAAAAGTATCTCCATCAGTCCCAGAATAGCATACTATTCTAGAAATAGAAAATAGAAATAGAAAGCCACTGGGTCTGAAAGACATGCCTCAGCAACAGGAGTACACACCAATTTCCCAGGACCAGAGAGCAGTTTGGACACCTTAGTGTCTATTAGTATACATCAATGACACAGAGCAACCAGATAAGTGCCACTTCACCATTTTATAGCCTCCCTGGCACTAGAAGACTCCAGAACATAGACACACTCATGGGGACAATTAAGAAATCCTAAATCTCTACCAGTCTCGGAACAGAGAATCAAACTAGACATCAAGTGAGCTATTTAGAACTACAGTACTGTACATTTCTTACATATGCTAGTGTATAGACGGAGATTGCTATCAGTGCATATAGAATATATGATCCATGCATTGTTTTCCCTTTCCCAGAAAGGGTTCTCTCGTCCAATAGGCTTGGGAAATTCATATTTTCCTTTTGGAAGTCAAATGCCCCAGTATTTTTCCACATTTATTTGACATGATTTGACCCTTTTGAAGTGACCCTATTAGTTAATGATCCTTTGAACATTAGTAAACATTTTTCTAAAGATATTTCTTAATTCACAGTTTAACATTTCACTCCCTGATAAGAAGCCATCAAAGTTTTCAGTAAATCTTTGTTGTTATTCCTTTTTTCCCTATAAAAAAATATGTTCTCTTTAAGATCCTGCACAATGCAGCCTGCTCTGTTAATTAGTATTGTCTTCACTCTTTCCCAGTGCAGATCCTTAACTTTAGCTGGGTCAGAGATTTCCTTGTTTCCTGAATAAACCACACTCACTTATCTACTATAATTCTCACCTCTTCTTGGACTCTTCATTGCTACACACTAAGTAGCCTAGCCATTTGGGTTCTCCATTCCTAGAAATTTCACAAAGCCTTTCTGATCTCAATTTAATAGTTCTTTAGAAAACATGAGCACTTGCCCCTACTGGACATTGGCTCATATGCTGCTTTGACCATCAGGAATTACGCTGGTGTGTTCATACATTATCCAGAAAATCCAAATTCCTGTGGTAAACAACTGTATCTTGTGTTAGTTCTGTACTTCTTTTAAAGCCTGGCTAAATGTCTACTCAAAAAAATGTATGAATGAATATGTTCAATTTTCTAAGAGTATAGAGATTTTATAGAGATTGGTAGAAACTGCAAGTTTTAAAACAAGAGGTAGAACAGCACATGAAATTTTAGGGGGCGACAGCAAGTCATAGGTTTGAGTAATTGTTTTAGATATGACTTCACAGGCTGATTGACATGTTCTTGGATATACTATTTTTATTCATTATACAAAAAATGTGAAATTGGTGTGATATATTTGGGAATAATTACATGTTTGTATGAAATTTCTTTTAAATATCAACAATTCAGAATAAAAGGTGCAAAAAACATAGCTGGGCAATGCATCTGTGAGTTTTTAAACCAACAAAGATATTTTAAAAAAAGAAAGAAAGAAATTGAAAAGAAGAGGAGATAGAAATACAAGAGGAGATAGAAATACAAGGAGGTATAGAAAAGCTGAAACTGAACTAATTTGTCAACTGTGACTCAGAGAAGAGATTTCTGACATAGAGAAATAGTTAATAAATGTTAGTTTTTCCCTCAGGATACTCAAGCATAATATCTCTGGGAACAGCAATTCATTTCTTAATTTTGAGGAAAAGATCCTGAGAACTCTGATAAATTGTAAAAGGATCTAATTGCATAATCTAGAATGAATGACAGGCAATCAGGTGTTCCCATATTGGCCTTTACCATACCTGGGAGTAAGATATGTGTAATCTTTAGTTAATATGCACTTAGTGATACAGTTAAAGCAAACATTTCGAAAAGTTAAATAAAAGTACTTAGAATGACTATCTTTATTCCAGAAAGAAAGTTACTCACTGGCTACCAATATAAGAAAACTAATTCTCATAGCTGGTATGGATCAATTACCATGATAAATAAAATTATATATATTGATATATATATATATATAATTACTATGTATATATCACTCAATTTTAAAAAACATTTATGTATCTATCTATCTATCTATTATTATTTATTTATTTATTTATTTATTTATTTATTTATTCACAAGAGACACAGAGAGAGAAATAGAGGAAGAGACACAGGCAGAGGGAGAAGCAGGCTCCATGCAGGGAGCCCAACATGGGACTCGATCCTGGGTCTCCAGGATCATGCCCTGGGCTGAAGGCAGCACTAAACCACTGAGCCACCCGAGCTGCCCAATATGACTTAATTTTTATTCATATGAGCAACATGTAAGAATTTGGTGAATGAAAAAAAAAAAAAGAATTTGGTGAATGGAATATATATCAGTACAAGAAACCAACTTTTTTTCAGAGAGCACTGAACAATGCCTTTTATATTTTTCTGTAATTCTTTCCATGCTAGTCGAATGGGACAATAAATACTCTGAAGATTTATAGTGGATGGTGACTATTTTCCAGTTTTGTTTTGTTTTACTTACCCATAGCATAACTGGTGCTAAGAACAAATTGGTTTCTTCATAGTCTTGGGCCTCAATGTCAGTATTAACTTAGTTGGCTTACTCTTTTAAAGAATGAAGTCATTCCTTTGTGAAATAAAAGAAACAAGTAAAAACACCAAATTGTCAAAGGAAAATTGTAATTTCTTAAAGTGGATAAAGAGAAACTGCTTTATAAGAATGGGAGGTTTTCCAAAATGTAAAAGTATAAAACTGGTTGGGAAACAAAACAAAACAAAACAAAACAAAACAACACCATCCTTAGGATAATAATTATCTCTATGCAAGGAAAGACTAGGATTAGGAGAAGGGGGAAAGAAACTCCAAGTACACATATATCAATTTAAATTCTTGAAAGATTTAAAAAGCTAACACTTCACCATGTGCTTCATACTTCTTAAGAACATGTTGTAGGTAACTTGGTCATATAAATATCTACAACATACCCATGCATACACACACACATTGAATTGTATATGTAAACATACAAAACACTGTTAAATGAATAAGTAAATATACCACAGAATTTTTTAAAGATTTTGTATTTATTCATAAGAGAGAGATAGGCAGAGACACAGACAGAGGGAGAAGCAGATGGCTCTTCACAGGGAGCCAGATGCGGGACTCGATCCCCAGACTGGGATCACACCTTGAGCCAAAGGCAGACAGATGCTCAATCGCTGAGTCACCCAGAGGTCCCTAAATTACAGAAATCTTATCATTCAGCAATTTTATCTGTGATTCCTCTGTATTGATGATCTGGTTCACTCAGTCTAAGTGGCTGAACAGTAGTATTCCGTTATATGATGATAACACTTATGTGTGTACACGTCTAGTCAAACTTTCTAGAGGCTTACCTAGTTTATTAGCTTTCAAAGAAATTGATTTTAAAAATCATCTCCATAAATGTTTTTCCTAGGCTTATTAATTTGTGTTTTTATAATTCTGTTGCTTCAACTTTCTTACTGTTTTGATTTCTTCATCTAGCTTCTTGCATTAAATGCTAGGTCATTGTAGTAAATATATTTAAGGCTATTCATAACTTCTAAGTACTGTTTTAGCTATACCTCACAAATTTATTTTTCATATTTTAGTTTGTTGATAAAACCATTACAGTTTATGATTTTCCTTGTGAAGTCTTGTTTAACCTAGTCATTAAAAACTTTTGGCTTTTTTTCAGATTTTCTAACCTGTAGGATTTTAATTACTAGTTGTAATAGTTAATTTCTAATTAAACTGCATTGTAATCAGATAATGTGGTTTGAATAACTATGACTCTTTGTGACTGAGAGTATACAGTTAATTTTATAAATATTTAAAATGTTGCATGCATGCTTTAGGAGAATGTGTATTCTCTGTTATACTCTCTTTTTTTTTTTTATACTCTCTTTTGAATACAGGGATATGTAAACTCACAATTCTGTCATATGTGTTACTCAAATTCTCTATATATTCTCCAAATGTGTAGTTTCTGAGAGAGGTGTTAAAATTTGCCATTATGCTTCTATGAGCTTTTCACTTTTATTTTGCAATTCTGAGTTTTCATAGTTGTTGGCTTTTGGTGTTTTACAGTTTAGGTCTATATTATTAGGCACATACAAATTTATAATTTCTATTAGCATTTTCATGAATTATAGCTTATAATTATAGCTCTATAATTATGTGCTTTATTCACATTAATGCTTCGACTTCATATTCTACTTTGACAGATATTGTTGCACTACCTTTTTTTTCGGTTCATATATGCTTAGTCTATTTCTTTTTTTTCCTTTTTTATATTTTCTGTTTTAGGTTGTGTGTGTAACAGTGTCCCCTGTAAGCAGCATATAACTGATTTTTTATATCCACACTGATAATTTCTGATATTTATTTATTTATTTTTTTTTAATTTTTATTTATTTATGATAGTCACAGAGAGAGAGAGAGAGAGAGAGGCAGAGACATAGGCAGAGGGAGAAGCAGGCTCCATACACCGGAAACCCAACGTGGGATTCGATCCCGGGTCTCCAGGATCGCGCCCTGGGCCAAAGGCAGGCGCCAAACCGCTGCACCACCCAGAGATCCCAATTTCTGATATTTATTAAAGCGATTTAATCTATTACATTTTATTGTCATTATAGTGTATTTCAAGTTATACGACAAACCATATTTTATAGTTTTAGTTTTGTTTCATCAAAGATTTCTCCTGGTTCCTTTTTTCTTCCTTTCCTAAGTTTTGTTAGATTCATAAATCATAGCTTAGTTTTCTGTGTCAATTTTTATTTATATTAAAATTTCTCAGCTGTTATGTATTTGACCACTTTGTTCCAATATTGCTCTATAATCTTATACTAGAATCCATTAAAAGTTTATGAAACAGTGATTCTCAAGGAACACTCGATATAAACCTTTTCACTTTTCTCTTTATACTGCATCCTGGGTAAAATTCTCAGTTCTTTTTTCCAGTTTATTAACTTCTTAACTTTGGTCATTTTAGAGTTTATTCTTTTACTTTCGTATTTTTTCTTTTTTTTTTCTCTCTCTCACTCATGTGCTCTCAAATAAATAAAAATCTTTAAAAAGATCATTTCATTTTCCCCTCTGATTTTGTACCAAGAAGTAGGGTCCTACTGAGACAAATACCTAAAAATGTCAAAGCAGCCTTAGAACAGGATAAGGGGTAATAAGGCTGTAGGAGTTTGGAGGGCCATGCTGGGAAAAGCCCACATTGCTGTGAAGGAACTATTGGTAGAGGTAATAGATGTTGAAGGCGATTCTGGTAAGAGTTCAGAAACAAAAGCAAGATCTTCAGAGATAGACTGTATCTTCTTAGAGAATACATAACTAATCAGAAACAGATTGTTCAAAATATGGATGTTGAAGATCTTTCTGTGAGATCTCAGATGGAAATAAGGAACATGTTATTGGAAACCATAAAAAAAGAGAACCTTGTCATAAAATGGCAAAAACTTGGCTTAACGAGTGTTCTAGTATTTTGTGGAAGTTTGAACTTGGAAACAATAAAATCGGATATTTATCTGAGTAGATTGCTCAGGAAAGTATTAAAGGAGCTTGTTTCCTCCTGTTTATAGTAAAATGCAAGAAGAGAGAAATGAGTTGAAGAAGGTATTCAGCAGAAAGAAGTCAGGACTCAAAGATTCTCAAGCTTCCTAATTTCTCAGTTTGTCATTTCTGCTCTAGCACTTGTGCTCATGCTCTTGCTACCCCTAGACAGTTCCCTTCTTGTCCTCTTCCCATCCAAATCCGACCTATAGAGTGTCAGCTTCCCAAGAGTGTTCAGTCATGTTGGCATTTTCTCTTGTGAATTTCCATAGCCATATAATCATTCTCCTGTAATTTTTGTGACATGTAGTCTTTAAGGCAGGTCTTTTTTTTTTTCACATTTTCTGAAATTGAAATTTCAATTTTACTTTTGTCTATGTATATATCTTTTTCAGTAATTCTCTGTCCACCCTCAAATGCCTTTCATGGATAACACATATGTAATCCACAGGTTCTAGAATATGAGGAAATAGAAAACTTGACTTCTCAATGGTTCTCAGATGGTTCTCCATGGCACCTCCAAGAGCAGGGCTAGAGCAGGGGGAAATTTAAGCAAACCAGTGGAGCCCTGCTCTGGTCACTCCTATACAGCCTTGAACAAGCAGCTCAACTCTTTTTTTTTTTTTTGTACTTTTTGCTTTATTATTTTATTTATGGATCTGAGCAAAAAGTTTTGTGAACCCCAAAATATTGGTATAAATGTGTAGTATGTTTTAGCTTTGTCTCTCTTAGGAGAACACAAGCTTCTGTACCCAAAGAGACTGGCACAGTTATGTCTAGATACTTGGGTCAGCTTATTCTTGATTGGTTTGTGTGCAAACATGCACACTACATCCATAGTCATAACTCCTCTTAATCTTTCTTTTTTTTCCCTCTTAATCTTTCAAACAACTCTGTGCCAGTCTCCTAAATGTTAGTTCCCTTCTAACATTTTCCTAAAAAAAAAAAAAAAAAAAAAAAAAGGTGTCTCAGGCCTCCCAGAATGAACACGAATTTTATAGCATTAATATTTCTTTACAGACAGCAAATTTTAGATTTCTTTCCAAAGCAAATGAATGGATTTTAAGAAAATCTGTAAATGGCTATATTTTAAGAAAAAAGTATTATCCTTAAGATTAGAATTTGGAGGGAAAAACAACCACAACGTTTATCTAGAAACTTGTTATCTTCTCCCTCTGCCCCTTCTCCTGCATGCTCTCAATCAATCAATCAATCAATCAATCAATCAAACCTTTATTTCAAAAGAGGAAATGGGCTCACACCATTGTGGAGGCTGGCAAGTCTAAAATCTATAGGGCAAGCTTGCAGTTCTAATTCAGGTAAGAATTGATGTTATAGTCTTGAGCCCAAATTGCACAGGCAAATGAGAAATTCAGGCAAGGCTTCTGTGGCACTGTCTTGAGGCTGAATTCCTTCTTCTATAGGAAACTGGTCTTTGCTCTTAAGGCCTTCAACTGTTTGAATGATGCCCACCCACCCTACAGAATGTAATCTGCTTTACTCAAAGCTTACTAATTTAAATGTTATTCACATCTAAAAAATATATTCACAGTAACGTCTACACTAGTTCTTGACCAAACTATTGGGCACCATAGCATAACCATGGTAACATACAAAATTAACCATCACAGTGTGTCATTATCTATTAGGCTCTGTTTTCTTACCTCTTTTCCTCACTCAGCTCTATTTAGTTTCACTTTACTCCACCAAATAAAATGCAATATGATTTCAGCCTTGCAAGGGTCTCCAATCTGCTACAGACCTAAAATCTCTGAACTAATCAGGAGTTCAAAGAACGCTCTAGATAACACAGCCACAAAGACCAAATTCCCAACAGCTTTGTGTATCAGAGGTTTTCCTGCATGGTAGGTTTGGTGGAAGAGACAATGAGTGAAAGAAGCAAATGTATATGAGGCAGACTGATCTCAAAATGTTAATACACATTTGCCACTGAATTCACATCATGGAAGGTGTATCATTTGTGTCATTATTGCTAGAAGTAAATTTTCATGAAGTCTGCCTGATACATATGTCAAGACTGCTGGAGTGTGGCTAGGTAAGCGTGGATCTGAGCTGCTCTTTCATTCTGTATTTGGAATCTCAGTAGTCATCTCCTGGATTTTTTTAGAGCAGAACTGATACAGCATTCAGGAGCATTTCAAACTCTCGAAATGACATTTGAAAGCATTCAAATGAATGCAAGTAGCTGCATAAAGTAAACACTAAAAAGTGAGATTAACTATTGCTATGCTTTATGAGCCCTTTCATGTTTTTCTTCTAGCACCATGGTAATAATAAAACTTAATTGTAGCAGCCTTGGCAGTTTAAAAACAGCACATATGTATTTCCACATTTGATTCTTCCTCCAAATAGCACCATGGAGAAATATTGTTCTACAGATATGAAACTGGGGATTCAGAATTCAGATTTCACTTGCTGAAAACAAATAGTAAATACTGGGTCAGAAGTAGATCACAGCTTTTTTCACTACATCATCTAGTCTGTTAAACATTCTCAATTGCTGTTCTGGAAAATAAAAATCATTATGTTTCTAAAGTAAATTAGAAATTTACACAATTGTGTTACATTTAACACAAATGACTTGTGTTAGAGGTAAGAGTTCTTACACAAGAAAAAAAAAAGCAACTATTTGTGGCATTACCATGAAAGTCTCTTACTGTGAACTGTCAGAGAAAAATGTTAAATTTACATGACTCTCATTGATTTAAAATGTAACATAAAAATACTAGAAGAAAAAAGAAATGGTGTTTTCAGTTATGATAATAAAGGAAGTAATTTTCTTTTGTGTCTGGTAATTGCATTGGAAAACATTTAAAAAAATAAGTACAACTCAAACTTAATTAGATCTTTGAAGAAGTAGAGGAAAGAGGAGATTCATTCTGAGGATCAGCTTGATCTTTGCTTCTTTCACAGAGATCAAAAGATTGTTATTTGAGGGATCCCTGGGTGGTGCAGCGGTTTGGCGCCTGCCTTTGGCCCAGGGCGCGATCCTGGAGACCCGGGATCGAATCCCACGTCGGGCTCCCGGTGCATGGAGCCTGCTTCTCCCTCTGCCTGTGTCTCTGCCTCTCTCTCTCTCTCTATGTGACTATCATAAATAAATAAAATTAAAAAAAATTTTAAAAAAAAAGATTGTTATTTGAGAGGGAAAAGCAGAATTCCATTAGGACTGAGATGAAGGATGCTGGGAGCAGAGTAACTGCCTTCTCAGTACTTCCTAATTGGGTATCCTGTCTCCAACAAGATACTCTTAAATGATTCTTCAAAATCTTAATTCCAGTAATTAAGCCATTTAGACGTGGGAAGGATGTTAAACAGAGTCCAATAAGAGCAACAGGATTCAAAGTCACTGCAAATGACTAGAGTGGCAAAGAGATGAAGAGATTGGAAAACAGGAAACTTTTTCCCTGACTCTCTAAAGTTAACCTGCAGTGCCTCAAATGAGTTCATTTATCATTCATGGGCCAGATAATAGGTCTCAGTGTGGAGGCTGAGAAAATTAAGGCCATTCCACTTTAAGTTCAGCGTTAGCACACGTCCAGCCATCCCAGGCCCCTGTGAATAAGAGCTGAAATTTACATTACTTCAGTTACAGGAAAAAAAAAAAAAAAAGCTTACAGCTTAACGCCCTGGAAAGCCCCATATTAGAATGAGAACAGAGCTCAATGCCCTTGAAAGCCCCATATCAGAATGTAAACAGAACTTGAGAAATCCCCCCCCCCCCCACTTCTGGAGGTCCCCCAGACCAACCCATAAAACTAAGCTGAAAACCACCTCGGGGTCCAAGTCCCTGCTCCGCTGTGTCGGGTGTACTTGGACACAAGCTCCAGCTTGTAAATAAACCCTCGTGTGTTTGCATCGGTGTCGGCTCCTTGGTGGTTTCTTGGATACGTAATCTTGGGCACAACATTTGGGGACTCGTCTGGGATCCGAGAACCCCCCAGGACCCCATCTGGAGGGTTTCACGCGTGGTGAGTGCGCTCAACTTTTTCCACCTTTTGCGCGCATATTCTCTGAGAGCTCTAACCTGTAGGAATTCCAATCTGTATTGGGTCAGCATTGGCTTAGGAGGACGCGCTGATGGGCCATGGACGGGGGTCTTGAGGAGACGTCCCTTGCCCCCGCCTGGAGGACAGAGTCCTTATCAGTAAGGAGGACGGAATCCTCGTCTGTACGGAGGGCTGACTGCCAGCCCTTCGGGTTACTTTCTGTTTTTGTCTCTGCGGCCACATTGGAATGTTTTTCTGTGTTGTTGGGTCCTTGTTAATCGTCTTTATTGTCTGTGTCTTGGTGCGGATTGTGGACATAATGGGGGAGACAGAAACCACTCCCCTGTCTCTTATGCTCTCCCATTTCTCGGATGTTAGGGAAAGAGCTCGTATTCTGAGCATAGACATACAGAGAGAGAGATTCCAAATTTATTGCATATCAGAATGGCCAACCTTTGACATGGGATGGTCCTGAGAAGGAACTTTTCACCTACCTATTATGTTACAGGTTAAGGCCCTGATCAGGGACAAACCGGACGGCCGCTTTGGCCAGGTGCCCTATACCTGATCTGGCAGGACATGATCGAGAATCCCCCTCCTTGGCTAAAACCATTTTTACCCCCCAAAGCAAGACCCACCGAGATTCTAGCCTTGCGGAAAGCCGAGAAGGAGACCGACTCCACTCCCCAAGCGCCCCTTTATCCGGTCTTCCAGGATTCCTCCCCGGAGGACCTGATTCTCCCACCGCCCTACCAGGCACCCCCTCCTCCTTCTGCCCCTCCATTAGAGGCACAGGGGGGGGGCGCTGCAGAAGGGGCGCCACCCCTCCCTGACCAGGGAGTCCCTGTGCACGGGCCAGCAGCAGGGACACGCGGACACACCTCCAAATGCGGGGCTGGTGGACTCCACCGCCCTTCCTCTCCGAGCCATGGGGCCCCCCGATGAGACTGGCGGACAGCTAATGTTATATTGGCCATTCTCCACCAGTGATTTATATAATTGGAAAACCCATGATGCAAAGTTCTCTGATAATCCGAGAGATCTAATCGGGCTTTTAGATACTGTTCTCTTTACCCACCAGCCTACTTGGGATGACTGCCAACAGCTCTTGAAGGTTTTCTTCACCACTGAGGAGAGAGAACGAATTCAGGTGGAAGCCCGGAAGTCTGTTCTGGGAAAGGACAGACAGCCGACTCAAAACCTAGACCTCATAAATGCTGCCTTCCCTTTATCCCGCCCCACCTGGGACTACAACTCAGCTGAAGGTAAGGAGAGACTCCGGGTCCACCGCCAGAATCTAGTGGCAGGTCTCCAGGCTGCCGCGCGCAAGCCTACCAATCTGGCCAAGGTCTATGATGTGAGAGAGGGTAAGGATGAGAGTCCAGCAGCCTTCTTAGAATCATAGAGGCTTTTAGGCCGTACGCCCCTATGAACCCAGAAGCCCCGGAAACAAAGGCCGCAATTATCATGGCTTTTGTTAACCAGGCCGCTCCGGACATTAAAAAAAAAATTGGAAAGAGTAGAGAGACTGGGAGAGAAGAGCTTGCAGGACTTAGTGATAGTAGCAGAACGAGTCTATAATAATAAAGAAAGTCCGGAAGAAAAACAAACCAAACTAAGTGACCAGCAGACCCAGAACCTGGCCAAGATCCTGCTGGCTACAACCATGGATGATCCACGGGAAAGACGGAAGCACCTCAAGAAGGACACCTTCAGGGACAGGTAAGGAGGATGGCCCTGGTCCCCGTCGGGAGCACCCTAAGCTGAACAAAAACCAATGTGCTTATTGCAAAGAAGAGGGCCACTGGGTGAAAGGCTGTCTTAACAAAAGACCTAAGGCCCCTGCCAAGATCTTGGAGATGGAGGACCTGGACAACTAGGGGAGTCAGGGTTCGGCACCCCTCCCCGAGCCCAGGGTAACTCTCAGAGTGGAGGGGCAACCTGTTGAATTCCTAGTGGACACTGGGGCACAACATTCGGTTTTATTACAACCCCAAGGGAAATTGGCAAGCAAGACTTCATGGGTGCAAGGGGCCACGGGCACCAAACAGTACTCAGGGACCACCCAAAGAACTGTGGACTCGGCATGGGCCGAGTCTTTCTAGCACACTAGACAACTTCTCATCAATAACTGACATTTAGTACATTTGTTGTTGTAAACAAAGAAATTTCAGCTCAGAAAAATGTGAAGAAAAAAATGTGAAGAAAATTTCTGAGTGATCCTAGAGTAATGGTTTTGAGAATTATTAAAAGGTTCTTAAATACAGTATTAGGGCTTTTTGTGGTTTAGATGTATTTTTTACATTTATGATTCTATTAAAGTTTTAAAAGTTTTTCAAAGTAGTTTTATCAATTTCTATTCCAACCAACAGTGTATGAGAGTTCCAGTTGTTCCATATCTTACCAACACTTAGGGTTTTCACATTTTACTTACTTACTTAATTTATTTTTATTATTATTTTTTACTTTTTTTAATACACATACACATATTGCTGGGCTTGGCTTGACATCTTATTCAGTATTTTTGTTTCTAGTGTTTATAAGTGAAGTTAGACTATATTAATTAATCTTTTCTTAATTTGATCATTTATTTCCGCCATTCCACTTTGTGCATATTCTTCCTTTTTTCTAGTTTCTTATATTGAAAACTTAGATTCACACAGATTCAATCTCTGTATTTGTGTATTTATGTGTGTATATACATATGTATGTGTGTATATATTTATGTATTACATACATCTTAATATATTAATATTTATATTATATATCAATCATATATCCTATATTTTTATTAATATTTACTTTTTACTCTACTATGTATATTAATATGTAATATAGTTAATATATAAATATTGGCTCTATTACTATCAGGCAAAATAGATCTTAAGATAGAATTATTTTCTGAAGAAGTTAAAGTTCTAACAATATATATTTAATATATGTACTATATATGTAATATATAATACATATAATATATAAGCTAACATATAAGAGATTATATATATATATTAATGACATAAGTATATCATATATCTATATCCTGTTACTTACATAACATGCATTTAATATATGTACATTAATTATATATTAGATTATATAAGTCTATAATATATAAGTTTAAGATCTAAAGATATGTATCTAATATATATGCAAATAAATATTAGAATTATATATGAAAGATATTTGATTATATATTCGACTATAATTTTACATTTATATGTAATTTAATATATAATAATCATGTTATTATATGATATATAATTGATATATATTATTTTTCTATGCACTATATATTAATATACTATATAATTTATATTTTCTGCATAATCTGCCCAGATACTTGAGATTCTTTCTCAACACATTAAGTTTCTGTGCTTATGCTACTGTGTTTTGTCTTGATTACTTAAAAAAACAAAACCCAGAAGTTCTTACTTCTGAGACAGCTAAGATTGCTTATAGTTACCCTAACTTCTTATGTTTATTTATAAATATTGTGTTGTCGTTTCAATTAGCAAGAAACCAAGCTACAACCATTCATTGTTCTCAGGTATTTACGTTAAAAGTCAAGTGACCAATCTCTTTTGCTAATGCTTTTGAATTTGTCTTCTCAAAGCCAGCCACAAAATTTAGAAAAAACAAGGGTAAATGAATGAACAAATCCAAGATATCTTTTTAAACTATTTTGTTTTCTTACCTTACAAACAGTAACAGTGGTAAATACTACTAGAAATAATCTTTTTTGCATGTGTATTCTATTTCATTATTAGCTCCATACTATCATAAAAGCTATGAGAGAAGAATTATGAAATCAGACAAGTTTCAACTTTATTGGTTGTTACATTCTGGTAAAAATGTTATTAATCTAAATATATTTCTGAGATTATATACTTTATAGAAAAGTACTCATATATCACACACAGCATGTTACTATCCTAAAGGAAAACTGATATAATCCTTATATAACATTTGTATATCATATCCAAAAATAGGGTTTTACTTTCCTCCATTCTGATGTTGTTGGTTACTGATATAATTAACCATAATGATTCATCCTTATCCTCAACAGGTAATACTGATTTCCTTTCCTGCTTGCCCAAAAACTCTGACATGAGGCAGAGGCCAAACACTGTTTTTTATAAGGTAGGGCAGTTTCAGAGCCTCATGAAAAGGACTGTACCAGGAACTCTAATAATGCCTCAAGAAATGGACTCAAAATATAGCACAGAAGCAGCAGCTTTTTTTTTTGTTTTTTTGTTTTTGTTTGTTTTTTTTTTTTGTTTTTGTTTTGTTTTTAGATTTTACTTATTTATTCATGAGAGACACACATAGAGAGGCAGAGACATAGACAGAAGGAGAAGCAGGCTCCCTGCGGGGAACCCCTTGTGGGACCCGGTCCGGGACTCTGGGAGTCAAACGCAGATGCTCAACCACTGAACCACCTAGGCATCCCATGATTTCCTGATATCACAACTTGTGCTGGGGGTGTAGGGATCTTCAGGAGACTTCTCCAAGAACAAAAGAGCTGATGGGTGCAACTGCATTCCCCTACCCCTGAGCCTGTATATCTGGACACCTGCAGGATTCAGCATGAATACTCTCCATTTAGCTTGCTAACACTTCATGCCTCACCCCAGAATTCTCCTGTGGACCTGTCCACTTCAACACACCCTCAGCAGGAGTCAATCTAAAGCTGTGTCACAAGACTGACAGTGTGCAAGCAGCCCTAACAGGGACTAGCACCACTTCACAATGACTCCTGCCCTGGGGAGAGGGAAAGAAACCACACATACCAGTTTGACTGCAGCCCCAGCAGGGGGCTGGGGCCAGACATCTGTTCTGACCATAAGCTCCACCCATTAACAGCTTTGCAGGGGACAACGTAGGGAGCCTGCCCTGCAGTTCAGTGAGACTGAAGCTCTGGAAAACTGCTGGTCTGAGTAAACTCAAGCCCAAGGTGAGCCCCAGACTGACCTATTAACAACACAGAGACCAAGCCTAGCCACAACAGGCAAAGAGAACCATTGCAGATGACTGGACTAAAGACAAATACAAGTGAGCCACAATAGTAGGGCACAGACAACCCACATAGGAGACACTTGTGAAGCATCAAGTTCTGGGGAACAGGGGACACTGCATTGCAAGGCACAACAGGACCTCTTTTTCAAAAGGTCACTATCGTTAAGAGCAGGATATGTAGCTGACATTCCAAACACACAGAATCAGACACAGAGAATTAGATAAAATAAGGAGATAGAGGAATATGTCCCAAATAAAAGAACAGTACAGTATCAAAACAAGAGAGCTAAATGAAATGCAGATAATATGCCTGGTAGAGAATTTAAAGTAATAGTCATAGAGACACTCACTAAATTTGAGAAAAGAGTGGAGAACCTCCATGGGACACTCAGCAAAGAGAGAACATAAAAAAGAACCAGTCAGAGATGAAGAACTCAATAACTGAAGTTAAAAACACATTGGATAGAAGAGAGGAAACAGAACTCAAGGAGGCAGAAGAATGAGGTCAGTGACCTGGCAGGCAGAGTAACAGAAAGCAATCGAGCTGAATAAGAGGGAGAAAAAAATAATAAAAAAATGAAAATAGATTTAGGGAACTCACAACACCATCAAGCATAATAATATTTGCATAATAGGAATCCCAGAAGAAAGAGAAAAGGGGGTAGAAAATGTATTTGAAGATATAATAGCTGAAGGCTTCCCAAATCTGAGGAAGGAAACAGAAATCCAGATTTAAGAGGTACAGAGCACCCCCAACAAAATCAACCCAAGGAGGTCCACACCAGACACACAGCAATTAAAAACGGCAAAATGTAGTGGGAAAAAGAATTTTAAAAGCAGCAAGAGAAAAGAAAATAGTCACAAACAAGGGAAACCCCATAACACTAGAAGCTGATTTTAGCAAAAATTTTGTGGTCCAGAAGGGAGTGACAATATATATATTAAGTGCTGAAAAAAACATCTGCAACCACGAATATTCTAACCAACAAGGTTATCATTCAGAATAAAAAGAGAGAAATCGTTTCCCAAACAAAAGTTAAGGGAATTCATCACAGCTAAACCAACCTTACAAGGAATGTTAAAGGGGAGGCTTTGAGTGAAAAAGAAAGACCATAAGCAGGAGTAAGAAAAGTAAGAAGCAAAGAGCAGTGAGTCTACAAAAACTAGTCAAGGGATTCATGAAATAAAAAGATGTAAAGTATGTCACCATACACATTAAATGTTTTGGAGAGAGTAAAAATTAAGTGCTTTTAGAATGGATTCAAACTTAAGGGGACCATCAACTTAATATAGACTGCTTTTTGCATAAGATGTTATACGTAAACCTGATGGTAACCACAAATCAAAAACTGGCAACACATATGCAAAAAATAAAGAGAAATTAATCCAAGTAATCCACTAAAGAAATCAGCAAACTGTGAGAGAAGAGAGGTATGTTCTCTCTGTACCTACTTTTTTGAGGGTTTTTATCATGAATGTATGTTGTACTGTCAAACACATTGCATCTACTGACATTATTATTATTATTTTTTAAAGATTTTTATTTATTTATTTATGAGAGACACAGAGAGAAAGAGAGAGGCAGAGAGACAGGCAGAGGGAGAAGCGGGCTCCATGCAGGGAGCCCAACGTGGGACTTGATCCTGGGTCTTTAGGACCACGCCTTAGGCTGAAGGTAGCTCTAAACCGCTGAGCCACCAGGGCTGCCCTATTACTTTTTTAAAGATTATTTATTTATTTATTTATTTATTCATTCATTCATTCATTCATTCATTCATGAGAGACACAGAGAGAGAGAGATGCAGAGGCACAGGCAGAGGGAGAAGCAGGCTCCATGCAAGGAGCCTGACATGCGACTCGACCCCAGGTCTCCAGCATCATGCCCTGGGCTGAAGGCAGCGCTAAACTGCTGAGCCACCAAGGCTGCCCTCTACTGAAATTATTACATAGGTTTTATCCTTTCTTTTATTGATGTGATGTATGGTATTGATTGATATGTGAATATTAAACCACCACTGCATCCCAGGAATAATATCCTACTTGATTATGGTGAATGATTTTTTAATGTATTGTTGGATTCTGTTTGCTAATATTTTGTTAAGGATTTTGGCATCTATATTCATCAGAAAAAATGAATGGCCTGTAGTTCTCTTTCTTTTTCTTTTTCTTTCTTTCTTTCTTTTTTTTTTTTTTTTTTGGTAGTGTCTTTATCTGGTTTTGGTAGTAGGTTAATAATGGCCTCATAAAATGAACTTGGAAGCTTTTCTTCCTTTCTTTTTTGGAACAGTTTGAGAAGAACAGGTATTAAGTCTTTAATGTTTGATAGAATTTGCCTGTGAAGCCATCTGGCCCTGGGCTTTTATTCAAACCCAGACCTTTTACCAAAGTCCTTGCTCTTAACCTGTATCATATACATAGACAAGCATATGCTGTGGATAGCAAGATATAAATGTTGTGAGACAGAAGAATATTCAAGCTTCACCCTTCGCATTCATATCTTCATCCAAGTCCATTATACTTAAATGAAAAGGCCCCATTTCACATATTTGAGGATCTTCTGGGGCTTCTTATCAGTAAAATTTTCCTACGATGGTGGAGTTTTTTTTTTAATCAAAAGAAGAAGTTAGAAATGGAAATGATAGTGAATAGTTTTCCCTCTCTGTCTAGACAAATGCATTTCTCTTAACAGCTCTCTTGAATCTTGGTGAAGATAGAGACTCTAGAATGAGTAAAACTGGTACTCTTCCCAACACCTGCTCTCACTGTATGAGGACTAGGGATAATCAGAGAAGTAGATCTTAATATGCATCACATGCTTCACTAAACTGGCATTGTTCCAGACAAATAAATTACTTGACTACAGAAAGGGCAGTTATATTGAAATTTCAACTAAACAGTAACAACGATAATGGGAAAAAATAACAATATTAATAACTATGGATTTGTGGGCTTACTAAATTGTTCAGAAATGTGAGGTCCACAACTCTGATGTGTCTGCTGTCCAATGCTTGATTTGTGGTATAGATCAAAAACTTTTCCCTGGGTGGCTCAGTTGGTTAAGCATCTGCCTTTGGCTCAGGTCATGTCCCAAGACCCTGGAATGGAGCCCCACATCAGGCTCTCTGCTCAGTGGGGAACCTGTTTCTCCCTCTCCCCCTGCTTACCGCTCCCCCAATTTGTGCTCTGTCTCTGTGTCAAATAAGTAAATAAAATCTTTTTTAAAAAATTTTCTCGGGGGATCCCTGGGTGGCTCAGTGGTTTAGCACCTGCCTTTGGCCCAGGGCATGATCCTGGAGACCCCAGGATCAAGTTCCACATCAAGTTCCCTGCATGGAGCCTGCTTCTCCCTCTGCCTGTGTCTCTGCTTCTCTCTCTCTCTGTCTCTCATGAATAAATAAATAAATCTTAAAAAAAAAGCTTTTCCCTGAAAAATCATGTGAAATTTACATACAGTGAAATTCACAGAACCCAATTTTTTATTGTCCATTTGGTCAGGGACTAATTGCCATATTAAAATCACCCTCTGTCAGCTATTTTTTTTTCTAATGTATATTGGTTTCTTATTTAATCAGACTTATACATTTTATTTCCATTGAATATGGAATTCTAATTCCTTATTATTTAACCTTAACTCAAATCTTACCCTCTCTTTTAATAAATTAGGAATACTAGTAAAATATTATTTCTAATTATCAGTACATTCCTCTCTCTTCTTTCATCTGACAGGTGAGACATACAATCACTCAATCTTCATGCAAAGATATATGATGATGTAATACAGATTTTACAGAATACTGTGTATGTTATTTCTATTATGTAATTCATTTTAGTGTTTCCATCCATCAAAATATAGCATTCATATGAAATTTCTCTAATAATTTTTTGCCTCTTATGTACAGACATATATATATGAAGTAACTGTCTTACAACATGTAATAGGTTGACTTATTTATTTGTATGTGAGGATTTATACAGTGATTTGTCTCCAAAGAGCAACTGAAATAATCTTTAAAAATGGAAAACATAAAAATTTTAATGTGAAGACTACAGGGAAGGCTTTAATTAAGGAGAAGCCTGACATATTTTCCTGATAATGACAACACAGACATTGTTAAATTTCTTTGCGAGGACAATGAGAAAAAAGATAGGAAGGTGCTTTTATAAAGTCATTGTTATTATTACTCAAGTCAATGAGTTGTTAAGTACAAGCTTAATTATGACCTATGTTCATCATCTTGATACTTAATAATGCACCAGATGCACTTTTCCTGCTTTGTCAATTGCCTGATCTATCAGTTGACTGAGTGTTCCCTGCCAAATGTGACTGTCTTCAATCTCCAGAGGAGATAGTTGGTTTACCCACATCTAGACTTCATCATTTTCTTCTCAAAATATTTTTTTCCCTGAGAAAGGTTCCATCAGAAATTAGGTCGGAAATTTGTTGTTTACTCACCACATCTTAGGTCAGAAGAAACAAAGGACACAATATCTCATCTTGATAAATGATTGAGATATGTCAGATGACATACTAATTTTAAAAGTTAAACAGTTATTTTTGACCTGGAGTCTTTCCAGAAGATTCACTAGCTGCAGGAGCTAATGAAATGATTGTATCCTACATAGGTACAGCAAAGGAGCACAACTAATTGAAATGCTGTTCTGCAACTAACAATTCCTTGAAAGTCTTCCATTTATTTCTCAGAAAATATGAGCTCAAATTGAATAAAAATTGTATTTTTTAAAGATAGAGATTATAAAAAGGAGTAATGTAGAATCTTATAAATGGAAAGATATAAATAATTATTTTAAATTCTAAACTATCCTTTTGCTAATGAAGAATACATTTCTCCAATTTTCAAAGAGTAAAAATTGATATTAAATTCCAATTTACTTACCAATTGAATTATCCTTCAGCTACTTCATGTACTCATTATTTTTTATCTTTGGTTTTCATAGGAAAATTTAGATCACAGTTTACATAAAACAACAACCTTACAATTTTTTGTTTTGTTTTGCTTTAGTTAGGTATTCTTTACTCAAAACTCAAGAGTTAGTGGTCAGTATTGTACTGACAAATATGGCCACACACACACACACACACACACACACACACACACCCCTACAACTTGAAAACTGAGCTTCTGTAAGGCCCCTTAGCCATCTGTCCATAGAAGAAATCAGTAATTTGATAGGCTTTGTCTTATAGACTGACCATCTGCAATCCTGGTAACACTACTTAAGCTCTGAGATACCAGTGGGATATTTGTTCAAATGTACTTTATCAGGTCATCCAGTGTTTCATGTTTTCAACTATTTTAAAAGTAAATAAAAGGGAAACCTTGGCTATATTGGGAGAAATTTTCTTTTATTTTTTATTGGTGTTCAATTTACTAACATACAGAATAACCCCCAGTGCCCGTCACCCATTCACTCCCACCCCCCGCCCTCCTCCCCTTCTACCACCCCTAGTTCGTTTCCCAGAGTTAGCAGTCTTTACGTTCTGTCTCCCTTTCTGATATTTCCCACACATTTCTTCTCCCTTTCCTTATATTCCCTTTCACTATTATTTATATTCCCCAAATGAATGAGAACATATAATGTTTGTCCTTCTCCGACTGACTTACTTCACTCAGCATAATACCCTCCAGTTCCATCCACGTTGAAGCAAATGGTGGGTATTTGTCATTTCTAATAGCTGAGTAATATTCCATTGTATACATAAACCACATCTTCTTTATCCATTCATCTTTCGTTGGACACCGAGGCTCCTTCCACAGTTTGGCTATCGTGGCCATTGCTGCTATAAACATCGGGGTGCAGGTGTCCCGGCGTTTCATTGCATTTGTATCTTTGGGGTAAATCCCCAACAGTGCAATTGCTGGGTCGTAGGGCAGGTATATTTTTAACTCTTTGAGGAACCTCCACACAGTTTTCCAGAGTGGCTGCACCAGCTCACATTCTTTTCAAGCAGAATGATCCAAGTAAACACTTCTGAAGATTATATCTGGATGCATACAATTTGACATTGTGCATTTCTACAAAAATGTGAGATTAGTTGAAGATATCAATCAACAAATAGGGATTATGAAAAGTCACTTTCAACAAATACATAAGTTGACTTTGATATAGTCACACAATTAATAGAATTTTGGATAAAATATTAAATAATTTTAGATCTTCAAAATTAACATAAATTAACATAATTACTTATAGTAAATTTAATCCCAGAGCTGAAATAAGGTTGCCTATGCCAGGCTATCAAATATATAGCTAGCACAAGCAGAATGTGGTAGAGAACAAAATTAAAAGATAACTTCATAAAGAGTTCCATGGCAAAAGTCATTTCTACAAATTGTAGAAAGAACTATTAGTTTCTTCTTATAAATATATGGTAAGAATATTTACTTCATTTAAATTATGAAAGGCCACCCATTCATGAAGGCTATCCATCAAATATTTAATTCAGTATAAGGCATATTTTACAAAGGTACATTTTATGTCTAATATCCAATTCAATATTACAAAAATGCCTTAGTGTCCCTCAACCTTATAAACTTCATATTCAAGAATGAATCTGATGTCACTGTTTGTTCTTCATAAAAACAAGAAACACAGATAGTTCAAATAACCCAAACTTGCTTCTTCTAATATTAGGTCTTATAGAATCACTGCAGCAATTATGGCTACAATAATCCTGCTAACTATAGAGAGTTACCATGGGCTAGCAGATACCTATATCCAGTAGATAATGTAGAGAAGAGCAGAGAGTAAACACCTATTCTTCAGGATCAGTGCTCACTAACCCTGGAGTCCTTCCTAGCAATTCTCCGACCTCTTCCACTCTACATCTGGCCTTCTTTACTTGTCTCTAACCTAAGCCAAATTCCCTGGAGGTTACTCTTTGTCTCCTTAAATCTTTTACATACAGCTCTCTCCTTCAACTAGATTCCCTATTGAACTCTCTTGTCTTGGCCATCTTGCCCAAATGCCAGTAAACTCGCAGGATGATAGTCTGTGTCTTGTCTCTCCTCCTAGATTTGAAGTTCCTCCAGGGGTATACATGGTATTTTATGCTTCACTGTGATACTCTACAAAGTATTTTGATAATTTGATAATTAAACAGTAAGTTTACATTAAGTTGATCCTAGGGCCATCCAGTTTCAACATAAAATTCATCGGACTGGATCAGAGTCAGATTTTAATTTACATGGTTTATTGGAGTTGGCTGTCTGAAGAGTTGTGTGGATAAAGACTGAACAGCAGTATCTGCTGTGTGTGTAGGACGTGAGAATGATAACACACACATTTGTGATCTTAGCATGAATTCAATGCAATGAGTTGCAGCTTCTCATCTAAATGTTTTCGAAAGATTTTGCAGAAGTTATCTTGGATGAACTTTTATAACAAATATGTGCTCTTGGTCATGCTCTGTTTCAGTATTGGTCAAATGAGTATTTATTTATTTCCTTTAGACCGATGGGGTCAGACTCTGTCCAGGAGTCTGGAAAATGCTCTGGGCATAGCACAAAATGAATGCTTTCTTTTGGGATGCAGGCTTTTAGGATTGCATAATACTATTCTTTATAAAAATTACCCCACTCCCAATTTGTAACGATAGGCCATGTAAAATGATATTCAGCCTCCACAAAAGACTGACTCTCCATGGTTCCAGACTTTAGTAGTAACAACCATAACAATGAGAATTTCCTGATTCAGAATAAAGTGTTCTAATTTTCAGAGTAAAAATTAATATTAAATTCCATATTTTCTTACCAAGTGAATCACTCTTCCACTACTTTAGGTGCTCATCATTGTTTTATTGATTCCTTGCTTCAAGTTTCATTTTATCATATTAAATAGCAATTATTGACGTTTTTATGACTTCTAATAAAACTGGAGGCCAAAGCAAGTGGACTCACTTGCAAAAATTCTGAAAGTAAAATCAGTAGTATTTCACCCTTTCAGAACTTCCTAATCCCAGATACACTAAAGGAATCTGAGTGTCACTCACTAAATGTGAGGCTTGGGCTCTTATCTCTCCATCTCACATCCTCCAGCTGCACCAACAGTTAAAGCCAATCTTGATAAAAGTTCTTTATTACTGTGTTCTCATTACAAAACACCATACTCTACACAAAAAGCTAAGAAGTCAGGCAAGCAAAAAAAAAAAAAAGTCAGCCAAGTTACCATTTGCCTTTCATCACTGTCTTAAATCTTGGAAGTTTAGATTTCAGAAGACCAAACAGTACTCCATTTGGAATTATAAAGCATTATGAAACCAACTCCATTACCTAGGAAAATAAAAGCTAATGTGATAATTGCCTACCTGTGCCAAATGACTACAGGTGCCTTAATTTCACTCAATTTATGTTTAGGACCTCTCAGCTGCTATTTCTCAAGAGTTGCTGAGAAACAGTTTTTACTAAATCTACAGAGCATTTTTAAAAAGGTGTAATTTTCCTCCTACAACATAGAATATAAAGAAGCTAGCTAATCAAAATCAGGTTCTTTACTAATGTAAAAGTGATACAAACAATATTAAACATAAGAAGTTTTATTCTTGGAGAAAAACTTATAGAAAAACAAAAACATAAAAAGTATAAAAAGTAACCACGGAAATTTATTTTATAAAATATTAATAGAATATAAAAACAAATGGGTTAGCCTGTACTGTGGAATGGTAAATGGACTGAACAAAATATTATGTTCCATTTT
The DNA here is from genome assembly GCF_003254725.2 of Canis lupus dingo. Lineage (NCBI taxonomy): Eukaryota > Metazoa > Chordata > Mammalia > Carnivora > Canidae > Canis > Canis lupus. The sequence continues at coordinate 55,694,299 of NC_064260.1, read as the reverse complement.
CTCTTATCTACACTCATCAAATTGTGCAAAATGCTGGCCTATGTTAGATGTTCCCATTTGTAAAAAAAAAAAAAAAAAAAAAAAAAAAAAAAAGACTTCACACTTTTCAATGCCCTTTCTTCTTTTCTTTTTGATAGGCACAAAGCTTCATATATATAATTTGCTTATTTTTCTGTTAATGGTTTCTACACATCAGTGTAAAACTGTAATGATTTGATCTTTTTTAAAGGTGTACTGCTTTTTGAAAGAACTTTTAAAGAAAAATTTTCATTTGTTTATGAGGGAGCTGGCACAAGAAGTTTAGAAAGATTAGGCATGGAGATTTAAAGAGAGACCAGCTGGAATGTTGCAGTGAGAAGAGTTCGCGCTTCTATCCAGGTAGGAAGACGGGGAAAAAGAAATAAAGAAACAAAAGGCCTCCAAGGGGGAGGGGCCCCGCGAGGAGCTGGGCTGAGGCCGGGGCGAGTGTCCCCAGGACAGGAGAGGGCTAGCAGGATATATTCAGAGTCCTAAATGAGAAGAACATGCAACCAAGAATACTTTATCCAGCAAGGCTCTCATTCAAAATGGAAGGAGAGATAAAGAGCTTCCAAGACAGGCAGCAACTGAAAGAATATGTGACCTCCAAACCAGCTCTGCAAGAAATTTTAAGGGGGACTCTTAAAATTCCCGTTTAAGAAGAAGTTCAGTGCAACAATCCACAAAAACAAGGACTGAATAGATATCATGATGACACTAAACTCATATCTTTCAATAGTAACTCTGAACGTGAATGGGCTTAATGACCCCATCAAAAGGCGCAGGGTTTCAGATTGGATAAAAAAGCAGGATCCATCTATTTGCTGTCTACAAGAGACTCATTTTAGACAGAAGGACACCTACAGCCTGAAAATAAAAGGTTGGAGAACCATTTACCATTCAAATGGTCCTCAAAAGAAAGCAGGGGTAGCCATCCTTATATCAGATAAAATAAAATTTACCCCGAAGACTGTAGTGAGAGATGAAGAGGGACACTATCTCATACTTAAAGGATCTATCCAACAAGAGGACTTAACAATCCTCAATATATATGCCCCGAATGTGGGAGCTGCCAAATATTTAAACCAATTAATAACCAAAGTGAAGAAATACTTAGATAATAATACACTTATACTTGGTGACTTCAATCTAGCTCTTTCTACCCTCGATAGGTCTTATAAGCACAACATCTCCAAAGAAACGAGAGCTTTAAATGATACACTGGACCAGATGGATTTCACAGATATCTACAGAACTTTGCATCCAAACTCAACTGAATACACATTTTTTTCAAGTGCACATGGAACTTTCTCCAGAATAGACCACATACTGGGTCACAAATCGGGTCTGAACCGATACCAAAAGATTAGGATCGTCCCCTGCATATTCTCAGACCATAATGCTTTGAAATTAGAACTAAATCACAACAAGAAGTTTGGAAGTACCTCAAACACGTGGAGGTTAAGGACCATCCTGCGAAAAGATGAAAGGGTAAACCAGGAAATTAAGGAAGAATTAAAAAGATTCATGGAAACTAATGAGAATGAAGATACAACCGTTCAAAATCTTTGGGATGGAGCAAAAGCAGTCCTAAGGGGGAAATACATCGCAATACAAGCATCCATTCAAAAACTGGAAAGAACGCAAATACAAAAGCTAACCTTACCCATAAAGGAGCTAGAGAAAAAACAGCAGATAGATCCTACACCCAACAGAAGAAGAGAGTTAATTAAAATTCGAGCAGAACTCAATGAAATTGAGACCAGAAGAACTGTGGAACAGATCAACAGAACCAGGAGTTGGTTCTTTGAGAGAATTAATAAGATAGATAAGATAAATCATTAGCCAACCTTATTAAAAAGAAGAGAGAGGAGACTCAAATTAATAAAATCATGAATGAGAAAGGAGAGATCACTACCAACACCAAGGAAATACAAACGATTTTAAAAACATATTATGAACAGCTATACGCCAATAAATTAGGCAATCTAGAAGAAATAGACGCATTCCTGGAAAGCCACAAACTACCAAAACAGGAACAGGAAGAAATAAAAAACCTGAACAGGCCAATAACCAGGGAGGAAATTGAAGCAGTCATCAAAAACCTCCCAAGACACAAAAGTCCAGGGCCAGATGGCTTCCCAGGGTAATTCTATCAAACGTTTAAAGAAGAAATCATACCTATTCTACTAAAGCTGTTTGGAAAGATAGAAAGAGATGGAGTACTTCCAAATTTGTTCTATGAGGCCAGCATCACCTTAATTCTAAAACCAGACAAAGACCCCACCAAAAAGGAGAATTATAGACGAATATCCCTGATGAACATGGATGCAAAAATTCTCAACAAGATACTAGCCAATAGGATCCAACAGCACATTAAGAAAATTATTCACCATGACCAAGTAGGATTTATCCCCAGGACTCAAGACTGGTTCAACATTCATAAAACATTCAATGTGATTCATCACATCAGCAAGAGAAAAACCAAGAACCATATGATCCTCTCATTAGATGCAGAGAAAGCATTTGACAAAATACAGCATCCATTCCTGATCAAAACTCTTCAGAGTGTAGGGATAGAGGGAACTTTCCTCAACATCTTAAAAGCCATCTATGAAAAGCCCACAGCAAATATCATTCTCAAAGGGGAAGCACTGGGAGCCTCTCCCCTAAGATCAGGAACAAGACAGGGATGTCCACTCTCACCACAGCTATTCAACATAGTACTAGAAGTCCTAGCCTCAGCAATCAGGCAACAAAAAGAAATAAAAGGCACTCAAATTGGCAAAGAAGAAGTCAAACTCTCCCTCTTTGCCGATGACATGATACTCTACATAGAAAACACAAAAGCCTCCACCCCAAGATTGCTAGAACTCATACAGCAATTTGGTAGCGTGGCAGGATACAAAATCAATGTCCAGAAATCAATGGCATTTCTATATACTAACAATGAGACTGAAGAAAGAGAAATTAAGGAGTCAATCCCATTTACAATTGCACCCAAAAGCATAAGATACCTAGGCATAAACCTCACCAAAGAGGTAAAGGATCTATACCCTAAAAACTATAGAACACTTCTGAAAGAAATTGAGGAAGACACAAAGAGATGGAAAAATATTCCATGCTCATGGATTGGCAGAATTAATATTGTGAAAATGTCAATGTTCCCCAGGGCAATTTACACGTTTAATGCAATCCCTATCAAAATACCATGGACTTTCTTCAGAGAGTTAGAACAAATTATTTTAAGATTTGTGTGGAATCAGAAAAGACCCCGAATAGCCAGGGGAATTCTAAAAAAGAAAACCATAACCGGGGCATCACAATGCCAGATTTCAGGTTGTACTACAAAGCTGTGGTCATCAAGACAGTGTGGTACTGGCACAAAAACAGACACATAGATCAATGGAACAGAATATAGAACCCAGAAGTGGACTCTGAACTTTATGGTCAACTAATATTCAATAAAGGAGGAAAGACTATCCATTGGAAGAAAGACAGTCTCTTCAATAAATGGTGCTGGGAAAATTGGACATCCACATGCAGAAGAATGAAACTAGACCATTCTCTTACACCATACACAAAGATAAACTCAAAATGGATGAAAGATCTAAATGTGAGATAAGATTCCATCAAAATCCTAGAGGAGAACACAGGCAACACCCTTTTTGAACTTGGCCACAGTAACTTCTTGCAAGATACATCCAGGAAGGCAAAAGAAACAAAAGCAAAAATGAACTATTGGGACTTCATCCAGATAAGAAGCTTTTGCACAGCAAAGGATACAGTCAACAAAACTAAAAGACAACCTACAGAATGGGAGAAGATATTTGCAAATGACCTATCAGATAAAGGGCTAGTTTCCCAGATCTGTAAAGAATTTATTAAACTCATCACCAAAGAAACAAACAATCCTATCATGAAATGGGCAAAAGACATGAAGAGAAATCTCACAGAGGAAGACATAGACATGGCCAACAAGCACATGTGAAAATATTCTGCATCACTTGCCATCAGGGAAATACAAATCAAAACCACAATGAGATACCACCTCACACCAGTGAGAACGGGGAAAATTAACAAGGCAGGAAACCACAAATGTTGGAGAGGATGTGGAGAAAATGGAACCCTCTTGCACTGTTGGTGGGAATGTGAACTGGTGCAGCCACTCTGGAAAACTGTGTGGAGGTTCCTCAAAGAGTTAAAAATAGACCTGCCCTACGACCCAGCAATTGCACTGCTGGGGATTTACCCAAAAGACACAGATGCAATGAAACACCGGGACACCTGCACCCTGATGTTTCTAGCATCCTTGTCCACAGTAGCCAAACTGTGGAAGGAGTCTCGGTATCCATCGACAGATGAATGGATAAAGAAGATGTGGTTTATGTATACAATGGAATATTACTCAGCCATTAGAAATGACAAATACCTGCCATTTGCTTAGATGTGGATGGAACTGGAGGGTAATATGCTGAGTGAAATAAGTCAATCAGAGAAGGACAAACATTATATGGGCTCATTCATTTGGGGAATATAAATAATAGTGAAAGGGAATAGAGGGGAAGGGAGAAGAAATGGGTAGGAAATATCAGAAAGGGAGACAGAACAGGAGAGACTCATAACTCTGGGAAATGAACTAGGGGTGGTGGAAGGGGAGGAGGGTGGGGGTTGGGGGTGACTGGGTGGCGGGCACTGAGGGGGGCACTTGACGGGATAAGTACTAGGTGTTATTCTGTATGTTGGCAAATTGAACACCAATAAAAAATAAATTTATTAGAAAAAAATCTAAAGGTTGGAAAATTAAATTCATAGGAAGGAGAGAGAGAACAGATACAAATCAAATTGGTGGTTGTTTCCTTTTTAGGTGTTTGCAAGGGCACTGAATAAATAGCAAGGGATCTCATTAAAACAAGAAGTGTTTGCACACCTACTTGTCTAGGAATAATAGTAATTCAAAAACTTGATTAAGTGTTTTCCATTGGAGTCAGAGGCAGCACCACAAATTCTCTAAACTTATTGCGGCAATAATTTCTTAATACATACCCATATCAAAACATTATGTTGCACACCTTAAACTGACACAATGTTATGTGTCACTTATATCTTAATAAAACTGAAAAAAAAAACCCAGATTGCTACATAAAATAAATAATTTAAAGAGCTCTTATATAAGAGTCATAAGACTGAGAAGTCATGGCTACTATTGTATACATCTACACAACTGCACAAAACGTACTCACAAGTTAATTTAATTATCACAAGAACAGTATTCTGTCTCACCCTGTTTCCTGAACACTCTCTTCAAATTAGAGGTGAAGAAACCAAGGACTGGAGAAGTCAAATTCTTAGCCAATGCATTACAGCCAAACAGCTAAATCAAAATTTAACATATGATGACCTCAAACCCATAAATATTCACCTTGGAACAATGCCTCCCTCTCTGAAATATTGGTTCTGTCATTAACAAGCTCCATGACATCAGACAAAATTATTAATTTCTCTGGATCTTAGTTTCCTTCTGTGTAAAATTCTCTGAAGACAGGAATTCCAAGTTCTTTTTTGTTTTATATAAATAATCCATCATTTCTCTGTTAAAAGCATATCATAAAGTCAGAAATAAGGCACATGATTGTACCGTGAAGTCTTTTGTTTTTTAAAGATTTTATTTATTTATTCACGAGAGACACTGAGAGAGAGAAAGAGAGGCAGAGACACAGGCAGAGGGAGAAACAGGCTCCATGCAGGGAGCCCAACGTGGGACTCGATCTGGGGTCTCCAAGATCATGCCCTGGACCAAAGGCAGGTGCTAAACCGCTGAGCCACCCAGACTGCCCACCGTGAAGTCTTTTTAACATAAGTGGTTATTTCCCTCAGAAAAATAAATACCACTTGGAAAATCAATAAATAAGTAATCATTAAATTAATACTTATTGAGGGCTGACTGTGTATCAGAACGATGCCTGTGATTGACATGGAGAATGCAGCAATAAAAAATAAGATTGCTGCCTTCACAGAGCTCAGAGACAAAGGGAGGATATAGGCAAGACAAGGATGAATTACAGCATCATGTGTTAGGGCAAGAAACTGCATATGAAAACAGAGCGTGTAATAGAGACCTGGAAGTCAGAACAGATCCCCTGCAAACCAGTGTGGGAATACACCTTCAAGGACTTGAGATTAAATAAACAGACAAACAAGGAAGAGAAGGATGTTTTATACAGAGAGAGCTGCAGATAAACAAATATGAATAAACTAATATCCAGAGCTAATGTGCATATTTAACTATTCAACTTTCCAAAGGTACTCGTAATCGCCATTTAAACCACAAGACCTGATACAGCAAAAGTCATCTGAAATAAATCCAATTCTACATTCGCACAAAATAATTTTCATAGAGGTTAAGTGGCATGACAAAGGCAATCCAGTTGTGCCTGATTCCATCATTAGAAACCTGTGTTTTTTACTTCTAAGCATTGCCACTTTCCCACACATATTTTTCCTTGAAGATCACTAAACACAAGAATGATCCTAGTGCAGAAACACATTTAGGGACACTGGACTACTGAAATAATTACTACTGAGTAATTCAAGAGAAGATACATAAATATAAACTCGGCTGAAGAACCAGATATGAACCTGCTCTAAAGCCATTTGGGAAGCTTCCCTTATTCTATGTTATACCCACATACTAAGGCATCTCAAAGAAGACAATCAAGCCATCAAGAGCACTAAACTGTAAGAGTACAATGAGATTCGTTTTACATGAGCAAAAGCGTAATTTTACTTGTGGCTTTGAAATAAATGGTAATTTATGTATTTATATATTTTAATAAGGTATTACCATCCTACAATTTTTAAACCAAAAAGATAAAACAAATGTGAGTCTTCATTACTGACTTTTACATCCTAAGGAAGGATGATCAAGAATTCTTTTGAAAGTCCATCACCTGACATTCACTTCTTAATTGCATATCTGGTATAGTGAGAAAAAGCAAATGCCCTTAAGCATGTGGATTTTATATTTAACAAGTGTTTCTCCAGACTTGGCTGGCTTTGAAAAAGGTACAGACCTATAAGTAACATTCTCAATGACAACCAAAATAAAAAAAACAATACTCTAGAGATTAAAGTCCCAAAGAGAACCCTCAAATCACCCAAGAACCTCTTTCTTCCAGGGGAGTCCTGGGTGCAGTCTGGCCTGCCATGAAAGACCCTAGTTTCTCATGGCCTCACCATTACCCCCCAGCCAGGGCAGGAGGCCAGTTTCCTTCACAAGGTGTAAAGCTTAGGATTCTCTAGCATTCCCTTGAGAAATTGATTGTGGTCACCACAAATTTCTACAGGCAGCTGACAGAGGATATAGAATTCCTACCACTAAAAACAGAAATCATAACTCACACTTCGGCTTTTGTATTCACATGTCACTAAAAATACCAAACATTTTATTTTTAACCAATGACTATATTCTATGTATATGTACATGGGTCTGAATCTATATGCAACACTCAGTGCATAACTAACTTAAGTCCATAACCAATCAACCAAAAATATTTTCAAGGTATAAACTTAAAGTACAACTTGAAAGAGGCCACTTACATTTAACTTATATCCACCTGTCATCTCTGCAGCTGTTCCAGCTCCTACTTCCACAGTGACCAAGGGTGGGCATGGCTGCTTTTCCCTGGTTTTCCCAAAATTTCTCCCAAAAATATGTGCACACAGCAGACTTTTCCAAAGTTTGGTACTTTTATGCCAAAGAATGTTAATAACTTAAAACCAGATTTTAGACAGCTGTGCTTTCTAAAGACTGTGGTTATCCTGCCATGAGAAAGTGTTCACCTCTTAACTGGTAAACACTTTTTGTTTTTAAAGGTTCCAGGGTCCCACTGTGATGCACGGCTCCCTTCTCCAACTCTGATTTGTAGTAACATCTTACACCAAGCATTTTCTCTAACAACTTGTTTCATCTTAGTAGTATAGAGCATATCCTGGTGTCTCTCCTATCCTAAACCAAAGTAGACTATATAGGTATTTTTCTGGAGGAGAAGTTCTTTTTCCAAAAGGAACTCTATGCCAGCTGTTTTTTTTTTTTAAAGGTGAAAATTTTGTCCACTAAAGTAACACACTATTTTAATTAATTTTTAAAAATTATTATGAATGGTGACATTAGCAAGGCAGGTAAAGAAAGACCTAAGATGCGGTATGTCAGTTCTATGAAATTCCTCATTTCACACTTGCTCAACAAACTTTTATTGAGTGCCTGCTCTGTACAATGTGCTACTGTGGATGAACAGCAATAAGCCAAACAGATGTGGATTCTGGAGATTACAATCCCAAAGGAGTGATGGATCATTTTTTTAAAGGTATTCATACACAAACTTGTGGGAGGTGTATGAAGAAAATAACTGAACACAATGGTAGTGAGTAGTAAGGGAGACCTTCTTGGAGAGTATGGTCAGGAAAACTGTCTGTAAGGAGGTGACATCTGGGCCAATTACCCTGGAATGGGAAGATGGTGGCCACCCAGCATTGGTGAACAAGGACTCATGTTCAGAGTCTTGCTAGGAGGACAAGAAAGGAATCAAGTGTGACTGTCCAGCACCACTCCTAAACATATAGGCACAAATCTTTTTCCTCGTCTGAGTCTACTCCTTATAACATGGAGCAGCGGTCCTGGTATGGAGAAAATGTGATCAACCAACTCCTACAGTTCTATGGGCCACCTGCTAAGAAGCAGCAGCAGGAGCTTCTTTTAAGAGGAAGTTTTAAATGCTGTGTAGTGGTAACACTGTAGAAAACATCTTTCAAGCCCTTTGGACATGTCAGGGAACTGTAAATAATGATCCATCTGTAACTCATTTGTTGCTTCTTCAAAGAGTAGACAAGTGACAAACTTGACAGATGGCTAGTTTTGGGTTTGGTCTGGTTTGGTTTGGTTTGGTTTCTAAATCTTGCTTATTAGTAACAGAGTCACCAAAACGCTTTGCTTAGGCAGGGGTCTGTGGCAATTATTTGATGAAATGCAGCAACCGACTTTGAGATAAGAATCAAAACCACTACATAAAAGCCTTCAGAAAAACACATATGGATATGATAGCTGATATTTTTCCAAAACACATGATATTGTTTATTCATGAGTTAGTGTAGTTCTGGCTGGATTTAAAGAAGTTCAAAGCTATTTCCCTTTCTGTCCCAATGCATGGATAACTTCTATAAAGAACACCACCCGGGGCATCTGTGCCTTATAACTTACCTCTTTGGCACCACAAGTGAAGACAGAAATAGATACACAGAGCAATTTTTTTTTCAAGAACAATTTAACTTTTCTTTTTCAATTAGGGACACTTATCTGTAGTTTCACCAATGTATCCTCACACAAATGAACAGGGAAAAGTAAATAAAACCATAATGGCAATTATTGCTATGTAAATCATGATGGTGATTCACTTAAAGTGTAGAGTCCCCCAAGCCTAAAATACTTCAGAGTATAAGGCTTTTTTTTTTTGTAAAATCAAAGTACTACTTTATTAAGTGAGTTATTTTACACAATATGAACATCAATATAATTACAATTGTGAAAAAATTTTTATAACAAGGATGGACTGATTTTCAGATTTCCAAATCAGAATCAACTGTACACTTACGCAGAATTGTCTTTGCATGAAGCCCAAAAGGGAACAACAGCATAAAAATGAGTGTTTCTGTAGCCCCTTTATTTTTGCTGATCAACAGTTTGTTAGAAAAGCAGCTACAGGTTTGTTACCTAGGGTCTGAGACAGTAGAAGAGTCAAAGGTGGGCAACCCCAATGGCTCAGCAGTTTAGCGCCTGCATTCAGCCCAGGGCAGGATCCTAGAGACTGGGGATCGAGTCCCTGCTTCTCCCTCTGCCTCTGTCTCTGCCTCTCGATCTCTCTGTGTCTGTCATGAATAAATAAATAAAATCTTACAAAAAAAGAGTCAAAGGTGTCATGAAATCACCTGTAAACAACTTTATGCCTGAACATCAGCCAATTCTGGAGGAAGTAGAATCTTAGGATGCTTGCTTTCAAAGTGCTGCTTGAAGGTCTTCGAGTCTGGCATTTGTGTCCTACAAACAGTGCAGATATATATATATATATATATATATATAAAGATTTTATTTATTTATTCATGAGAGACACACACACACACAGAGGCAGAGACACAGGCCGAAGGTGAAGCAGGCTCCATGCAGAGAGCCCAACATGGGACTCAATCTTGGGTCTCCAGGATCACGCCCTGGGCCGAAGACAGTGCCAAAATGCTGAGCCACCCGGGCTGCCCAAGGCTTACTTTGAATGTGAGCTGGATAAACATATATTTATTTGAAAAGCAAATCAAGGGGCTCCTGGGTGGCTCAGCTGGCTAAGTGTCTCAGTCTTGGCTTCGGCTCAGGTCATGATCTCGCGGTCATGAGATCATGAGATTGAGCCCCATGTCCTGCTCTGTACTCAGTGCAGAATCAGCTTCAGATTTTCTCTCCTTGTCCCTCTCTCAAATAAACAAACAAATAAATCCTTAAATTAAAAAAAAGTAAAGCAAATCAAATTCCATGGTTTTCTCTACTTGTCCTTATCTGTAAAGACATGTAGACTTGACACATGAGAAATAGAGCCTTTCTTTTTTTTTTAATAGAGCCTTTCCATAAATGAGCATGTCTATTCACAAATGAGATACTTCCAGCTCTTACCTTCCACCCTGTTTATTGATATTATTATTATCATGTATAATAAAGATATCTGTCTATGGCTTGGTTTGAAAAGGGCTTGCACACTGTCCATCAGCAATAAAAAACCCATGACCATACTCATGTGGTAATTAAGTCTACAGCCTATCAGCTCATATGAAACAGGCTGAGGCTGTTCTGGTTGGTGGAAGGGAGGAACATAAGACCCTCAGAGGACATCACTAAAATTCCTTCACCCCAGAAATATACACCTCAGTTGGGCAGGCCCTGGTGCGAATAGGAGGTAAGGAATTGTCAGAGAGTACCACTTATTCATGGGAAAGGGAGCCAAACTAGAGCTGAAACCCTAGGCAGACTGAACCATCCAGAGCTCAGTACAGTGGGGAGCAGCATTCAGCTCTTGCATAAAACCACAGTCTGTGTTATAGCTCTTGACTGCATTGTGCTTAAACAGACACTGTCCTACAACCCTGGGGGTTAGGAAGACACGGCTGGGTAGGGGTGAGGGGAGAGAGACACCAGCATAGGCCCTAGTAGGAGTATATATCAGATTCAGGGAATGCAACACTGAATATAAGGAACTATTCTATCCTCAGCTCTAGAGCTAGCTCCCTTGCTATGTGATTTTGAAAAATGAAATCCCACCTCTCAGTCTACATTCCTAAGTCTGCAAATGGGGCATAAAAGTAATGCCCATCCTTGGATGTTATTTGTTTTTTCTTTTTTTTTAATTAAATAAGTTAGTGTCCATAAAGTCACTCTTTTGAACACTGCACTGAAAAAAAACTGGCCACTATTTAGTAAATCCTTGGCAACCCAAGGACTGGTACCCAAACATACAGCAGAGGAGTTTACATATGTAACTTCTAATTTAATCCTCACAAATATCTTAGCAGGTTTAGCCACTTAGCCACTTAGTAATCAAGAAACTGAGGCATAAAGAGGTTAAGTTAACTTAGTCAGATACATACAATAAACCATCTGTCTGACCCCTCAGTTCTCCTATTCTTAACCACTATAATGTAAAACTCCATAGAGCTAAATCTCAAAGATGCTCATTATTAGCATGTAGACAATAGACAATATTCTCATGTATTTGCTTTCATTCAGTGAAACACTAAACTACATTGTTTATAAGAATAGTTTTTTAAAAAAATGAGGTCCAAAGCTATTTTTCTTTCAAGTAGGGAAAACATTTTTTTTTTCTGAAAACACTGTTTATCTAAAGGTTATTCATCATCAACAAACACTACTTCATTGTAACATCATAACAAACCTACAATTTTGTAGGAGAGAAGTATGGGTTTTAGAGATGTTAAGTGATATCAAGTAAATAGTAATACTAGTAATCATTTACTGACATTCTACATTTAGCATGTCTTCTGGTGCTTTAGGTTATATCTAATCTCCATGATAAGACAAGGCAGTGTCACCCTCACTTTCATAAATGCAGAAAGTCAGGAAATATTTGCCAAGGGCTCAAACCCTTAAATGATGAAGGTAGGTTCAAGTTCAGGTCTTTCTCACTCTTCAAGCTTTGCTTTTTCTAGTTCAGCAAGCACTGTCATAAATAGATACCTCCTTACTCTTTCTTATGCTCTTCCTTTCCCTGACTCAAGTATCTCCCAAATTCAAGCCTTTATCATGCTTCACTGAAGCATTAAAAATGCCTCGATTTGTTTCTTTCAAAAGCACCCTCCACACTGCCACCAGAATTATATAAGTAACAGCAGCACAAATCTGACTGTGACTGCTATTCTCAACATACTTTAACAAGTCCCTTCAAGCGCATTCCAAAGCCCAAGACTTCATTTGGCCTATGAAGTCCTCTGTAGCTGACTCCACATCTCATATTTTACTTTCAAGTAATACAAAATGCCCAGAGTTCCCCAAGCATACCCTGCTGTTCATTTAGCACTGCCTTTATACTCTCTGTGGTTGAGTAACCACCTTATGACCTTTCAGTCACCAACTTTTCCCCATCCCCCAAAACTGCCACACATGTTTACCTCTTAAGAATCACCCCAGACGATGTAAGCTGGTATAACCACTCTAGAAGACAGTGTGGAGGTTCTTCAGAAAGTTGAAAATAGAGCTACCCTATGACCCAGCAATTGCACTACTAGGGATTTACCCCAAAGATACAAATGTCATGATTCAAATGGGTACTTGCACCCCAATGTTTGTAGTAACAATGTCCACAATAGCCAAACTATGGAAAGAGCCCAGATGTCCATCAACAGATGTGTGGATAAAGAAGATGTAATACACACACACACACACACACACACACACACACAATGGACTACTACTCAGCCCTCAAAAAAAATCAAATCTTGCCATTTGTAATGACATGGATAAAACTAGAGGATATTATGCTAAGTGAAATAAGTCGATCAGAGAAAGACAATTACCAGACGATCTCACCCATATGTGGAATTTAATAAGAAACAGAACAGAGGATCATAGGAGAAAAGAGGAAAAAATTTAAAAAGATGAAATCAGAGAGGGAGACAAATCATAAGAAACTCATAATCATAGGAAACAACCTGAGGGTCCCCGGAGGGGAAGGAAGTGGGCAGATGGCGTAACTGGGTGATGATTAAGGATGGCATGTGACGTAATGAGCACTGGGTATTATAGAAGGCTGATAAAACACTGACCTCTACTTCTGCAACTAATAATACATTATGCGTTAATGGATATTTTAAAATTTTAAAGTAAAAAAATAAAATAAAAAGAACCATCCCAGACATCTCTAGAAATAGCTGCCCACCCTTTATTCCTCAAACTGAAAAAGAAAGATCTCTGTCAAACTCCTAGGCTCTGCACATACCTCTCACACATTATTTTGAAATGTTCTATGTATGTCTGTATTTTTCTAAAACTATAGTTTATTTAGCTTTGTTTTTCGGTACTTGGTAAGACTAGAAATTTAGCAAAGAATTTGTTGAAATACACTTAACTGGCTTGCCCAAGTATAACATCTGAGAAACAGAAGGAGGAGGATTTTAACTTCAGGTCTTTTAAGGCTAGGCCCAGTGCTCTGTTATATCCAGAAAATAAACACATCTATCCTGTAGCGAATTATGTTGCATAGACACAATTTTGAAACAGAGGTTGGAGCAGAACTAGATCAAGTGCCTAACACATGCCTGAAATTATTGTCATCTTGGAAGCAAATGACAAAATAATAAATTTAGGCTACTTCTAAACTATTGGTATCAATATGTGACAAATCTGTACCAATTTCTAACATGGATCAGTGTATTTATGAAGTGTCTATAATATAGCAGGAAAAGTTTGCATCTAAATGAAATATATTTATGCCAACAATGACCTTTAGTAATTGCATAATTACTGCATTGCCTGGTACTATTTGCAGACATTCGGTTATTAAATACAGATTCAGGAGCAAGGGAAGAAATCACAATTTTTCTAGATAGGCTCTCAATCTATAAGTAATTAAAGACTTACTTAAGAGACAGAACATGAAAGACCCTTCACAAACCAACAGTTAAACCTACATTAAATTAAAATTACATTTTACCTTAGAATTACGAAAAAGAAATACTTTACTGCCTGCAAGGTAAATCATTTTAAATAAGCTCCTTCAGTCTGACACAGTCTCCCTGCTGGATTTCAAATTAAAATAGTTTACCCTATTAGGGGAAATGCCTCACTTTCCTTTACGGATTTCCCCCTTTAGTCTTTCTTTTAAACGTGAGTGCCTCTTGAATACTGCCCTTGGCTCTTCTTTCTTATGTACTCCCTGGGGATTTCATTAAAGAACTCCATTTTAACTACCATTCAGAACTAGATTACTCCATTCCTACAACTCATCCAGTGAGGCCACTGTGAGGCTCAGGGGGGGTTGTTTACCCCGTGAGGCCCCAGGAGGAACAGCCCACTTGGCCGGGCTAGCTCTGGAGCCCAGGATTCAGCTCCCACAGTAACCACGGAGCTCTCCGTCTGCAGGGCCTGGAGGCTCCGGGCGGGGCCGCTGCTCTGCTCAGCTGGGGCAGGAGAGTCCTTGCTGTCCTGGGCCCTCCCGGCCTCTGCCTGTCCCGGGGGAGGCCGGATCCTGGGCTGTGTCCCGGCGCCCTGTGCTCCTGGTCTGCGCTGTTGGATTCGAGCTCCCACCCCGCAGCCCCCTCCGCGGAGCCTCTTCCTCTGCCCGAGCCCCCCCGAGCTGCTCCCGCCCCGCAGCCCCCTCCGCGGAGCCGCCCCCGAGCCCCTCCGAGCTGCTCCGGGTCCCGCCGTGCGCGCTGCAGCCCTTAGGGAGCTCGGCGCACTCTCCCGGGGCGCAGGTGTCTGTTAGTGTCCCCGGGAGCCCGAGGGCATCCCCGCCCTCCCAGGTCCTGCTCCAACTCCCTGGGAGCCCCTTTCCGCCCGGGAAGGTCGGTGCAGCTCCTGCTTCTCCGGGACGGGGCTCTCCTGTCCTGGGGACACTCCCCCCAGCCTCAGCCTGGCTCCTCGCGGGGCCCCTCCCCCTTGGAGGCCGTTTGTTTCTTTATTTCTTCCGCCCACCCCCCACCCCGTCTTCCTACCTTGATAGAGGCGTGAACTCTTCTCACTGTAGCATTCCAGCTGTTCTCTCTTTAAATCTCAGACCGAATTCGTAGATTTTCAGGATGGTTTGAAGGCTATCTAGGTAATTTGGTGGGGACAGGTGACTTGGGGACCCTACTCTTCCGCCATCTTGCCTAAAATCCCAAAATATTTAGTCTTGAGAGGAAAATGATGCTCTTCCCTAACCTGTTCTTACTTCACCACCTAGGTTTCTAAACCACATGATAGATGCCTCTGTGCCAGTGAAAACAGATCCTTAAGATCTTCCCTGCAGCCCCTGTCTGCATCAGGGTTCAAGCTTACTCCATGGGATGCATTAATAACAGAGACCACACCCTGCCCCCCGCATATTTCTTTCCATATATATCTCCAGACACCTCCCTTTTTGGAGACACTTTCCTACTATGTAAACTACTCCACCCAAATAGCGTCTTTGAGCTTTTAGCTGCCCATTTTCATCAAACACACACCAAAATTCACAAGGTCTTCAATCAAGTGAGTTGCTAAATACCAACCCCTATAGTTGTTCAGATCATGTCGTTAACATGTGTATTTTCAAATCCAAAGCCCAAGCACTATTTGGATTGTCACACAGATAAGGGGAAAGAAAAGGGTGAGAGGGCATTGGGCAGAAATGTATCCTCAGATCTCCAGTCCTAAAAACTGCTTGAAGAAGTTGCCAGTACCATGTCAGCACTTCATGATCTCCTTGCTCCCTGCACCCTTGTTCTGCTCTCTGCTTCAACCCCACTTCCCAAATCTTCTTGTCAGGGCTTTGCATCTTTGCAAGTGCCCCACCATTCAGCCAGTTGTTGTTGTTGCTTTTAAGATTTTATTTATTTGAGAGAGAAAGTGAGCCAGAAAAAGAGCACAAGTGGGGAAGGGCCACAGGAAGTGGGAGAAGCAGACACCCTGCTAAGCAAGGAGCCCCCAACCAGGGGTAGACCCTAGGACCCTGGGATCGGGATTTGAGACTAAGGCAGACACTTAAACTGAGCCACCTATGTGCCCCTCTTTAGCAGCTCTTTAAGCCAATAATTGGTTGTTAGATTTGTGTCTTCTTCCACCTACCTCCCACAGCAAATTTATCACTACATCTCATTGGTTCTATACTCTAAATTTCTATTGATTTTATTTTTCCCTTCTCTGCATCCCCACAGTCTCTAGTCGGGACCTACATCATGACTTGCTGAGACTAATACAATAAGCCACAACTGACTTCATCACATCTAATTTTGTGCCCTGAGCATTTTTTTCCCTATTATACAGAGTACTTTTTTAAATGTCTGCTTCTCCCCCTCTTAGAAATCTTAAAGTCTTCCTAAATTCTCTGAATGTCAGG
Organism: Canis lupus dingo; assembly: GCF_003254725.2. Taxonomy (NCBI): domain Eukaryota; kingdom Metazoa; phylum Chordata; class Mammalia; order Carnivora; family Canidae; genus Canis; species Canis lupus. The sequence continues at coordinate 55,677,659 of NC_064260.1, read as the reverse complement.
GCCTTCAACTGTAAACTGAGGATAATGATTTCTCCACTAGTGGTTATTATAAGAATTTGAGAGAATATAAAATATATGTTCAGAGAATATGTATATAAAAAGCCTTATATAATATTCTATTTGGCATGTGTCAGAAGTTATTACTTTTTTTATAAGATACTTGAGGGCATTGGACTAAGTGGAGAAGCAGAAGTCCATTCTAGCTCTAAACTATTACGGTTGTATGTTACCAAAAGAAGCTGGATGAACCTAAATATGAAACTTGATGCCATACTCTTTAGATATTCTATTGGTAATAGAATACTGAATCAGATGGACGCAGATATGACTCATATCAGACTATGTCAAAGGTCATAAAAAATCACTCTTGTCTACATACTGCATGTTTCCAACCCCAGCTTTGTCACCTTTCTTCCACTGGGTCATAGATTGTCGACAGATTGCTCAGGTTAGGGAGTCAAAAAAAGAAAATGAGTGCTTCAAATAAGTCAAGCCTTTAAACAAACTGAAATAAGAACTTTAATATAAATGCAGCTCATCTCATCTTTGCCTCAAATGAGGATGAGGGTGGAAGGAGAGTTTCCAAAGGTGGAAGTGATGGTGTTTTCCAGTTAATACATAAGAAGGGAGAAAAGAACAATCAGAGAGAGGCATAACAGATGGTCTTCTGAGAAAGAGAATACTTTTTAACTGAATTAAACTGAATTTAATTTAAAAAGCCTCCTGGGTTCTCCTCCACAGGAATTTGAGGATCAAAACACTGGGGAATGAGAAGTTTGTAATACTTTCTCTGGTTCCTAGAACTCTTTTTTTTTTTTTTAAGATTTTATTTATTTATTCATGAGACACACAGAGAGAGAGAGAGAGAGAGAGAGAGAGAGAGAGAGAGGCAGAGACACAGGCAGAGGGAGAAGCAGGCCCCATGCAGGGAGCCCGACGTGGGACTCGATCCCAAGTCTCCCAAGATCATGCCCTGGGCTGAAGGCTGCACCAAACCGCTGAGCCCCCCAGGCTGCCCTGGTTCCTATAACTCTTTCAGGAGGGATCCCTGGGTGGCGCAGCGGTTTGGCGCCTGCCTTTGGCCCAGGGCGCGGTCCTGGATATCCAGGATCGAATCCCACGTCAGGCTCCCGGTGCATGGAGCCTGCTTCTCCCTCTGCCTGTGTCTCTGCCTCTCTCTCTCTCTTACTGTGTGCCTATCATAAATAAATAAAAGTTAAAAAAAAAAAAGATAGAACTCTTTCAGGAGAATATGCTAGCTCTGAAGTATGGAGTAACTACCAGGAAAGGAAAAAGAATAAAGAGTACCGAAAGAATATGGTGTCCCTCAGCACCTTGAGATTCAAAATGAAATTATGAAACCTGTATCTATCAGTAGATATATAGTACCTTTTCCAGAAGCATAAGTCTATCTTCTAGTCTTTCTCTGATCTTTTCTAGATTCTAAACTCCTGCTCCATCATCCCATTCTTGAAAGGAATTTCTTGGATCAATGACCATTCATTCCTGCAGATGTGGGAACTGTGCCATTTCCTTTTTAATCTGTGGTAGATAAACATATCTTTCTCAATGAATGAAGCATTAGTTTATTTGCTTAAGATAAATGAATGAATGAATGAGTCTGAGAACTCCCCACAAAGCTTGTTCTTACAGCCTGAATTGCAAAGTCTTTCTCTACATATTGTGTGAAGAATGCCTACCTTGTTGGTTGTTACAGGAAACTGAGAGTTATAAATGAAAAACCTTATATTCTGCTTGGCACAGAGTCTAGAGTTACCTTTTCCTGTAATAAAGTTCAATGATTTCCCAAATTTGGAAATTAAAATTTCAGGCATATCCCCAGAACAAGCATCATTAGGATTTTTCAAATAGTACGTAGCTCATGGTCCAAATACACACGTTTTAAAATGTCATATAATTGATGAGATCCATTAAACCTCCAAAGACATATTTGGCTTTCTATTATGAATTCCAATACTTGAAAACCTTGGGGGAAAGCCTTCTGTAACAGGGTATGTCAAATACAAGCTCTGTTTTTGCTTATTTATACTAAATAGCCTCTAACCCCCAATGCACTATGCTGCACAAGATTTATTTGCAAAGTCTTTAGCCAGAGCTAGAGTTCCATGAGTTCTAGTATGCATGAACTTCTCTCCAGCAAATTATTTTGGGTTAGTTTTTGTGATGTGGCTTTGATTTCAACAAATTTGTCCACTTATGTTTAGAAAATACATAGTTATGAACACTTTTTATCCAGTGAGCTGTATTTTCATTTTGGAGTATACTATTTAGAACAAAGACTAAATGTATTGAATGCATTCCTTCGTGGGTTATAAATTAAATTTCTGGATAGGGACATGATCCTTACATCCTAAGCAAGGCAGAAAGTTATATCATTTTCAAAATATTTAGTGAGATCAGTTGACCCATATTTTGAAGAGTATTCCAATTTTTCCCCGTGAATAATATGAATCACACATAAACCCACATTTACCTACTTTTCCTATCTTTTAAAATGTAGAAAAATGGGTGTCTGGGTGGTTAAGCCAGATAAACAACTGCCTTTGGCACAGGTCATGATCCCAGAGTCCTGGGATTGAGTCCCACATTGGGGTCCCTGCTCAGCGAGGAGTCTGTTCCTCCCTCTCCCTCTGTCTCTCCCTTGATCGTGCACTCTCTCTCACACTCTCTTTCTCTCTCTCAAATAAATAAATAAAATGTAGAAAAATTCAGGTTCCTTTGCTAAGTAAATTACATGTTACTCTTCAAAATAATTGTCATGTGACTGCATTAGTTGGCTAATCGTGTGTTCTCACTAAGATACATTATTATTTGAAAAGAAATTGTTTTCATATGAGGTATGGAGGAGATTATTTTTTTAAGATTTTATTTATTTATTCATGAGAAACACACAGAGAGAGAGAGAGAGAGGCAGAGACACAGGCAGAGGGTGAAGCAGTCTCCATGCAGGGTTTAGTAATGAGCTAAAAAATTGGTTAATCTTGAGGCTACTTGCTGTACATAATGATAATATTCTCATAAGCACCTGTAGAATGTACTATTTAAAATGTTTTTATATACATTATCTTTTATCATTTAATCACAGATAGTTATAAATGTCAATAATTCTTTGGATTGGTCAAAATGCAGAAAAAACCTAAATTCATATTTCATGGTGTGAATTCATATTTCATGGTGTGAATTCATATTTCATAGTAGAATTCATATATCAAGTAACTTTTATTAGCATTTGGCTGATAGGTAAATAGAGCATTTTACCAGAAGAAATAAATATAGGTTTGGAACAAATATGTCAGAAAAATGGTTTCTCATTTACGTATAAAAATGCATATACCACGACTACGATCAATCTTTTTTTTTTTTTTTTTTTACTATCAATCTTCTTTAGTTCACTCTTAAATATGTAACAGCATTATAACCTGAATGGGCTCAACTGGGGTACTGGTCAGACACTTCAAATCCTACATGTCACAGCTAGGTTAGGAATTCAACAAGAAGGAGCCAAAAATCCAGAAAGGAAATGGAGGGTCCAAACCATTGTTCTTAAGAAGCACAAGGAGTCATAGCTGGGAAAACCAAGTATTACAAATAGAATCACAGCCTGGAGCAAGGCTGACCATGAGAGTGTGATCTAAGGGGCAACAGACAGGTGCAACTGGAATCGGATGGCAACATGTGGCAAGTCCTGGGATAACTGAGTATGGAATGTGGGTTGCATAAGTTCATGGGTTAGCTGGTATGAGGCACAGAGGTGGCCCTTACTTAAAGGTGAATGCTGGGAAAGACAGGTAAAACAGATCAAGTCTTGTTAGTGCTAACTACATACCTGGTTATGATGACAGTTATTAAAATGCAGTTCTACATGAAGATTTGTTTTCTTGTTCAGAATGCTTTAATTGGAGTAGTCATGAAATTGCTGCCTTCTATTTATTGATTTGAAATATTATTCAAACTAAATATTTGGGAATCATATTCTATAATTAACACTTATAAGTAATTGGAATGATTATTAAATATCTACTAACTTCCAAATAAAATTACTTATCTGTCATTTTGAAGAGGATGAAGCTTAAATCCTTCATCCTGATAAATAAGAATAAAAGCAATTCATCACTTTGACTAACATAGGATAGATAATAAAAATTATGTGTCAATCAAATATGAACTACTTCTGATTTGTTGCAGTGTGGGATGCAATTTAATCTTATCAGGGTACTATTAGGAAGTTAAAAAATTACTGCAATTCAATATAGTTTTTTGTTGTGCTTTTTGCCAATGTATGATTATATAATTCCAGCCAAGCCATTCATCTGATTCTGAGTTCTGGATTCAAAGTCTTTGTCTAAAAACTGTACTTAATTGCCCTTCCTTTTGATTTTCGCAAGGGATGTTCCAGCCTTGTGTTTTTGATTTGTATTACATGCGTTTTTCTTAAAAATGTTCTAAGACACTTTTGTGTCTTGTGCAATTATGGGAAATAATTCTCTACTAGAGGATAACATGGTAAAACAGCAGCTCACAGGAAAATTTTCAAAATACATTTCTCTATTGATTTAATGTGAATTTGTTTGATTCACAAAATCAAACTCTGGAACTCGTGGTAAGAAGAGAAACTAAGGAACACACAAAAAGAACAGAAATATGCAAAGGCCTCAAGGGAAATTTCAGGAACAAAGGGCAACAATTTCTAAGAATCTAAAAAAAAAAAAAAGTTGTACTTTTCTGAAATCTGTCACTAACATGTGCCATGAATTAAATATTTGAAATAGCATAGATTTAAAAATAAAGTTAAAATTCCCACAACTATTACCAATATAAAATATCAATTTTATTCTTTTCTGCTGATCCCCCCTCCACATTAGGAGGCTGATCTTCACCACTTATTTATTGGCATGGAAGAGAAATGAGACATCACTCCAGAGGTTGACCTGACCAGGGCAGGAAATGGTTTTTCTGGAAACTGCACAATATTTGTAAGTGTCTTGATAATTGTACCTACAGCATCTTGGTTTGCTTGTCTCAGCTCCTATTTTGCTATGAACTGCCAACCAATTCAAGCACAAGGGCTTTGTCCCTAGTGTCAGTGCCACCAGCAGTGTGGCTGCTACAGACACAAGAAATTGAGAGATATGGTTGATGTTGATTCATTTAATTTTCAAGACCCAGTTTGTGAGAGGGTTTAGGAGTTAGATTTCTCTTCTGTGCCTAGAAAAGTACATATTTCTGCACTCTGAGATGCTTCATGGTATTGGCCATTTATGTGTATGTGCCTGTATATTTTTCAATATCCAGAGAGACTGCTGAAAACACACACACACACACACACACACACACACACACTTAGCAGCAAGGCAAAATGACCAACTGAATTGTAATAAAACTTAGTTCAATCTTCAAACTTGAGAGATGGTATCATCATCAATAAAAAAAAAATACTTTGGAATTATACTTGGGAGCTTTGGAGTAAAGCTCACCTAGGCCAGAGGTTTCCACATGGCAGCTTCGGAAATAATCAGGAAAAATCTCTTAAGAGATTCTGGCTGCTGAACGCCAAGTGTCACCAAGGACAGTGGTGTAAACGGTTAGCTGTCCTCTTCGCTTCACTCTCACCTGCTGCCACACACATGCACACACACACACACACACACACACACCACTACACACATATTCTTTACAATGCTTACCTTCTACTTTGAGGTCCGGGGTCCTACACTTGTCTTTCTTCTGCTCTTTCCTCAGACCAGAGCATCAAGATTTGAGCACATGTATACAGAAACACATAGGCAATCTCCTAAATATTCTTTTAGCGAACAGTCCAGCAAATTCCAGTACTCTAAGGATTAACTAGTCACTTTATTTCTTTTGGAAGGCTCTATATAACTGAAGCCCAATATTATGTTTATCTTCCACTGTTTATCTTCCACAGAACATGCTCAAATGCGCTCATCATGACAAAGTACCTGCAGAGAAAATACATTTTTAAATTGTGGAGCTTGAAGGCTTTTTTGGAGGAGCAGGGGTTATTATCTAATTTTTAAATTTTTTTGATTCTTTGTAGGGACAGACAAAACATAAGATTCTTAGAGATTTTAAACAACTTTAAGCATGTTTTCTAAGCCCCTCTCTAGTGTATAAAGTTAAGCAGATCTACCTTTACACTCAATGGATATTTGAAACCTATAAATATAAACAAATTTCATTTAAGTGAATTGTTTTGACCTATTCCTCTTGCAACAACTCTTTTTGGAGGACTGCTAACAAGTAGGTAAAAGAAAGATGTGCACTTCAGAACCCTTTATTTCCCCAATCATGCAAGAGTGTGGGTTCTCATGAATAATGCAAAGATTCAGTGGCAAGAAGCCAAAAAGAGAATAACAAAAAGCAAAGATTTGGGTAAGGATTTGAAAACATCTTTAATTTGGTGTTGGAAATGGATAAAAGGAAATTAAGCCTTGGACTTAAGCCATGGCCTCTTCATAAAAGACCAAAGACTATTCAGCCTTTTAGTATATTGTGGATTTTAGCAAAATTGTCTCCCACACTTGCAGCCCTTACTGGACCCCGTAAACAATAACCAGAGTGAAAGGATTCTGTGTTCCCTCGCTGAGGCATCCATGCAGTAACCACAGAATGCAAATCTGAGGGTGCAGGCAAGGCATGGCATTTTGTGTAGACTAACTCAACCTTCTCAAAGATGTAACATGCTGAATAGTATAGTTTTTGTTGTTGCTGTAACAGAATTAAAATTATCTTTTGAAATAGGACAAAAAAGCCTAGGATTAGAACTATCCAAATACTAAATGTAATGTGAATACAAAACTGAAACTGACATGCGTCAAGGTCCAAATGTAGTGATATCTTCTTTGTATTTGGTCCTATGAAACCAAAGTAAAAAGGGAAAATATGAATTTGTATAGATTGTTCCTCTAGGACTTTTTTTTTAAGTGTGTCTTTTGGTTCTTGGTATTAATTAGATTGCATCGGCTGATAATCTTAAATAGTTTTTGGAAAACTGCACTAATATGCAAAGAATATCTGCGACCATTCAATGCTTAGGAAATACAATTTCAAAACTAAAGCTGTCTGTGATAAAAATACAAATAATGCATGAAAAAGAAGTAAAGAAGAGTTTGAGGCAAAACCTAAGAGGCTTATATATATTTACCCTGTTCCTTTGGAGTTCTCCACGAATCGTATGGGATTTGGCCTAAAATCCTGGGTGCTTCTAGTTGAGGCACTGTAGACTGTGCCCTTAATCAAAAGCTGGGGTTTGTTTTCTTTCCCTGCAGTTAGTGCTTGAAAGCTGCTAAAAGGTACCACCTGTCCCTGGACACCTAGAGGCAGTTTCAGAAACCTTGAGTTAAGGCTCAAATATTCAAATGAACATGAGGTTTTTATATCTGGGATCATTACTGCAGTTCATTTAGTTTAAAAATATACAAGAAAGTATTCAGTCAGTAGAGTCAAAATATTTAAGTAAATAAAAGGCAAATGTGTGTGGTAGGTAAGGGGATTGATTCTGCAGCCCATCTGCTTGGGTTCCCACCTCAATTCTGCTCCTTGCCTGCTTATGCCTCAATTTCTCATTTTTTACAAAGAGATCATACGAATATCTACCTTACAGAGGCCTAAAAGGGTTTTTTAATGCATTACCAAGTTATGAGATCTAAATTATGTGAGGCTTCTTAAATAAATACTTGTGAAAGCCCAGACTAGTACCTGGCATGGGATTAGTTGCCTTTCTATTTGTTACCACTATTTGTATCAGTCTCATTAATAAACTTTATATTAAGGCAAAGTAAAAAACTGATTAACTGAACTGGAAATATCACACTTTCTTTTATTTTTTTTTAAAGATTTCATTTATTTATTCATGAGAGATAGAGAGAGAGAGGCAGAGACACAGGCAGAGAGAGAAGCAGGCTCTATGCAGGGAGCCCGATGTGGGGCTTGATCCAGGACTCCATGATCACACCCTGGGCCAAAGGTAGGTGCCCAACTGCTGAGCCACCCAGGCATCCCAAAATATCACACTTTCTTGAGAGGACCCAGAAGGTATATTTTTTTCCTGCAGTGATTTTCTTCTGTGGTACCATCATGTCTATCATTGGTAATCACGTGCGGTAACATATTAGGTACCATCGTGCCCAAATTTTGGTTAACATCACTAGTTTCGATGACAGGAACCAAGGTTCCTTTGCTTGCATGCTGGCATCTTTAAAACACATTATTAATGCCATTATGAAAACGGCACACATGTAAGATAACTTCCTAAGGTGAACTAAAACTAACTTAAATCTCTTTAATAATGTTCACTGTGGGGCAGCCCGGGTGGTTTAGCTCCGCCTTCAGCCCAGGGTGTGATCCTAGAGACCTGTGATAGAGTCCCATGTCAGGCTCCCTGTGTGGAGCCTGCTTCTCCCTCTGCCTGTGTCTCTGCCTCTCTCTCTCTCTCTGTGTCTCTCAAGAATAAATAAAATCTTTAAAAAAAAAAGTGCTCATTGTGAAATATATATTTAAGTCATATCATTACAAGTAGTCATATTTGCCTAATCCTTTATTGTTTATGAAGTAATTTTATACTCAGTAAATATTCCAATTACTAATATTCATATAATATAAATATGGTGTTATAAACCAGAAGGAGAAACCTGCTATGGATTTGCTTTAATGAGTACAGAAGCTGTTTCTGTTCTCCACCAGAAGAACAAGAAGAGTTATTTTCTTCACAGGGCCTCCGAGGCTATCTTTTATGGCCTACAGAACTGAAGTGGAAGGCTAGAATATTATTATACTAGAAAGGATATTATTATTATTATTATTATTATTATTATGTGTTTTTTCTAGTTTTTATTTTATAGCTAAGGTAAAAAGTGAAATCCAGGAAAGGCCTAAATTAGAATTACTCTTAGGGGATTAAGCATGTCTCTTAAAAGCTGGAAAAATATGTCCTTTATGTACAGACCATGAGCACCTTTAAAAGGCCAGACTGAAAAGGAACTGTGCAAAAGATAATGCAGTGAAAAGATGGGTAAAGCAAAATCAACAACTATTTAAAACATCCGATTTCCAACTGGCAAGTTCATATGAAATATCTAACGTGCTCTAAACAGAAATAGTGAGTTAAGAAATGCAGCTGCATGGAGGGTGAACTGCTCGTGGGTTTTTACATAGCAGGTGAGGCAGATGGTTGAGTATGGGAAAGCCATATGTAAGTGAATGACCACAGTCCAGTGGAAGGCCATACCAGGCAGTACCTGTGAAGCAGTGACTTGTTCTTTCCTTTTTATGCCCCTTCTAATACTTAACATTATTTTCAACATCTTTCTTGAAAATGTATTTGCTCATACGCATTACTTAGTGGTCACAGACCTCCATTCAAGAATGTTCCTCTCACTGGCAAATGCTCTGCAAGGCAGTGTCTTTTATAGTTTTTAGTATTAAAATGTCATGATCTATTTATTTGGCAGTTTGCCATTTATAATTCCTACTACTCCTAAGCACTTATTCATAAGTCAAAGAATCGGGACACTTTTGAGGTCTGGACTTTTATTTCTTTAAATGTATCCCCAAATATCCATCATAAATATAAACACGAAATTTTAGATACAATACTTTTATTTTCTCATGCCAAGTTAAATATGTTTAAAAAAAAACCAAGTATAGTTTTATAATAAATATTAATGAGACAATATAATCTTACCCTGGTGCGAGTACGAATATGCATCTTCAGTCCATCATTTTTACTGAATCCTTTTTCACAGTAAGGGCATTGATAGGACGCTCACCTGGAAGTCTCCAGGTCAGAAAAAAGTAAAATAGCAAAGCAAGCCCTGCTATCACTCCCTCAACTCATATCCTAATCACCATGTATGCTCTTTGCACTGCCAGAAAGAGGCTCCCTGCACAGCTGGGCTGACATACCATGAGCATTTCAAGGCAATGGACTGTGCCTTTCCCTCCTGTAGAGAGGGATTGAGCCCAGACGGCTTTGAGGATTGAAACATTTGCCAGCAGCAAGCTTATGGCATATTCCTTTTAGTGTTTGAACCCAAATTAAATCTTCAGATTTTTTGGTTAAGATTTTATTTATTCATGAGACACAGAGAGAGAGAGAGAGGCAGAGACACAGGCAGAGGGAGAAGCAGGCTCCATGCAGGCAGCCCCACAGGGGACTCGATTCCAGGACTCCAGGATCACACCCCGGGCTGCAGGTGGAACTAAACTGCTGAGCCACCCAGGCTGCCCAAATTTTCAGATTTTAAGAATCTCTGAAAAAGAGTTTATATTAATAAATTCATTCTGTCACTGTGTTGCTCATGATAGGGGTCTTTAATTGGTTTATTGATTCTTTGTTTTATAAAGAAAGATTTCATAATCTTAGTTGGGGTTATGAGTTTCAAAAGAATTTCACAAATTGGTAAATGTTAAGCAGAGTCACTGATAGTTTAATAACTGATCCATACTTGCTGATATAACTGTGTACCTTGCATCTAGAGATCATTTTTTAAGAAAAGAGCCAAGCCAATTTTGTTTACCCAACACAGTAAAAAAAAAAAAATTCTACTGTGAAATGACAAAAATGTGATAAAATTTAGTCTCTAGAAGGAATCTGAAGCTGCCCTCTAGTCAAAGCCTAATTATTTAGAAAAGCAAAAACACCATTCTTTATTCTCTCATTTAACAATGCACTTACAAGGCAGGATGTTAGACCCTGCAATCAAAGATGGATACACGAGAATGTTTGCCTTCAGCAAATGTAAAACTTCATATCTGGCTTTCCTCTCCCTCAGACAGGGCTTTTCCCAAGTAGCGCATGTTAGTCCTTTACTCCCTCATATCCCATTTGATTCTCTTTCTCCTTCAACCCAGGTATCACTCGAGTTATTCCAGAGAACTCCCCTATCAGGTCAATAATGAACTCGTTGCTCTAACGGTCCCTTTTAATCAGTCTTCCTTGGCCTGTCCCTAATCCTTGACACTCCTTCATGAGATGACAGGGACATTCTTCAGGGGCCTTGCTCTGTCTATGAACTGTATGTTTTCAGCAGTAACATCATAGGGGAGCAAATGCATAGGAGCGCCCAGCAGAGCCACATTTCCCCAGCCTTTCCCAGGAAGGAGCAACCAGGACTCTTTCCTTGAATCAGGCACTGTGAAATGATGATAACCGCACAAAATGGAAATAAATAGGTGGAGGGCAAGATGGCAGAAGAGTAGGGTCCCCAAGTCACCCGTCCCCACCAAATTACCTAGATAACTTTCAAATCATCCTGAAAACCTACGAATTCGGCTTGAGATTTAAAGAGAGAACAGCTGGAATGCTACAGTGAGAAGAGTTCACGCTTCTATTAAGGTAGGAAGACGGGGGCGGGGGTGGGCGGGGGGAAAGAAAAAAAGAAACAAAAGGCATCCAAGGCGGAAGGGCCCCGCAAGGAGCCGGGCTAAGGCTGCGGCGAGTGCCCCCAGGACAGGAAAGCCCCGTCCGGGAGAAGCAGGAGCTTCACCAATCTTCCCGGAGGGAAAGGCGATGGCAGACAGTTGGAACAGGATCCCAGGAGGGCGGGGATGCCCACAGAGCACCTGCGCCCAGGGAGACCTCACCACACCCCAGGGCGGAGCTCCCCCAAAGGGCTGCAGCACGTTCCCGGCTGGACCCGTGAGCAGCTCGGAGGCGGCTCGGTAGGAGGTTCTGCGCGTAGGGAGCTGCACGGCCCCGGGAGCAGCCTGGAAGCAGCTCCGGCAGAGGCTCTGCGCAGAGGGGGCTGTGCTGCCGGGAGCACAATTCCAACAGCACAGGCCCCAGAGCACAGGGCGCCGGGAACACGGCCCAAGATCCGGCGCTCCCCCCGGGACAGGCAGAGGCCGGGAGGGCCCAGGATAGCAAGGGCACTCCTGCTGCCAGGCGGCCCCGAGGTGAGCAGATCAGCGGCCCGCCCCCGGAGCATCCAGGCCCCTGCGACTGGCAGCTGCGGTTGTTACTGCAGGAGCTGACTCTAGGGCTGGAGAGCTGGCCCCCACCACTGTTGTTGTTCCTCCTGGTGTCACCGTGTGCCCGGGATGGAGTGGGGCCAGCAGGGAACAGGGGCCTCACAGGATAAACAACCCCCACTGAGCCTCACAGTGGCCTCACAGTGTAAACACGTTAAACAACTTTCAGTGAGCCCTGCACCAGGCAGGGGGCTGAGCAGCTCCCCAAGTGCTCACACCTCAGAATCAGCACAGCAGGACCCTCCCCCAGAAGACCAGCTAGATGGACAGGAGAAAAACAAATTATTGACCCAAGATGCACTGGAAACTTCCAGGGGAAGTCGAGGGATTTATAGTACACAGAATCAGAGGATACTCCCCCTTGTTTTTTGTTTTCTGTTTTCTTCCCCCCTCTTTCTTCTCTTCTCTTCTTTTTTCCTTCTTTTTTCTTTTCGTTTTCTTCTTTCTCTTCTCTCTTTTTCTCCTTTTCCCAATACAACTTGTTTTTGGCCACTCTGCACTGAGAAAAATGACTAAAAGGAAAACCTCACCTCAAAAGAAAGAATCAGAAACAGTCCTCTCTCCCATACAATTACAAAATCTGGATTACAATTCAATGTCAGAAAGCCAATTCAGAAGCACAATTGTAAAATTACTGGTGGCTCTAAAAAAAAGCATAAAGGACTCAAGAGACTTCATGACGGCAGAATTTAGAGCTAATCAGGCAGAAATTAAAACTCAATTAAATGAGATGCAATCCAAACTAGAGGTCCTAACGACAAAGGTTAATGAGGTAGAAGAACGAGTGAGTGACCTAGAAGACAAGTTGATGGCAAAAAGGGAAACTGAGGGAAAAAGAGACAAACAATTAAAAGATCCTGAGAATAGATTAAGGGAAATAAGTGACAGCCTGAGGAAGAAAAATCTACATTTAATGGGGGTTCCCCAGAGCGTTGAAAGGGACAGAGGTCCAGAATATGTATTTGAACAAATCATAGCTGAAAACATTCCTAATCTGGGAAGGGAAACAGGCATTCAGATCCAGAGAGATACCCCCCACCTAAAATCAATAAAAACAGTTCAACACCTAGACATTTAATAGTGAAGCTTGCAAATTCCAAAGATAAAGAGAAGATCTTGAAAGCAGCAAGAGACAAGAAATCCCTGACTTTTATGAGGAGGAGTATTAAGGTAACAACAGACGTCTCCACAGAGACCTGGCAGGCCAGAAAGGGCTGGCAGGATATAGCCAGGGTCCTAAATGAGAAGAACATGCTGCCAAGAATACTTTATCCAGCAAGGCTCTCATTCAGAATAGAAGGAGAGATAAAGAGCTTCCAAGGTAGGCAGAAACTGAAAGAATGTGTGACCACCAAACCAGCTCTGCAAGAAATATTAAAGGGGACCCTGTAAAAGAGGAAGTCCAAGGAAACAATAGACAAAAACAGGGACTGAATAGGTATCATGATGACACTAAACTCATATCTTTCAATAGTAACTCTGAACGTGAATGGGCTTAATGACCCCATCAAAAGGCGCAGGGTTTCAGACTGGGTAAAAAAGCAGGATCCATCTATTTGCTGTCTACAAGAGACTCATTTTAGACCTAAGGACAATTACAGCCTGAAAATAAAAGGTTGGAGAGCCATTTACCATTCAAATGGTCCTCTAAAGAAAGCAGGTGTAGCCATCCTCATATCAGATAAACTTTATCCCAAAGATTGTAGTGAGAGAGGAAGAGGGACACTGTATCATACTTAAAGGATCTATCCAACAAGAAGACCTAACAATCATCAATATTTATGCTCTGAATGCGGGAGCTGCCAAGTATATCAATCAATTAATAACCAAAGTTAAGACATACTTAGATAATAATACACCAATACTGGGAAACTTTAACACGGTGCTTTCTACAAATGACAGATCTCCTAAGCACATCATCTCCAAAGAACGAGAGCTTTAAATGATACACTGGACCAGATGGATTTCACAGATATTTACAGAACTTTACATCCAAACGCAACTGAATACACATTCTTCTCATGTGCACATAAACTTTCTCCAGAATAGACCACATACTGGGTCACAAATCAAGTCTCAACCAATACCAAAAGATTGGGATTGTCCCCTGCATATTTTCTGACCATAATGCTTTGAAACTAGAACTGAATGACAAGAAGGAATTTGGAAGAAACTCAAACATGTGGAGTTTAAAGACCATCCTGCTAAAAGATGAAAGGGTCAACCAGGAAATTAGAGAGAGTTAAAAAGATTCATGGAAACTAATGAGAATGAAGATACAGCCGTTCAAAATATTTGGGAAACCGCAAAGGCAGTCCTGAGAGGCAAATACATCACAATACAAGCATCCCTCAAAAAATTGGAAAAAACTCAAATACACAAGCTAACCTCGCACCTACAGGAACTGGAGAAAGAACAGCAAATAAAACCTAAATCCAGTAGAAGAGAGTTAATAGATTTCGAGCAGAACTCAATGAAATAGAGACCAGAAGAACTGTAGAACAGATCAACAAAACCAGGAGTTGGTTCTTTGAAAGATTTAATAAGATAGATAAACCATTAGCCAGCCTTATTAAAAACAAAAGAGAAAAGACTCTAATTAATAAAATTCATGAATGAAAAAGGAGAGATCACCATCAAAACCAAGGAAATACAAATGATTTTAAAAACATATTATGAGCAGTTATACGCCAATAAATTAGACAATCTAGAAGAAATGGATGCATTTCTGGAAAGCTACAAACTACCAAAACTGGAACAGGAAGAAATAGAAAACTTGAACAGGCCGATAACCAGGAAGCAAATGGAAGCAGTCATCAAAAACCTCCCAAGACACAAAAGTCCAGGGCCAAATGGCTGCCCAGGAGAATTTTATCAAACATTAATGAAGAAACAATTCCTATTCTACTAAAGCTGTTTGGAAAGATAGAAAGAGATGGAATACTTCCAAACTCGTTGTATGAGTCCAACATCACCTTAATTCCAAAACCAACAAAGACCCCAACAAAAAGGGGAATTATGGATCAATATCCCTGATGAACACAGATGCAAAAATTCTCAACAAGGGGACACCTAGGTGACTCAGCAGTTTGGCGCCACCTTCAGCCTGGGGAGTTATCCTGGGGTCCTGGGATCTGGTCCCATGTCAGGCTCCCTGCATGGAGTCTGCTTCTCCCTCTGCCTGTGTTTCTGCCTCTCCCTCCCTCCCTCTCTCTCTCGCTGTGTGTCTCTCATGAATAAATAAATAAAATCTTTAAAAAAATTCTCAACAAAATTCTAGCCAATAGGATCCAACAGTACATTAAGAAGATTATTCACCATGACCAAGTGGGATTTATCCCCTGGATACAAGGCTGGTTCAACTCTCATAAAGCAATCAACGCGATAGATCATATCAACAAGCGAAAAAACAAGAACCATATGATCCTCTCAATAGATGCAGAGAAAGCATTTGACAAAATACAGCATCCATTCCTGATCAAAACTCTTCAGAGTGTAGGGATAGAGGGAACATTCCTCAGTATCTTAAAAGCCAGCTATGAAAAGTCCACAGCAAATATCATTATCAATGGGGAAGCACTGGGAGCCTTTTCCCTAAGATCAGGAACAAGACAGGGATGTCCACTCTCACCATTGCTAATCAACATAGTACTACAAGTCCTAGCCTCAGCAATCAGACAACAAAAAGACATTAAAGGCATTCAAATTGGCAAAGAAGAAGTCAAACTCTCCCTCTTCGCCGATGACATGATACTCTACATAGAAAACCCAAAAGTCTCCACCCCAAGATTGCTAGAACTCATACAGCTATTTGGCACGGTGGCAGGATACAAAATCAATGCCCAGATGTCAGTGGCATTTCTATACACTAACAATGAGTCTGAAGAAAGAGAAATTAAGGAGTCAATCCCATTTACAATTGCACCCAAAAGCATAAGATGCCTAGGAATAAACCTAACCAAAGAGGTAAAGGATCTATACCCTAAAAACTACAGACCACTTCTGAAAGAAATTGAGGAAGACACAAAGAGATGGAAAAATATGCCATGCTCATGGATTGGCAGAATTAATATTGTGAAAATGTCAATGTTACCCAGGGCAATTTACACATTTAATGCAATCCCTATAAAATACCATGGGTTTGGGGATCCCTGGGTGGCTCAGTGGTTTAGTGCCTGCCTTTGGCCCAGGGTGCAATCCTGGAGTCCTGGGATCGAGTCCCGGGTAGGGCTCCCGGCATGGAGACTGCTTTTCCCTCTGCCTGTGTCTCTGCCTCTCTCTCTCTATGTCTATCATGAATAAATAAATAATATTTTTTAAAATTCCATGGGCTTTCTTCACAGAGTTGGAATAACCTTAAGACTTGTCTGTAATCAGAAAAGACCCCGAATAGCCAGGGTAATATTAAAAAAGACAACCAGAGCTGGGATATCACAATGCCAGATTTCAAGTTGTATTACAAAGCTGTGATCATCAAAACAGTGTGGAACTGGCACAAAAACAGACACTTAGATCAATGGAACAGAATAGAGAACCCAGAAATGGGCCCTCAGCTCTGTGGTCAACTAATATTGGACAAAGCAGGAAAGACTATCCACTGGAAAAAGGACAGTCTCTTCAATAAATGGTGCTGGGAAAATTGGACAGCCACGTGCAGAAGAATGAAACTAGACCATTCTCTTACACCATAACAAAAGAGAAACTTAAAATGGATGAAAGATCTAAATGTGAGAGAAGAATCCATCAAAATCCTAGAGGAGAACACAGGCAACATCCTTTCGAACTTGGCCACAGCAACATCTTGCAAGATACATCCATGAAGGCAAGGGAAACAAAATCAAAAATGAATTATTGGGACTTCATCAAGATAAAAAGCTTCTGCACAGTGAAATGACCTATCAGATAAAGGGCTAGTATCCTCGATCTTTAAAGAATTTATTGAACTCAACAGCAAAGAAACAATCCAATCATGAAATCAGCAAAAGACATGAACAGAAATCTCACAGAGGAAGACATAGACATGGCCAACAAGCACATGAGAAAATGCTCTGCATCACTTGCCATCAGGGAAATACAAATCAAAACTACAATGAGATACCACCTCACACCAGTGAGAATGGGGAAAATTAACAAGGCAGGAAACCACAAATGTTGGAGAGGATGCGGAGAAAAGGGAACCCTCTTGCACTGTTGGTGGGAATGTGAACTGGTGCAGCCACTCTGGAAAACTGTGTGGAGGTTCCTCAAAGTGTTAAAAATAGAACTGCCCGGGGATCCCTGGGTGGCGCAGCGGTTTGGCACCTGCCTTTGGCCCAGGGCGCGATCCTGGAGACCCGGGTTCGAATCCCACGTCGGGCTCCCGGTGCATGGAGCCTGCTTCTCCCTCTTCCTGTGTCTCTGCCTCTCTCTCTCTCTCTCTCTCTCTCTCTCTGTGACTATCATAAATAAATAAATAAATAAATAAATAAATAAATAAATAAATAAATAGAACAGCCCAATGACCCAGCAATTGCACTGCTGGGGATTTAACCCAAAGATACAGATGCAGTGAAATGGCAGGACACCTGTACCCCAATGTTTATAGCAGCAATGTCCACAATAGCCAAACTGTGGAAAGAGCCTCAGTGTCCATCAAGGGATGAATGGATCAAGAAGATGTGGTCTATGTATACAATGGAATATTACTCAGCCATTAGAAACGACAAATACCCACCATTTGCTTCAACGTGGATGGAACTGGAGGGTATTATGCTAAGTGAAGTAAGTCAATCGGATAAGGACAAAGATTATATATGGTCTCATTCATTTGAGGAATATAAAAACAATGAAGGGGAATAAAGAGGAAAGAACAGAAAATGAGTGGGAAATATCAGTGAGGGTGACAAAACATGAGAGACACTGAACTCTGGGAAATGAACAGGGGTGGTAGAAAGGGAGGTGGGTGGGGGATTGGGGTGACTGTGTGTCAGGCACTGAGGGGGGCACTTGTCAGATTGAGCACTGGGTGTTATAATCAAACTCCAATAAAAAAGAAGAAAAAAGATCAGAATGAAATAAAACAAAAGGACCACTAAAGTGAACAACAAATTTTTAAACAAAGAATTAAAAAATAAAAGGCCAGGAATCCTAAGGAAGAAGAGACAAAAAAAAAAAAAAAAAGAAAAAGAAAGAAAAAAATTGAGAAGAGAAAAATAAAGGGTTGGGGACTGGGAGATGCTGGTGGTGATGAAGTTGTAGTGGAGGGAGAATGTAGTCTATCTGAGGGGTTCTAGAGGGTGATCCTCTTGTTTCTGAGTATGTTAAGTTCTGTATGTTAGAAGGTGCTCAGTCCCAAATTTATATAAACCACAAATATGTGTAGAGGGCCCCAACACTGACCACAAAAACATAAACGAGATAAAAGAGGGGAGCAGAATGGGAATGAGGAATCTCGCAGAATGAACCAGCAAGGTATACCACTTGGTTCTGGGTACATACTGGTCATATTTTAGAAGGTATTAACTTCTGCCATTGTAGAACAAAATGAGGCAGGGAAAACAAAAAACACAAAACAAAAAAAATATATCTTGTATATCTCCCAAAATTAAGTTAAATATGTTGAAGGGAATCTAGAAGTGAAAAATATATCTAGGATCTGTAATTGTAGAAATATGAAAGTCAAAAAGGAAGAATCTTAAAAATTAAGAGCTGGTAAAATATTGTAGTGGATGGGAAAGGAGAAAAAAATTGGATATAAAAACGAGTTGTACTGGAAAAAGAAAAAAGGAGGGGTACCCTCTGGTTCTATATACTGTAAATCCATCCACTTCCCCTAGAGCTTTCCAGCACTGCTGGGTCAAGAACTTGCTCTTCCCCTGTCCTTCCATCTGGTCTTCTGGGGGAGGGGCCTGCTGTGCTGATTCTCTGGTGTGTGTACCTGGGCTCCTGAAGGCAGCAGGGCGCAGCCCCCTCCGCCCTGAGCCGCTGCCTGACCTGACCAACCGGCTTCTCCTGGAGTCCCCGCCGGGCAGCGCTCCAGCCCTTTACTTAGATGGGCCTATGGTTTGCGGTGCACTGCCCTGGGGTGCACTTCCTCTATTAGTGACTCCAGGAGACTGAAGACTTCACTGCCCAGGAGACTGAAGACTTCACTGCCCCTCCTGAGATTCTGCCTGAGTTCTCTGCTCTCTCTGTCAAACAGATAAGTAAACGATAAAAATAAATAAATAAAAGTGGATATCCCTTTTACTGAATTCTACCAACTCACAGGTACTTAGCAGCCTGCACTGATCACTTTCTCCACTCATGGTCTCTACCTAGTTTAAATCTCACACAAAATTTGACTTTGTTTTCATACATCCTGTCACTCACCTAAGTATTTAGCAACATTTATAATCCAGCACAGACTTTTTGGCCAAATATCACTTCATATAGTCATAGGATGCCGGCTGCAATGTCTAGTTCTGTTGGGTCTCAGCCTATTAATAGTGATGCTATCCACCTGAATGCCTGAGGCCCTCGCCTGAGCCCTACCACTCACAGCAGCCCCCAAAGACATTTCCCCTTCTAGAACAAGTGCTATGGCTGGACTGATCCTTGTGGTTCTTACTGTAATTGTAGGTTGCACCTCAGCAACAGCCACCAGGAAACTGAAGGACAAGACTTACTATTCACAAGCCCTGGAGGATATGCAGCATGCCCCAAGGGCTACGTAGCAAGGGAGAGAGAGAGAAAGCACAAACCTGGGGTTCTGACTTTATTAGGGTTGAACGTGAAGTACCTACAGTTTCTTGGATTCATTCTTTGTGGGTGAATTTAAACATAAGAGCAGGAATTAGGGCACAGGAAGAGAAAAGCAGGGTCATTCAAGAAGTTATCTATGTTATGTAATCTATGTTAACCAGAGCTTTCTTTTTTTTTTTTTAATATTTCACTCATTCATTTATTTATTTAGTTTTAAGATGTTATTTACTTATTCATGAGAGACACAGAGAGAGAGGCAGAGACACAGGCAGAGGGAGAAGCAGGCTCCATGCAGGGAGCCCAATGTGGGACTCGATCCAGGGAGTCCAGGATCACGCCCTGAGCCGAAGGCAGATGCTCAACGCCTGAGCCACCCAGGCGCCCCTAACCAGAGCTTTCTAAAGGGAATCTTCAAAGGTGGAGTGGCCTATTTTTTTCCCCAGTTGTTTTGCGAGCAGCTGTGTCATATGCTGGCAATTCATTTATTTGAAAGGAATGTCTTTGAAATGGATGCACTGGCAATCAAAAGCTTAATGTCAGGGACTTAAGTCTCTAATTTTACAGAGGAGAAATCAAAGTCAAAGAGTAGAACAGAACAATGGAGTACACGCATCCAGAACTGGAGCTGAGAATGATCCCTAGGCCTTGTGATTTCACCAACTGTATTCCTTACACAATTCTTTGACAGTCAAATGGCACAGCTCTACCTGAAGGAAGCCTGAGAAAGCAAAGGGGCACAGATTCTGGAGCTAGAACTGCTAGACTTAGAACCACAACTGCACATTTATAAGCTGTGTGACTATGAACAAGACCCGTAGCCTCCCCAAACCTCAGTATTTTCACCAGCTAAAATAATAACAATGGTGCAGTTTAAGTAAGATAAGCCAATGTGTTAAAGCAACTATACAAGGAGACTATTAGACCAGAATAGCTCTAATGCCTTGATAGCCTACATAAGCAAACTGAAACCAAAGACAGAATCAATGCACACCAACCGGAGAAAAATGAACTTAGGAACAACTAACCACAAACAGCCAACTAAGTTCTCTCAAATAAGGCAGCTGTCTAAACTACAGCCAATCAAATAATTTCCTCGCTCTGCTCCCACGTCATCTAGATAAAAACCTTTCCCCTAGCTCCTGCCGATGAGGTGTTCCTAACCATTTTCAGTTTGGTGTTGCCCAATTCAAATCAATGTTCACTCAAACTCTTCAAATTTTTTATCTAAATTTATCTTTAAACATATATAAAGGACACAGTAAATGCAAAAAAAAGCAAAATAATTTTTAAACTATTAATTAGCATTTCATTAAAGAACTGTATTTATGTAATAATGCTAACTATATGGAAATGAAAATCTACTACATATGTAGGTATGTGTGCAAGTATGCATATCCATATACACATGTGTTATATTTTATGTAAATATACATACATGCACATATTGCACATCTACAATAAACTCAATTGCTTAGTTTCCCCAGTGTTATATACATTTATTTCCATTTCTCTTACTAGAATAACCTGATGTTTACACAGAGGAAGTATCTGTTTTCTCTTGTGTACAGGTAAAATGCAATTCCTCACAGCAATCTGGACAAAATATTTCATGGGGGCTTATAGCCAGTGGAGTCCTTATAATGATTCCCAAGGATGGTCTTAACATCATATCAAGCAGAGTGGTCTCATCACATTTCCTTGTAATGTTTTTGTTGTCCTTAGGACCAATTCAAGGGAAATGCAATATAATTTGCATGGAAAAATATCTTATAAACAAAAACTAAAAGTAAAAAAAAATGTAAGTCATATTGGATGTCATAATATGACTGCCTCTTCATTGTTGAAGGATGCAGAGTTTTGAGAACCAAGTGACACAAATTAGAATGCAATTGATTCTGAATTTCTAAACAGTTTACAGGGACAGAGAAAAGTAAAATTGGTTGACTGATCTGTGATATTATCAAAGGAATTAAGAAGTACCAAGGAACTTTGCTTATCCCAGAGTTTGATGAGAATCCTCATCTATTCTTGCCTACTAAATCCATAATCTTGACATTGAAAACACATTCAAGTAAGTTCCTCCTTCTACATCACACGGATTGCATAGTATTGTTAGATCACACTCTGCTCAGACAGGTAAATCACAAAAGAACAATCCTAATGTCAGAAACGAAACTAATTTATTACTCATGACAAAAACTCATATCCTCATTGATGGACTGGCCAGTACAAAATGTAAAGGCACGAGAACAGCCTGAACATATATTTTTTTCTTTTGAGGAGAGTCACAATGAAGTTAGTTAGTTATGAGGCTAACAAGGAAGTTAGTTATGAGGCTAATAAGAAAGCTATTGAGTTTATAACTGATTTTCAAGGTATAAATGATCATAAAAGAACTTGGTGGCTTTAAGACATACTTGTAATTTGGCTTTGGCAAAATAAGGGGGGTTGGGGTGTTAGTGGTACTTAGGCAGTTTCTTTCTTCTTTCTTTTTTTAGGCAATTTCTTTAAAAAAGAAAAATCTGTCTCTGTTCCTGAATGTTTTACTATCATTTACTAAATATTTACACCACAAGCTTGAATTTTAATTTTTTTTCCTGGAAAAAACAAGACTTCATGACTTTCGGTAGCTGTAGGAATGTCTGCTCTCCGGGTACTTTACTCCCCCAGTAAGTCACGACACGTGCATAACGGGCGTACCTGTACTTGGCCTTTAAGATCACACTTTTTGCTTGAGGTTCACCACGACCCCCCGACTTCCTCACCTACCACGTTAAGACCCTTCTGTGTCTTCCAGCCGCTACCTCCACTTCTTTACAAATCTTTTCAACACGTTTTAGCGACTCTCCACATCAAATAGAAAACTGATTACCAGGTGTAACCTGAAAGGTAAACTCACCTCAGCAGGTGGATGAAAAAGTCATTCTAGAGTCTGGCCAAATGGTCTCTTCATTAATTTCCATCTCTGGCTTCTCACGTTTTTTCACAGAGGTGGAGGATAGTTGCGGACTCCACTATCTGCCTTTGTCGATACATACACCTCCTACAATTTTCCTCTGAGGGCAAAGAAGGTGATCCCGGTCGCTCCGCGGCGAATGCACCGGAAAGACCGACGTCGGAAGCTAGAATTCGAAGCCGTTTCTTCAAACGCCGAGCGGCAGCGGGCGCCTGACCGCGCAGTCCGGCCCGCAGCGCCCTACGGAGCCTGCGCACGCGGGATGCCCCGCCGGGGTGGATGCGCAGGCGCACGAGGGCAGCGCCGGGGCTGCTGCCGTTGGAGGCCCGCGCGGCCTGAGGAGCCTGAGGAGCCTGAGGAGCCTGAGGGCCGCCGGGTCCCGGGCTCCTTGCTGTTTCAGCGATGCTTGCGGGGGGACCTGGCTCTAGGGGCGCCGCCCGCTGAGATCCGCCTCTCGCTCTGGGCCTGGGCACTGGCGGGAAGACCCAGACCGGCGCTGCAGGGGTGCTCCTGGGCGGGGAGACCAGCCCCCGCGGGGGTCCTCCCTGGGCCCGGGCCCGGGCCTGGGCCTGAGAGGGCGAAACTCAATCCCTAGGACCTTGACCGCATAAAATGAAGGGTAATGATGTCGCTTCGCTTACAGTATTTCTTAAGTGTTAAAAGGCGAAAAGCGGCGCGGAGACCGAGTGCGGTGCCGCCCACCCTCGCTCTCCTGCCCGGTCTGCGCTGGTGCAGACGCCGGGCCTCAGCCGTGTCCGCGCCCCGGCCCGTGTGGCCTCGTCCAGCCGGAGTCCCTCAGTCACAGCCCAGGGCCGGCCCTGAGTGGGCAGAAGTGAATTCCGGGAGCTCCGGGAGCTCCCGCTGCCTTGGGAGCCGGTCCCGAGCGTCCAGCGTTAGACGACACCGATGCCGCGTAGGGGAGAAGGAGAGGGGCCGCGGACGCTTTCCAAAGCAGGCTGCTGCGGAGGCCTGAGGGGCCAAACCCAGGGAGGGCCCGGGTGAGGCCCGAAGGTGCGCAGGGAGCAGCTCCTCAGGGGCTTTATCCAACCTGCCGAAGGGTTTGGGCTGTATTCTGAGGACAGGAGGAGTCGTATCTGCTAAAAATGGAGAAGTGGTTTCCAGACATGTGCTCTCTGTCGACTGTTGGAAAAGTTGTGTGTCATAAAGCGAGTGTATGGGATGAGGATAGGGTTGGGGATAGGGCTGGAGGCTTGTTCTGCTTGTTCTTTGGAACATGCTTTTTGGTTTAGGGATGGGCTCTCCAGAAAATAAAAACAAATTAGTAAGTTTTGTTTTTTATTTAGAGTTTTTTTTTTTTTTTTTTACAAAAATGAAATACTTAACTGGTCATAGAATAGAATGCTTTTGTAAAAAAATTTAACCATTATTTGTTCCAGAAATATATTGTGATTTCTTATATTTCCTATATTTTAGTAATACATTTCTTTTTTCTTCCTTCCATCAATTAAGCCAAAGAAATATATTGTAGTTTCTTGTATTTTATATTTCAGAAATATATTGCGTAGTTTCTTCCTTCCATCAACTAAGCTAAAGAATTTTAAACACACAGTCTGTTTCTTTCTTGTATTTTAGTGAATACTTCACCTGGGGAGATTTGGGAGGGGGCTTGATGGAAACTATAATGTTGCTACATATTCTGCCCAAGTCACTCATGATGCTTCCACTATCAACTGTGAAAAGAATTTTTATACATACATAAAAGGACTATCTTTTTTTTTTAAAGATTTTATTTATTTGAGATAGAGAGTGAGAGAGTGAGCATGAGCACAGGTGGGGAGATGGACAGAGGGAGAGGGAAAAGCAGCCTCTCTGCTGAGCAAGGAACCCAATGCTGGTCTCCATCTCAGGAGTAATTACGTTTTCTTATTTTCCTTTTATCTCGAAAGTGACGACAGCAATCTAGACATGACTTCCTGTTACTTAATATATTAATTCTTTAATTCTGTGTCTTTCATTTAAGCATGACAGAATGATTGCCTTGATTGCCTTTAGGCAACTGTACCCTTTCTTTGATATTTCTCAAAGGTGGTGTTTAATATATGAGACTTATTATTTATACTTAAATTATTAACATAGTATTTTCTCTACAGCCAGTAGGTCTTGTAATTCTTACCTAGCTTTTTTCTGTCTCTGTACTTTATAGAATTAAGGGATATTCGGAAAGTCAATCTTAGAAACTGAAGACTCATTAAAATAATCAAATCATGAGATTTTAAGGGTAAGGGAGTGAGAGGTCATTGACTCAAACCCTCCTTTTGAAAGGACCAAGGCTCAGGGTTTAAGATCATCCATTAGATAATCACCTGGCTAAGTGGCATGATTCGTGTTATTGACCTAAGTATGGCATATTAGAAGATGTAGAACAATGTAATGTCAGATCTACAAAGGATATAGTTATCAGCAAGGTTTCCTAAACACCAGGGAGAAATGCAGGAATAATGGGGGATGGGGGAAGAAACAACAACAAAAGAACTCCTAGGAGAAGCCTTTAGGATTGCGGAAGCAACTTTGGTAAGTTGTCTGGTGGCAGAAAAAGTTCTTTCATATAGAAAGAAGAACTAGATAGCAAGTATGTATCAGAAAAAAATATCATAAACCCATGATCAATTTAAGTACAAGAACTTGGTTTTGAAACGCAAACATGTCATAATGAATTGCATTGAACTGATTATGAATTGCAAATAATTTGTTAAAAGCTTTGCTGAAAATTCTCTAACACTGTTCCCTAAGCATTCTTCATATTTTATCATCCAGAGCCACTGTTTACTACTTAGAAAAAATGATTGTAATATGCCTTTATATTTTAGTTGTAGAGAGAGGCTTTTCACTTATGGAGGCCGTTATTCAGAACAGGAAGATGCAAGCTGATGCCTTTATGAAGTTAGGCACAGAAAGGAGAGAGCAATTGCTTCATAGTTTGGGGAGGTGGTTGTAAAACAAGGAAAGAATCAAACTTAAGTATCTTCTTTTGAGCAAAGTGTATATATATGTTTTGTATTGTTTTGTAGAAGTTAATAAAGATATCACCAAAGATTAGAAGCATAATCATCTAGAAGAAATGCTGGTAGTATGGCTCCATGTATGTGTTCAAAAATCTCTCCAGCAGATAGTCTTGTTTTAGGGGTAAGTAAAACTTCACTTTGACTAAATTCAGGACTATGCACTACTTCAATTTACTAAGGATTATTCTTGAATCTGGAGAGGGGCTTATTTGCTTAAGTCAAAAGGGTCAAAATGGATTTTATTTTATTATTATTTTTAAAGATTTTATTTATTTACTCATGAGAGACACACAGAGGTAGAGGCAGAGACATAGGCAGAGGGAGAAGCAGGGTCCCTGCAGGGAGCCTGATGTGGGACTTTATCCCAGGACTCCAGGATAACGCCCTGGGCTGAAGGCAGGCGCTAAACCACTGAGCCACCCAGGGATCCCTCAAAATGGATTTAAAAAAAAATTTAAGTACAGTTGACACACAATGTTACATCAGTTTCAGGTGTTCAACGTAATAATTTGACATCTCTCTACATTATGTTAAGCTTATCACAAGCATAGCTACCATCTGTCACCATATAATGCTTAACAGTATTACTAACTATATTCCTTGTGCTGTGCCTTTTATTCCTGTGCCTTATTCATTCCATATCTGCAATCTTCCTGTATCTCCCACTCCCCTTCACCCAAAAATATTTTTTTAAATATTGATTGTCTTCTACAAATTTTGACTGATCACTCATGTCTCTTCATAAATATATGCTTATATATAAGCATAGTGACTAAACCAACATACATAGGATAGTAAATCCCAAAAAAGAATAAAAGAAAGTGTTTTTTTCTTAAACCAGGAAAGGGATCTATTGCTGATCTCTTTCAATTACTGTATTGATGTCTATGCAATAGGATGATTATTAGTTTGTCTCTTCAATTGTAAACAGCTGAGCTAGCTCTTAATAAACACCAAGGAATTATGAAGATCATGCTTTTTCACATCTAAAGGAGAAAGAACTTTTCCTTTGAACTTAGCCACTGTGTAGATTAATTGTCTAAGTCTCCCGCCTGACTTCAGCAGAAGTTTATAATCTTTTTGGAGTCACAGACCCTTTTGGACATAGGAAGAAAGTGCGGAATCTCCTCCCCAGCTTCATGTATGTATCGTAATCATTTGCGCTTATATTTTTGGTGTGTGTGTGGGAGAGGCCTATGACCTCCTAAAGTCCCATTCATTGGATCTAAGTCAAAAACCATTTTTAAGTGAAAAAACCCAGCTTGTTCTCCACACACTAGCAGCCTTGCTTTCTTATAGAGTTCTTTTCAAGCTTTGGCTACTTAAATATTTCCTAGTATTATATAGGATAACCGCCAATTATAAAAGGAGACACTATCTTTCAAGCTCACTCATTTAAGAGTTGGGAAAGTCATGTGGAATTAATATTCTCCATACTAATGTGCTTATGCAAGAGGTATGCTGGGACCCGCTTTTGGAGACTGGTGACAACAGTGAGACAGCTAAAGTCCAGGCTCTTAAGGATTTTGCAATCTAGTAAAGGATTTTCTCCCAATCAAATCCAAAGTATCTCTGAAAATAATGCCTTTCTTCCAAATTAGATGCAGAGGAAATCTTAAATTCTAAAACTATAAAAATGCATAAGATTGTTAACAAAAAGTGATCTTTCTATAAAAGAGAATTCTCTAAAATATATCTTTAATATTAGCCAATTGCATTTATGTATTTTTAGATTACTTGCTTTACAAAGAGCTGAGACTATTAAAGTTAAATCATTAAATAGCTTACTATTAAAGTTTATAT
This sequence comes from Canis lupus dingo, assembly GCF_003254725.2. NCBI lineage: Eukaryota > Metazoa > Chordata > Mammalia > Carnivora > Canidae > Canis > Canis lupus. The sequence continues at coordinate 55,650,143 of NC_064260.1, read as the reverse complement.
TAAGGGGCTCCTGGGTGGTTGAGCGTCTGCCTTTGGCTCAGGTTGTGATCCCAGGATCCTGGGATCTAGTCCTACATCAGGCTCCCTTGGGGGAGCCTGCTTTTCCCTCTACCTATGTCTGCCTCTGTCTCTCTGTCTCTCATGAATAAATAAATAAAATATGTTAAAAATTAATTAAAATAAAGTTTATATTAAAGTGAAAATAATATATCCTCTGAATTTTTTTTTATTTTTTATTTTTGTTAAGTAGGCTCCACACCCAACATAGTGCTTAAACTCATAACCCTGAGATCAAGCGTCATGCTCTACCGATTGAGCCAGGAGATGCCCCAACCTCAGAAATTTTTAAAGAGTAATTAAAAATGTGATTCAGTATATGAAATACATGTTCATTTATAAATTGAGAAATAAATTTACTGGCACATATTTGCTTGGATTGTAATATCTTACAAATTAAAATTGAGTAATAATTTTCCCCTCCACCAACCCATCCCCTATCCAATAGGAAAACCTTGTACAAGTAAATCTACACTAGGTACTCTGCATCTCTATGTTGGACTGTACCTTACTGCAGCATACTTGTGAAAAAGATAGATACCAAATATGCCTTGAAAGCAAAGATAAGTCTTTAAAAGATGCAAAAAGTGATTCAACCTTCATAAATTACTAATTTACAAGAATATATTGGATGCATGACTTCCTGCATCCAAATATATTAGTAGCTGTATTTTCCCCCAAATACCTTCGGTATTCTCCTCTCATGCCATTACTTAATAGGTGTGGAGGATAGCCAATTGTAGAGTCAGATCATCAACTATTTATGGGAGAATTGACCAGAATTATTATTGAGCAGTCTGATGCTCCAAGTATGGCTGATTCCTATTTGGTAAACCTCAGTACTTCCTAGTTAGGGCTTTCTTTTGGGGCTAACCAGTCCAGAAAATACATGATAAGTGCATTGCTATTTTACTTTTATCTTTCATAAAAGTACTGCATGTTTCTTATAGTTAATTTATTTATTATGTTATAAATCACATAGTTTCAGTGCTAATACCTTCTCTTCTCACAGGCTGTCCAGATTATGATTGGCATATTTCATGTTTTCATGTGGTATTTCTTATTGATTTTGTATATGGGACAAATTAGAGGAGTCTTTGGGACGTATGAACCTATAACTTACAAAACAGGATGTTCTCTATGGGGCATTATTGTGAGTAAAATATGTTTATATGATTTAATCATTCAGTAAATCCTATTCTTGCCACTAGTGGAAGATAGGGAACAGTTTTTAAACAGAGATTTCAGGCTAATTATGTAAGTAAATCCCATGTTGGTAGACTTAATTCAATATCAAATTCCTTTTTTCAACAAATGTTTTTTTGAGCACCTTTAATTTACAAGGCAAAACCTCACATTTTGCCAAGAAATGTGGATACAGAAGGGAATACACAATTACAACCATAGGTTGGAGTGTCTTTAGATATGTTAAAGACAATCATAACCTAATATCCATTAGCATGATTAATTTTCATATTTAGGGTCCTTACCTTCTTCACACAATAAGCCTATACTCAAATATTATCTAAATTTGACATTACCTGCTTTCTTCTATGGTTTCTAGACAGCCATAAGGTAGTAGAAAAATTTGAGGAGCATGGCAACCTCAAAACTAAGTGAACAAATAGGGAAAGATAAACTATATTAAATTCTGTTATTTTGCCAAATAGGGCTGAGAACTGACCATTGGAGTTAACAGTGTGGGAGCCAGCAATAAACTGGACAAGGAATGGTGAGGCAAAACCTGACTAGTTGGTTTAAGAAATAATAGGAAGAGAAGAACTAGACACAGCAAATACAACTCCTTTAAGGATGCTGGTGTAATGTGGCCTTGAGAAATGGGGTAGTAGCTGAAGGAAATTTCAGTCAAGAGAAAGTTTGCTTATTTGTTTCAGTAAGATGGAAGTATCATGTCTTTTACTGAGGGGACCAAACCAGAAGAGGGAAAATCGATATGAAATAAATGGATGGAGGGAGGGATTATTAGACTCATGTAGGCAAGAGATGATGAATCTGAACACATAAATACTTTGGTTCATGGACAGTTTATCTCTAGCAGTGGTTCTCAACTAGAGGTGGTTTTGCCCCTTAGAGAATATTTGGTGATGTCTGGAGACATTCTTGGTTTTCACAGCTGGGATGAGCATCTAGTAGGCAGAAGCCAAGGATATGGCTAAATATCCCACAACATATAGGATAGCCCTCATAAGAAAGAATTATCCATCTTTAATGTAAATAGTGCCAAGATGGGTAATAGGATGGAAAGGTAGAGGAACAAAGAGAAAGGACAAATTTTGATAGGCAGGTAGATGGGATGTTGGGAGCTTATGGAACTTTTCTTCCAATGGCTTCAAATATCTCAGCAAATTAGGAAGCCAGATCATGAGCTAAAAATGAGAATGGGATAATGGATTGGATTTTTGATGAGAGGACATGAAATAGTCATCTAGAAAAAGTGAGAGAGTATATGCATTGTGCAAAAGTAGTTTGACTTTCAGTAAGCATTAAGAGCTCACTTAAGCTTTAGGAACATGATGTGTGTAGTGAGATGTGCCAAGATGATTGTGTGTCTTTCTCTGGTCCTGTTTGGCTGCATTGGTTCAGGCATTCAGTGAGAAGGAGAACTGCATTTAATCAGAATTTGGGTTTAACCATGCATCTATGATCCAACAAGAATAGTGCAAAGGAGTTGAAAGTGTACATAAGCGAGTGTAATAGTTGGCCGTGGAATTTAAGCTGGTAAAGGAAGGAATATAACAGGGAGGTAAGGGCCTCGATTATAGATCCAGATGAGGTCAAAGGATTGTTAGAGTTATGATACTATAAGATGTGATGTGGAAATATAGAAGCTAGTGGTCAAAGTGGGATACTTGAGATTTGAAAGGTGTTCTACTTACTGGCAGAAACAAGCACAAAAAAAAATGAATATGGTTGTGAGTGACTGAGCTAGGATGAAATCAGAGGACTAGAGAAGAGACATTCAAAGAACCACAAGCCCAAGGTATTAGAAGGATCACACATATATACATAAATTACCAAGGTTTAAGAAGTATTACAGAGAGAATGAGACAAGAATTCAAATCACCATGAGTAGAGTGACCAAGTCATCAGTGGATGAGGAGACCACTTACCCAACATGTAGAACCAATGTTATAAGGGCGGGGGGTTGAGGTGACTGGGTGATGGGCACTGAGGGGAGCACTTGGTGGGATGAGCACTGGGTGTTATGCTATATGTTGGCAAATTGAACTCCAATAAAAAAAAAAAAAGAAAGAAAGAAAATGGCCACCATTTGAGAGTGCTATAGAGAAAGCAGTAGTGTCTAGGAGATCCCCTGCCTCTATACATTGGCTCAGAAATGTCAAAGAATTGCTTTAGAAAAAAATATTGAATTTTCAGACAATCAGATAAATGATTAATGTCTGTCAGTGTTTAATTGTACATTATAAAAATAGCTTCTGGAATAAAGTATCTAAAATTTCAATTAAATTTAATCCAATGCAAAACTGTCATAAACTTTTGAAAGACATTTTGTGAAGCTCATGGTTTGATACTCTAGCTACAGAGCACTCCGGTTTAAAGTTCAACTTTATATTCTTCCTTTCATTGTCTAATTCCTTAGAAATCTAAGCTTTTGTTACAAAATGAAGTGCTTAGTGTGTAAGTTTAAGTTATCCTGGAGGAGTTAGTAGCTTTAAGGTTTAGTCTTCCTATAAATGGTATAGCCTGAATGCTGTTTTTCCACAGATTATCCTTTGACTTAGATTTTTGTTAAAAAAAAAAACAAAACACTGGAACAGATAAGACAAAGGGAGTATTTCAAGGAAATTATGCAACTCACCTTCAAACAATATGGCATAGCTTTACACTTCTGGGAAATAGACAATGTAACCTAGTATGAAATAATGGAAATTCTTTTTTTTTTTTAAAAAGGGCAAAAACATGAATTATTATTACATTAATAATGGCCACAGTCTCAAGAGATATATTTTGTACAAACACAATTTGGGGTAGACTCATGAGCCACTTTTTTCGTATCTGGATATATATACAGTAATTGTAATCAGTGGCTTCATTTTATTAGGAAGGATAGCATTTGGAATGCTAATCAGGTGAGTTCAGAAAGCTTGCACAAATATAAGCAAACTTGGCCCTTGATTCAGGACCCTTTAAGTCGTCTTTGGCATATACCACAACCTGAATTCTGCCCACTGTCCCCTATGTTTCTGTGATTAAATGACCCTGCTGTGAGCTTTCATTTCATTACTTGTTCTGACCCCTTCTACTGAAACTTCTTTATATTTTGTTACTCTTGATATTCTAAAAATAATTTACCTAAAAGAGGGAGTTGTTAAAAATACATTTTAAGTTGATGAGCACTATCAATGAGTATTTATAAATTAAATATGTTTTTATATCCAGTTTATCATTGCAGGAGTCTCCATAATAAGAGCAACAAGGCATCCAACTCAAGGAATGGTAAGTGGAGATGCTTAGGGTATCCTAGAAATCCCTTTTAATACAGCTAAGTAGGTTTTAGTGATTAAACAATGAAAGACCCTACCCTACTTATAAAGAATTAAACAAAAGCTAGGAGCACATAATTTAATGTAGATTGTAATCTATAATGGTTAGAATCATTATGTAAAGTTTCTAAATTTAAATATAGGGTTTTTTTGGGGTGGTTGGTAATATACCTTTAACATTGTATGAACTTTACTAGTAGAAAAAAATTAATAATGCCTTTATATATAGACATAATATTACTGTAAAACTTCACTTTCCTAACTAGTTTGGGAACAGGATTGTATCTTGTAATACAGTAGAAGATCTTTCCAGAAGATCCATCTATGGGATAGATAAGATATTGAGAAGGAAAAAAAAAATCTTAGACTCTTAGAGCTACAAAATCAATGAGTATGATCTCACAATTGTACAGATAAAAACTTATATTCAAAGATATCGATGGATTTCCCTAGAGAATGAAAATCCTGGATTAAAAATCAATGAATCTCATTTGGCTTATTTCTTTTTTTTTTTTAATTTGGCTTATCTCTATGAGCAGTCATTTTCCATCTTTTTTGTTTCTTTTTCATTTTACTGTGGAACTACTTTTGTTCAAATCCTGTACTTAATATTTCTTCCAAATAACTCAGAAGATTATAAATTACAACATTTTTTAGCCCAAATGGAAGGCTGATGCCTATTGGTGTGATAGTTCACTGTTCCCTCCAGATTAACTGGGTTTCACATAAGCCAGGAAAGTATTTTATTCTAATGGCAAGCATATCAGCACCTCTAAAGCTTCAGAAAGTAGATCAGAGCTTTGACTAAATGATTTTTTTCAGCAATACCAACTGTTTAAACAAAGTGTTTATTCTGAATACAACAAGCTTACCATATATCTTCTTTTCAGATTACATGTGCTTTGACCACTAACATCTTCTGCATAATTATTGCAATTATTGCATCAGTTCTAACAACAATTGAATTGTCTTCTTTTAATTCCGTGTCATATAGGAATTATGGACAAGCGGTAAGTGACCAGTTCTTTAGGAACATCTTAATTTCAAACATCTTAATTCTCTTCTGAGGCTTTAAAGACTGTAGAGGTAAAATAAGGCTGTTACTGGCCTCCATAATATTATTTTCTTTAAGTAGTAAGCTCTTGATTGAAAATTTTAATTCAAAAGTAATTCTAACATGATTTTTTAGTAAATATTAATAGAATGTTTAAATTCCTGACATGCCCAATTAAAACAAGTAAATAATATGAAGGCTTCCTTGATAAGTATATATGCATTAGGCATGGGGTCACTGATGATTCTCTTAATGAAAGAAAAGTATAGTCCTGACCTTAAAACCATTCCCCAAATCAGCAAAATAATTCTGCTACTGATTCATATAATTGGCATTATAGACTACCTGGTAATTTCTGGTTTAACCCAGAGCTCTTCATACTGAGCATGTTTTTTTAAAGATGTATTTATTTATTTTAGAGCACAGGTGGAGGGGAGGCAGAGAGAAGGGAGAGAGAGCAAGAATCCTCCAGTAGACACCCAACTGAGCACGGATCCCTTTGTGGGGCTCCATCCTGAGACCCTGAGATCATGACCTGAGCCAAAATCAAGAGTCAGACACTCAGCTGACTTAGTCACCCAGGCACCCCCATACACAGCCTATTTTTTTTTTTGTCTCACATGAATTTTGCTTTATGTCCTCGTGCTAAATGTGCATGAATGTGTCTTGCTTCCATTTAATTGACTATCCAATCACATACTTTGTACCAGAGAAATAACTATTTCTTTTTTTAAGATTTTATTTATTCATAAGAAACACACAGAGAGAGGCAGAGACACAGGCAGAAGGAGAAGCAGGCTCCCTGTGGGGAGCCCAATGTGGGACTCCATCGCAGGACCCCAGGATCATGACCTGAGCCAAAGGCAGATGCTCAACCACTGCGCCACCCAGGCATCCAACTGTATTTCTTCACCCAGGCATCCAACTGTATTTCTTAAGATAGTAACATTCTCCAGTAAATGTGAATATTTTTACTGATATCACAACTGATTTATTTCGATTGTATTGGCTTTAAATTCAGAATTACAGAATATTAGTGCACCAAAAGACTTTAGCAATACTTGTAAAATTCTTCTGTTTCAAATGAGAACATATCAGAGTAGAGCTCCTCTTTATTGCTGAATAACAAAACAAAAAATAACAACTTGAAAATTTTAATTCAAAAGTAATTCTAATGAGAAGACTCATTGTAGATGAGACATCAATTTCCTGCTCCCCCCACCTCAACATTTCCCTCTCTACACCAGCACTATATGATAAAGGAACCATCAGTGGAAGGAATCCAAACATGAAGAACAGAAACCTAGAGGACAATGAAAGGATGAGAGAAGATGCAATAGTACCCCAAAATGGATTGTGTGTAATGAGTGATGGATTGATTTAAATAAGTACGCATTAGATTTTTCCTATACATTTTAAACAAATTCTCCATTTTCCCTGGAAATTCAATCTGGGCATCTTCATTTCTAATTTTGGCAGAGATAAGGAGGAAGAATTAGGTTATTAAGTGAAGGATTCTTTCAAATTACTCAGCTGCCCACTCTTATTCAGAAGTTTATAATCATCAGTTTAAGATAATACAGCATAATATCCAGGACCCATCTTTTGCAAAGAGTATTGTAGACTGTATTTATCTGACCTGAACTCAGTAGTAATGATCAATTTCACAGTCTCCTAAATGCACAAGTTTCAGTTTTGTTTGCTGTGATTAATGACATGAATGAATTTATATATTAGACCCACATCTCTAACCCACAGTCTTCTCCTAGAGGCATTATAGAATCCTATTCCTACATTCACTAAGGCAGCCAACATTTTACAAGATTTACTATAGGCCAGCTTTTCTGAATGCAAGCTGATTCCTTAAACCCATAAACTCATCAAGTTACTGGTGTTTCCAGGTAGGTTCAGCTATCCCAAAAAGTGCATGTCTCTGAAACACACTTCTCATATAGCAAAATGGTTGATAGGATAAATCCAGACAGACTGATTTTACTCAAACACTGTCTTCAGTACTCACTGTGTGTGACTCTGTGGACAGTTTCTTGACTTCCCTGCTTCTCAGCTTCTTTATGCCAATGGAGAAAGTGCTAACATATACCTATTAGTTAAACTACTTTGTCTCTCAGACTCCAGGCATGTTATTCTAATAGCCAGCTTGATGTTTCACTTGGATATGCTTCTCTTGTCACTATCTCAAATTAAACAGATATTAAATGGAAAATACTTGCCTCCTGAAAAGTACTGTGCTGCAAGACTCCCTTATTCAACCTCTGAAGTTCAAAACCTTGATGTAATCTTTTACCCTTCTTTTCTCTATCTTCCCAATTACCACATATTGTTCATTATTTACCTTAACTTTTAATAATTAGGGCTTCCTTGGTTGTAAGTGACAAGAAATACAACCCAAATTGACTAAAGCAAGAAAAGGGCACTTATTAACTTAGGCTGGACTCAAATGCCTAAATCACCTGTCAAGAACTCAGTCATTCTTGCTGTTGTTTGCTTGTTTGAACTTTTCTGGCAGATATCTTGCTATTTTCAGGGACAGAATTTGAGAATAACACACATACAAAAAAAAGGGTCGGGAAAAGGACTTTTTATAATCTTAGCAACTAAGAGGCCACCAGTACTTCCCAGCTAAAGTGCTACAATTGTGTTTCTGCCAACAAAATTAAATCAGAATTCTGATAAGGAAACTTGTTATTTTAAATCCTCCATAGTCTTTTCTTTATCCTCTTGTTAATATCATACACTCCCTGTAACTGAGTTAAACTCGCTTTATCATTTTCTTAAAACATGTTCATTCTTGCATTCAATTTTTTGCTCACATTATCAAACCATAGGTCATGTAATATGTATTTTAGTTTTATTATTGTTTCTATTTTATGTTTCCATTCCTTAATTATTTTGTCACACTTTGAATGTATGCTATTACATTTTTTCTGGAATAAGATACATTACAACAAAACTAGTAAATGAAAAATTTAAAGCTGCCTAGAATGTTGCTTCCCTCCTTCATTTTTCTCAGTCCTATTCTTGTTTCCAATGTCTTACCTCTTTATGAAGCCTTCTTTGATATGAATGGCTCAGTCCAACTTCATGTTCCCTAAAATTCCTGGGCAAGTTTTTATCCATTCTGATATATTTAACCTTATTATATGTCACCTTACATTATTTTCTGTCTTTTCTACTTCAGTATATATAAACCTTGAGAAAGTAGGGATTTTTTTTGTCATTTCATATTTGCCATCTAATCCCTAGCATCTAATAGTTTCTTGTATAAAATATAGTAAATAAATCCAAAAAAAATGGAGAAGGAAGAAGAGAAAGACTTGAAGGAGAGGCAATTGTAATGTTATTCTTCCCAGGTCTGAATCATTCTTTCTATAGCCAGCACAATAACTACATTTATTTTCAAGATTAGGACCAATATCATTCATCCTGATATATAGTTGAAAATATCTTTCTGATCTCAACAGAAGGGATCTGCTTTATTATCCCAGCAAAATTATAATCACTGTATACTTCCAAGTGAGATATTATTTGAGGATTTATTCATCCTTCCACATCCTGCTACAGCAATTTCTATGTGTGATTTTTATCACCATACATACAAATTTAAGAAGGTCTGTAATTAGTAACAGTTGTTTTAATACATGAAAATTGATTGATAAAGTGTCTTTAGTAGTTATTACTGGAGACAGAAGAGTCTAATATTATTAATTGAAGAGCTTAGATAGAGACTCTGTGATGAAAAGAATAATGAGAATGAATAGTTTTAAGAAGTGAGACAAGAGTGCTGAGTGATGAAGACCACCAGTGGAAGCTGAAGATAATGAACTGTGGGAATTAAGGCTAGGAAAAGTAGAGTGGAAGACAAAGAAGTAGAAATGACTTAGGAAAGTCGAATGGTGAAAGCAGCTTATTTATTTTTCCTATTTTCCTTGACTCTTATAGTAGGAGGTCCTTCTGTGAACATATTTGCACTTATTAAATATAGTAATGCAAGACCTCTCCCTATTTTCTGGTTTCAGAAACTTGGAAGAGAAGTTTCACGGGTTTTACTGATATCTTACCCCTTGGAATTTTCTATTGCATTAACATACTCAATCTTTGGCTGTATTGATTTGGTAAGTATTTATCTACTCTCTGGCAAATCAAGAGATGCTGATTTCTAGCACATACATTCTATAAGGAGATGATACAATATGTTAGAACTCATGAAAATGGGATATGTCACAATATTTTCTTTAAAATTTTTCATTATTTATTAAGTTATACATTAAACTATAAAGTAAAATTATAGAGTAAAAAGTCCTCTTACTGTAGTCCTCATCATACACACACACCCAAATCTAAACAAAAAATACATACAGACACAGACACACACACAGTTTTCTTGTTTACTAATCATGTAATTCATATTCATAATGTTTGTCACATGTATTTTTCTCATCTATCATAAACATCTTTTCATTATAAAATGCCTTTTAGTAGCATCATACTTTTCATTAGTATTTATTTTCACATTTTTTCTTGCTGCATATATAGCTTTTTTCCAGTTTTTAAAAAATTAAAAACAATGATCTTTGCATATAAGACTAGTATTTCTGTAGGTAGTTGATTCCTAGAAGTATAATGACATTTTATTTTTTATACTTTTATAGTACTTTTATAGTGCTGTGGATTATTATAGCATTTGAGGATGTTATCAAAGTTTATGAGAATGATTATTTTATCACAAGCTTAAAAAAAAACTAGATATCAAGGTGCCTGGATAGCTCAGTTGGTAAGCATCCAACTCTTGACTTCCAGTCAGGTCATGATATCAGAGTCACGAGATTGAGACCTGCATAGGGCTTCCCACTGGGTGTGGAACCTGCTTAAGATTCTCTCTCTCTCTCTCTACCCTTCTACCCCTGCCAACGCTGCTCTTGTGTGCTCTCTCTTTCTCTCTCAAAACAAAACAAAACAAAAAATTAGATATCTACACTCATTCATTCTTTCACAAATATATACAGAGGGCCTACTACTTACTAGGCATTGTAATAGGCACTAAGGACACAATGATTAACAATGCAACATCCCTACCATCAGGAAGCTTGCATTTTGGTGGAGGAGAAAAACAACAAATATATATGCATATGTGTTTGTGTGTATATATATATATACATGCAATACATATATATTTATGAGTATATATCTATATCTATACATAGATATAAAATAATTTAAGGAAGTGAAAAGTGTTATGGAGTAATATGAAAAGGAGATAAAGCAAAGATTATTTTTACATAGGTTAATAAGAAAAGACCTCCCTACAGGGACTAACTGAAGTGTAGAAGTAACATGGGAAAAAGAGTTTTCTAAGAATAGGGAATGAGTGGGGCTTCCAGAATGGCTGAGTGAGGATATAGCAAAGCTCCCTAAAAAGAAATGATAAAACTGGACAGACTGTCAATAAACAACCTTTTAAAGATTCTGGGAATTTACCAAAGCATACAACAAACATTTTTTTACTTAAAAAAATTTACTAAACCTCAGTAAGAATAGTGGGTGGGTGTCTGTGATATTCTATTTTGAGACTGCTCCAATTCCTCCTAGCCTCCACCCCAGGTTCCATTTTGGAGTATAGAAGTCTTACTGGCTCAAAGTGTATATTACTTTCCTAGGGCTACTCTAACTACCACAGACTATGTGACTTAACAAGAATTTATTTTCTCACAATTCTGGAAGCTGGAATTCCAAGATCAAGGTGTTGGTAGGGTTCTGAGGCCTCTCTCCATGGGTTTTATTTTTATGTATTTATTTATTTATTTTCTAAAGGAAGAGTAGAATTTAACACTAGTGACTCTCTCTATAGGACAAGTTCCATGTCAATACAGAACATATCTCTTTCATGGATCATTTTATCTCATGTGCCCTGTACAAGAGTGAGCACACAAAATATGTGCTGAATAAATGAACTGATGAATTAATCATGTATCTCATCTCAAATAATGGGCAAACTACTTCATATAGTTGGAGAGATTCAAATTTTTAAATTAAATATATGAAAGAAGAAATGAATGAGAATGAAGAAACAAATTATATGTTGTTGGGGCAAGTGAGGGTGGGGTCAATGTAGCATGTAGTAAAAAATTGTTCCCTCCCCTAGAAGAACTGAGAAGCTTATGTGACCTATAGTGGGAAGGATATTACTTCTTTTGGCATGCATAATTTTCTAACAGTTGGCCCTTATATTTGTGTAAAATAGCCTTTACAGATATAATTAAGCAAGGTACAGAAAGAAATCCACGGAAAAAAAATCTCCAAAGACAAAAAATTCCAAATTTCTGGTCATTCAGAGTAATGAGCTGTATTTACCCTTCCCTACCAAAAAAGCCACCAAGAAATTTGTATTACAGTTTTTTTTTCCAGTTTCTTGCTGTAGCTCTTAGTGGGCTACATAATAAGGAAAACACCTTATGTGTTTGGCATGTGATATTAGGTGAATAGAGGGGTTAGATTAGATTATTTAAATGATCAAAGCCCTGGTATTTGAGTTAAAATTGCTTCTCTAAAAGGAATATGGGACCTTGGAGCAACCAAGAGAATTTTGTAAGCCATGTTCCTCAAATAACAGGCAATGTCTTTTTACAGTTTTGCAAATTTCCAGTTCCTCCCTCTTTAAAGTGTTTTGCCAAATGCTGAAGATGGTGAAAGTCCATAATGCAAATATCAATTGTACATATTTATAGCTCTCATTCTTCATATGTGTTTAGTCCCTCAGTTTTCATGAATTACATTACATTCTTTTCCCTAGTGAAATGCTGCAAAGCATAGGTGTCTAGGTGTTCATCTCCTTGGGCTTTAGATGGTTGTCTTCTCCCTACATCTTCACAGGGTCTTCCCTCTGTATGTCTCCTCATCTTATAAGGACATCAGTCATTGGATTAAAACCCACTGTAATGACTTTATTATGACTTCATTACTGCTTTAAAGACTCGATCTCACATTCTGAGGCACTGGGAGTTGGGACTTTAACATATTGAACTTTAGGGGGACACAGTGCTGCCCTTAACAACCTCTAACCAGTCATTGCCTGACTACTTATGCTGACCAGAGAAGAACCCCATTAAACCAGTCTTTTTTTAAAAGATTTTATTTATGTATTCATGAAAGACACACACACACACACAGAGAGAGAGAGAGAGAGAGAGAGGCAGAGACACAGGCAGAGGGAGAAGCAGGCTCCATTCAGGAAGCTTGATGTGGGACTTGATCCCGGGACTCCAGGATCATGCCCTGGGCCAAAGGCAGGCACTAAACCACTGAGCCACCCAGGGATTCCCCTTAAACCAGTCTTAAAAATAAAAATGTGAATTTAAATAAATGAAAAAAGTAAGTAGACATGTCAGAGACCACACACTGCAGGGAGACAGACTCCACAAAATTAGTATAGGCAAGTCACAAAAGGGAGCAATAACAAGCACTCTGGGGGAAGATAAGGGAATCAGATACCAGAGTCACTACAATATATTGTCTAAAATATCCATTTTTCAACAACAAAAATATGACATGCAAAGAACAGGAAATGGTAACATATACACTTAAAAAAAGAGCAGCCAGTAGCTACAGTTTTGGGGGGAAGAGAATGACAAATGTTGGCTTTCAGAAAGAAAGACTTTAAAGAAGTAAAGAAAAAAATATTAAAAAATTAACGTATTTGGGATGCCTGGGTGGCTCAGTGGTTGAGCATCTGCCTTTGGCTCAGATCGTGATCCTGGGGTCCTGAGATCGAGTCCCACATCAGGCACCCCGTGGGAAGCCTGCTTCTCCCTCTGCCTATGTTTCTGTCTTACTCTCGGTCTACCATGAATAAATAAATAAAATCTAAAAATAAATAAATAAATAAATAAATAAATAAATAAAATCTTTAAAAATTAACATACTAGTTAATATTAACATTAAAAATGATAACAATGACTCATCAAATAAGAGTATGAATATCTATTACCTTGTGATATTATGAGTTTGCATAGTCTAAATTTGTCTAATTGCATCCATTAAATATGTTCAGTTCTTTGTATATGTTATATTTCAATAAAACTATTACTTTTTAATAAATAATAATATAAATAAAAGAGATACTAATTATTAGAAAGAATCAAATGGAAATTCTGTAGTTTAGAAATACAGTTCCTGAAATAAAGAACTCACCAGAGGGAATGAAAAAAAGATTTGTGCTAAAAGACAAAAACAAAAACAAAAATAAATAAATAAATAAATAAATAAATAAATAAATAAATAAAGACAAAAATCAGCAAACATCATAGAATGATATAGATCATCCAATCTGAAGAACAGGAAATAAAAAGAAGAAAAATTAATAGAGCCTCAGAGATCTTTGGGACACCATCCAGTATACCAACATATGAATAATGAGAATCCCAGAAAATGAGGGAACAGGAAAAATACTTGAAGAAATAATGTCAAAAATTTTCCTAAATTTGATGAAAAATATTATTCTACACATGTAAGAAGCTCAGTAGCCTTCAATTAGAATAATCACAAAGAGATTCACTCCTAGGCACCTGAGAACAAAACTGAACTAAAAAAAGAAAATCTTAAAAGCAACAAGAGAAAAATGATTTTCTGTACAATAGAACAACAGTAAGTTTAACAGCTGACTTCTCATCAGAAACAACAGGGGCCTGAAGGCAATGTGATGGCACATCAAAGTGTTCAAGGAAAGCAGTCAAGCACCAATTCTGCACCTTTAACTAATCATTCAAACATGCAGGTGAAATAAAGACACAGAGGAGCAAAGAGAGAGTATGTGGCTAGGAGACCCGCCTTACAAGAAACACTAAAGGAAGCTCTTTAGTCTGAAGGGAAGTGATATCAGATGGAACTCAAAAACACATGAAGAAATAAAGAGCATCGGTAAAGGTAATTACTGCAGATGACTATATTAAAAAAACTAAATAAATATACCTTTTGTGCTTCCCTTAACTGAATGAAAAGACAGTTACATATAAATTGCATTGGGCCCAACGAGATAATCCAAAATAACCTCCTTACTTTAAAGTCACGTTATTATCAACCTAAGTCAATCTGTTACAACTACTCAGCTCTACCTTGTAGTATGAAAGCAGCCATAGACAATGTATAAATGAATGAATATGGTTTCCTTCCAACAAAACTTTCCAAAATAGGTAGTGCGCTGGACTGGGTCCGTATTCCAGAGTTTACCAACCTCTATTCTATAGATATATAGTCTCGTTTTTCTTCTGAAATTTTAAGAGATAAGATTATAAAATAAATTATAACCTATATTGCTGAGTTTATAACATGCAGGTATAATATATATGACAATAATAGCACAAAGGAAGATGGGAGGAATAGAGCTACATGAGAACAAAGTCTCCAGGTATCTTGGTTCATCCCTTCACTCACACTAAAAGGAGTCATGAACTAGAGTCAAAAGGACTAGAACTAAGGAAAGATGACAGACTCAGGAAAGGCAAAAACATGCCTTTAGAAAATAACCCTTAAGGGCTGAGACCAAGGTCAGGTTCCTTTATTTTCCACCAGTGCTTCTGAAGCCTGGCTATGCATTAGAACAGACTGAAGGCTTGCACTGAGGGCCACAGGCCATTAGCCCACTCAAGAATTAAACTGGTCTGGGATAAACTCCTTGTTATGTATTCATACTGAGGTATAAGTTTTCTTTTTGGCAAAGTATTTTGTAAAGTGTGTATCTGTGTCCTACAAAAAGCACTGAAACTTACTTTCTAGGTGTCTTCTCTCTAGTTCTATACAGGGCAGCAATAAAAAAAATTCCTTTATTGGAATTAAAGTAGCAAATAACTGAAGCAGTTTGTGATAAATTAAGATGCACATTCTAATTACTCGACTAGTAAGAACACTCAAAAAGTACAATAAGGATCAACAAAGAAGTAAGATAATATACAGAAAGTATTAATAGGCAAAGGAGAAATATAAAAGACAAAGGCCTATAGAAAACAAATAGCAAGATATCAGACATAAATCCAGTCATTTCAATAATACCATTAAAACTACACTGAGATATTCATTTCCTAACAATGATTAACTTTCAAAATACGATTCTAAGTGATGATGGTGCTGATTAATAGAAGAAATCTCTCCTGCTTGAAGTGTAAATTATTACAACTTTGAAAAATTTTGGAGCATTATTATGTAAAGTTAAGATATGCATACCTAATGAATAATTTTATTTCTTAGTTTATACCCAACAGAAATGTGTGTCCATATGTACTATGATACACTTCCAGAAAAATACCAATATTATTCATAATAGTCTCAAAGTGGAAACAATGTGAATGTGTGAGTGGTGAATATATTGAAGTATATTACTCTAATAACATTCTACATAGCAATTAAAATGAACTATACCTATACTTAACAACATGGAAGATTATCACATATATAATGTTAAGTATATAAAGTCAGACTCAAAGAATGCATACTTTATGATTCCATTCATATGAAGTTTGAAACCAGGCAAAACTAAAGCCGAACTAGAATGTTTACAGAAGTATGCAAGCTAGGAAAACTGGAAAGAAAAGAAAAGATTAATTACCTAAGGGTCTAAATGACAAGTTATTTTTGGAAGGAAAAACTGGGTAGTAATTGGGAAATACTATGACAAAATAACTTTTGGGGTTCCAGCATCCTTTCATGTTCAAGAAGAATTTTTAGTTGTTGTTAAAGTTTGGAAGTATGCCAAAAGTCACAAGTGTCTGGAACACCTGGGTGGTTCAGTTGGTTAAGCATCTAACTGTTGATTTGATTTCAGCTCGAGTCTTGACTTCAGGGTCATGAGTTCAAGCCCCATGTTGGGCTCTACCCTATGTGGGGAGCCTACTTTAAAAAAAAGGTTACAAGTATCTAGTAGGAATTAAGAGAGTGGATTGAAGTAGAGTTGGGACACAAAGAGGACACATGACACTAACATTTTATTCTATAAACATCACTATTGCTTATGGTTTTAAAAATTAAGTATTTGTTGCATATATGATCTTAGGAAGCATGATATGACTTATAAGAGGTCAATTTTTTTTTCAGAATCGTCATAATGAAGATACTCTCACAGCTGTTACAGAGGAAGCTGAGAGCACTTTTTAAAAACCTTAGAAATGTGAGATTTTTCCTGGTGCTCATACCTGATGTGGGCCCTAATGATATCTCTGTATAACAAAGCTGCTACAAAGCCCACAGATTTTGTGCAAAAGAAAATACAAAACAAGTTGGATTTTTCTTCTTAGTATTCAAGAAATTTCTCTGCACATATTTTTGTAGGCTCCAAGTGGAAAGCTTTTCCCTATTTAAATATATTATTACAAGGAAAAATTTATTTTCTAAGTACTCTGAACCTGTCAACTCTAACTCTGAAGCTGTCAACTCTCCCTATTGAACTTTTATAAGAGACCATAAAAAAAATTTGTGATTGTCTCTAGAGTGCAGGCTCTAAAGACTTGGAGCATGATACTGAATAATTCTCAGGAAAACTTTAAATAATTTATGCCCCTACAAGTGAGGAGTACATTTCAGTATGAATTATTCTACCTGAACTAGCTTCTACTTGAACAAAATAGGAATCAAAAGTCATCCAACTCAAAGTCTGTTCATTGTTCTTTTTTGACTGCTCCTCTCCTCATTAAAGTTCCCTTCTGCCCCAAGAGTCTCTGCTATCTTTCTTCCCTTTCATTTCCCTTGATTCTTATTTCTTATCATTACTTGGATCATCTGTTCAATTGCTTTTCAAAGCAAACAAGCTGCTTTTCCACAATGAGAATTTCTCAAGAATCTTTTCTGAATTCAGATTCCCCCTCTCTTCTAATATGGGACAGAACTTCAGAAAATCTTGCTCAGCAATATTAGCCATGCCACTGAGTTCATGTAGCTCTCTTTTAGATGTGCTGCTGGGTTTTTGTTTTTGTTTTTGTTTTTTTTTGTTTGTTTGTTTTCTGCCTTGTTTCTCAAGAGGTTTCATCAATTGTTATTTCATATTATAAAAAGATAGATTTCATGGGTCTAAGAATTTCAGTGCTCATGTCTATCAGTTCAATACATACTAGGTGTCTTCTGTGTGCCAATGACTATATTAAACTCGAGAGTATCAAAGAAAAATAAGAGACCTCACCACAAGCAGTTTTTCAGAAAGAAACAAACAGATAGCAAATCAAGACTATGCAGTGTCATACATATATTACCAGAAATATGAAAAAAATTGAAGTAGTACAGAAGAGATAATGATCCTTTTGATGGTAAATAAAAGGAAAATGGAATAAAGCTTTATGAAGGATACAACCTCTGAGCAGGGGATTAATTATAGTTTGCAAAGCAGAGTGGAAGGTGGGAAGGCATTTCAAATGAAATTATCTCATGCAAAAAACAAAGAAAAAGAATATATTAAAAAGATCATAGTACATTCCAATAGCTAAAATAAATATATATCATTAAAACACAATGACAAGAAGGAATAGGTCAAGTGAAAATAGGAGATGTAAAAAGCCAGATGCTAAGTTAAATCATCAAAGACTCTTGACTCTATTGTACTGAACTGTATATATCTTGCATAGTGGGAAGCCATTGAAGAGTTTTTAAGTAGGAAATGACAGGCTTGGATTTACTTGAGGAAAAAGTATTAAGTAGGTGGAAATGCATTAGAAAGGATGAATTTGATAAGAACAGCTAGAATGTGGAAGAGAATAATGGATAACTATTGTAACGACTTAGACACACAATGAAAAAGAATGTCAATTTTAGCTATGATGACTGATTAGACATAAGTTATGAAGGAAAAAAAAAGAATCTAACTCCCCAGTTTTTCGATTGAGTGATACCTACATTGATACAAAATGTAGAAGACATAACAGCAGGATTGAATGATAGGTTCTGTTTTGGATAAATTGAATTTGAGATAATTATGAGACATTAAAGTAGAGATATCTAATAGGCAGTTGAAAATACTTGGAGGTTGAATAAAAGCTATATAGAGATTGATTTTGGTGGTAGTTAAAAATATGGAAAAGAGTTTCCATTTTCAACAAGGACTAGGTTTTTGCAGAACACAACAAAAGCAGGTCAAAAATTTAAAAGACCATCTGCTTAAGGGTATCTGAGGTCTAGATTTAAGGAAGCTAGAATTTAAGGAACCAAGAATCCAGAGTTGAAAACAAGACACAATCCAGGCTTTTGACATAGCTTTTCTACCAGATGCATTTTCTGAATCACAAACAGCAGATGAGAGGCCAAGAAGCTGAAAAGAGCTTCCAGTGTTCTTTTGGGTTGTGAAGACAATCGGAGCTCAGGCTCACTGAAGTGTGAGAAGCTCATAAACACCCAAAATGTTTTGTTATGTTCCCTTACAAGGGCTATATCCTAACGGTAATAGTGAGCGAAAATGGGCCACACTTCTTATAGACTGATGTGTGGACCCAAGTCAGCTCTGTTACTGACTGTACTAAAGGGAGTTTCTATAAATCTGAGAAAGGTAAAAAAAATAAAAATTTCAAAAGGAAATTTTTGAGCGAAAATGGGCCATACTTCTTATAGACTGATGCGTGGACCCAAGTCAGCTCTGTTACTGACTGTACTAAAGGGAGTTTCTCTAAATCTGAGAAAGGTAAAAAAGTAAAAATTTCAAAAGGAAGATAACATTATCCTGAGCATCAACTTATCTACAGTTTTTCATACATAATGTCTCATTTTAATCAAAACAAGAATTAAAAGAAAAAAATTAACTGAAATCCAAGAGAAATCACAGGCCTACAACTAAATAACAGAATTATAAAACTTAAATGACAAGATTTTAGCAGAGAAATGAAAATTATAGAGTCAAATGGAAGTGAGAAATCACATAATTAAGATATAGATTCATATATGAAAGTAACAGCTACTAAACATAACTGATAAGGAAATCAGGGGGGTAAAAGAAAAAAATAAAAGGAAAATCAGACTGAAGCATTGAGAAAATGATAGAAAATGCAATGTGGGGGGTGAAAACAGTAAGATACATATTAACAATAAAAAGTTCTAATACCATGTATTTGAAATTCTAGGAGAGTAAAGATAAAAGCAAATAATATTTGAAAAAATTATATCCTGGGAGTGTTCCCAAGTTGATTAAAAATAACAAATCATAGACTCAAGAGGGTTTTAATACTAAACTAAGTAAAAACAAACTCATGTCTAAAGATACATCATAGTAAAACTGCATAAAACCAGCCAGAGAGAGAACAGTCTTACAATTAGACAAGAGGAAAAGACATTTTACCTTCATGGAACAG
The DNA here is from genome assembly GCF_003254725.2 of Canis lupus dingo. Taxonomy (NCBI): domain Eukaryota; kingdom Metazoa; phylum Chordata; class Mammalia; order Carnivora; family Canidae; genus Canis; species Canis lupus. The sequence goes on along the minus strand of NC_064260.1, from coordinate 55,630,182 downwards.
TGATAAAAGAGAATGGCAGCTGACTTACAAAATCAGTAAATGCCAAAAGTCATCAGCATTGAATTGAAAAGTTCAGTAAGTGTTCTTAAGACAAAAGGGAAAGGATCCCACATGGAAAGCTGAAGTAAAAAGGAAAGAAAGAAAATGAAATAGGATAAATATCTGAGTAAAGATAAACGAATATGACCATAAAAACTATCATTTCTAGGTATACTAAAATGTATTTAGAGGGCGGGGCAAGATGGCGGAAGAGTAGGGTCCCCAAGACATCTGTTTCCACAAATCTACCTAGATAACTTTCAAACCATCCTGAAAACCTACAAATTCGGCCTGAGATTTAAACAGAGAAAAGCTGGAACGCTACAGAGAGAAGAGTTTAGGCTTCTAACAAGGTAGGAAGACGGAAAAAAAAAAATAAAAATATATAAATAATCAAGTGGGGGAGACCTGCCCCCCCAACCCCCCCCCCCCCCGAAGCCGGGCTAAGGCCTGGCGGCAAAAGCCTCCAGGGCAAGAAAGCCCAGTCCAGGAGAAGAAGGAACTTTTAAAAATCCGCACTGGATTCTTCCCGCAGGGAAAGGCGCACGCAGGGAACTCCGCACGATCCCAGGAGGGGCAGTGGAGACCCCGGGTTCCCGGGGTCACTAACAGAGGAAGTGCGCCTGGGGGAAAGTGAGCCACAGACCTCGGGCGGAGCGTGGTAAAGGGCTGGAGCGCACACTGGCGGCCTCGGGAAAAGTTTAGACAGTGGTTCCGCATGGAGGGGGCTGCTCAGTCCCGGGAGCACAATTCCAGCAGTGCAGGCCCCAGACCCAGGGTGCCAGGGGACACAGCCCAGGATCCTGTGCTCGCCTTGGGACAGGCGGAGTACCGGAGGGCCCGGGAGAGCGAGGATGCTCCTGTCGCTGGTCGCCCCCTAGCTGTGCAGATCAGAGCCCCCCCCACCGCCGGAGCATTCAGGCCAGTTCAGACTGGGAGCTGCGCTAGTTACTGTGGGAGCTGACTCCAAGGCTGGAGAGCTGGCTGCTGCCAGTGTGGTTGTTCCTCCTGGTGTCACCCTGTGCATGGGACCCAGTGTAGCCACCAGGGAACAGAGACCTCACAGGATAAACAACTCACATTGGGTCGTTCACCTGGCAGGAGCTGGGGCAGCTTCCCCAGGTGTATACACCTGACAATCACCACAATAGGCCCCTCCCCCAGAAGATCAGCTGGAAGGACAGGGGAAGAGCAACTTCTTGACCAATCAGCACTGGAAAGCGGCAGGGGAAGTCGAGGGATTTACAGTATATAGAACCAGAGGATACCCTCCTTGATTTTTTTGTTTTGTTTGTTTTTATTTCTCTTTTTTTTCCTACCTTTTTCCAGTACAACTTGTTTATTTTATTTTATTTTTTTGAACAACTCGTTTATAGCCATTCTGCACTGAGCAAAATGACTAGAAAGAAGAACTCACCACAAAAGAAAGAATGAGAAACAGTATTCTCTCCTACAGAGTTAAAGAATTTGGATTACAATTCGATGTCAGAAAACCAATTCAGAAGCACAAATAAAGCTACTGCTGGCTCTGGAAAAAAGCATAAAGGATTTAAGAGACTTCATGACTGCAGAATTTAGATCTAATCAGGCCGAAATTAGAATCAATTAAATGAGATACAATCCAAACTGGAGGTCCTAACAATGAGGATTAATGAGGTAGAAGAAAGAGTGAGTGACGTAGAAGACAAGTTGATGGAAAGGAAGGAAGCTAAGGAAAAAAGAGAAAAAAGACCATAAGGAAAGGTTAAGGGAAATAAATGACACCCTCAGAAGGAAAAATCTATGTTTAATTGGGGTTCCAGAGGGCGCTGAAAGGGACAGAGGACCAGAAAGCATATTTGAACAAATCATAGCTGAGAACTTCCCTAATTTGGGAAGGAAAACAAGCATTTAGATCCAGGAGATAGATCCCCACGCCTCCTCCTAAAATCACAAACTACCAAAACGAACAGGAAGAAATAGAAAACCTGAACAGGCTGATAACCAGGAAGGAAATTGAAGCAGTCATCAATAACCTCCAAAGACACAAAAATCCACGGCCAGATGGCTTCCCAGGGGAATTCTATCAAACGTTTAAAGAAGAAACAATACCTATTCTACTTAAGCTGTTTGGAAAGATAGAAAGAGATGGAGTACTTCCAAACTCGTTCTATGAGGCCAGCATCACCTTAATTCCAAAACCAGACAAAGACCCCACCAAAAAGGAGAATTATAGACCAATATCCCTGATGAACATGGATCAAAAACTCTCAACAAGATACTAGCCAATAGGATACAACAATACATTAAGAAGATTATTCACCATGACCAAGTGGGATTTATCCCTGGGATGCAAGACTGGTTCCACCCTTGTAAAGCAATCAACGCGATAGATCATATCAACAAGAGAATAAACAAGAACCATATGATCCTCTCAATAGATGTAGAGAAAGCATTTGACAAAATACAGCATCCATTCCTGATCAAAACTCTTCAGAGAGTAGGGATAGAGGGAAAATTCCTCAGCATCTTTTCTTTTTTAATTTTTTTTTCATTCGTCAGCATCTTAAAAGCCATCTGTGAAAAGCCAACAGCAAATATCATTCGCAATGGGGAAACACTGGGAGCCTTTCCCCTAAGATCAGGAACAAGACAGGGATGTCCACTCTCACCATTGCTATTCAACATATTTACTAGAAGTCCTAGCCTCAGCAGTCAGGCAACAAAAAGGAATAAAAGGCATTCAAATTGACAAAGAAGAAGTCAACCTCTCCCTCTTCGCCAATGACGTGATACTGTACATAGAAAACCCAAAAGACGCCACCCAAGATTGCTAGAACTCATACAGCAATTCGGCAGTGTGGCAGGATACAAAATCAATGCTCAGAAATCAGTGGCATTTCTGTACACTAACAATGAGACTGAAGAAAGAAAAATTAAGGAGTCAATCCCATTTACAATTGCACCCAAAAGCATAAGATACCTAGGAATAAACCTAAACAAAAAAGTAAAGGATCTATACCCTAAAAACTACAGAATACTTATGAAAGAAATTGAGGAAGACACAAAGAGATGAGAAAATATTCCATGCTCATGGATTGAAAGAATTAATATTGTGAAACTGTCAATGCTACGCAGGGCAAGTTACACATTTAATGCAATCCCTGTAAAAATACTATGGACATTTTTCAGACAGTAGGAACAAATAACCTTAAGACTTGTCGGTAATCAGAAAAGACCCCGAATAGCCAGGGGAATATTAAAAAAGAAAGCCATAGCTGGGGGCATCACAATACCAGATTTCAGGTTGTACTACAAAGCTGTGATCATCAAGACAGTGTGGTATTGGCACAAAAACAGACACATAGATCAATGGAAACAGAATAGAGAACCCAGAAATGGGCCCTCAACTCTATTTTCAACTAATATTCAACAAAGCAGGAAAGAATATCCACTGGAAAAAGGACAGTCCTTCAATAAATGGTGCTGGGAAAATTGGACAGCCACGTGCAGAAGAATGAAACTAGACCACTCTCTTACATCATACACAAAGATAAACTCAAAATGGATGCAAGATCTAAATGTGAGAGAAGATTCCATCAAAATCCTAGAGGAGAACACAGGCAACACCCTTTTTGAACTTGGCCACGGCAACTTCTTGCAAGATACATCTATGAAGGCAAGAGAAACAAAACCAAAAATGAATTATTGGGACTTCATCAAGATAAAAAGCTTCTGCACAGCGAAAGAAACAGTCAACAAAACTAAAAGACAACCTACAGAATAGGAGAAGTCATCATTTTTTGCAAATGACGTATCAGATAAAGGGCTAGTATCCAAGATCTATAAAGAACTTATTAAACTCAACTGCAAAGAAACAATCCAATCATGAAATGGGTAAAAGACATGAACAGAATTTTAATAGAGGAAGACATAGATATGGCCAACAAACACATGAGAAAACGCTCTGCATCACTGGCCATCCGGGAAATACAAATCAAACCACAATGAGATATCACCTCACACCAGTGAGAATGGGGAAAATTAACAAGACAGGAAGCAATAAATGTTGGAGAGAATGTGGAGAAAGGGGAACCCTCTTGCACTGTTGGTGGGAATGTGAACTGGTGCAGCCACTCTGGAAAACTGTGTGGAGGTTCCTCAAAGAGTTAAAAATAGATTTGCCCTATGACCCAGCAATTGCACTGCTGGGGATTTACCCCAAAGATACAGAATCAGTGAAATGCTGGGACACCTGCACCCTGATGTTTATAGCAGCAATGTCCACAATAGCCAAACTGTGGAAGGAGCCTTGGTGTCCATTGAAAGATGAATGGATCAAGAAGCTGTGGTCTATGTATACAATGGAATATTCCTCAGCCATTAGAAATGACAAATACCCACCATTTGCTTCAACGTGGTGGGACCTGGAGGGTATTATGCTGAGTGAAATAAGTCAATCAGAGAAGGACAAACATTATATGGTCTCATTCATTTGGGGAATATAAAAGATATTGAAAGGGAATAAAGGGGAAAGGAGACAAATGAGTGGGAAATATCAGAGAGGGAGACAGAACATGAGAGACTCCTAACTCTGGGAAACAAACAAGGGGTGGTAGAAAGGGAGGTGGGCAGGGTGTGGGGGTGACTGGGTGATGGGCACTGGGGGGGGCACTTGATGGGATGAGCATTGGGTGTTATGCTATATGTGCAAATTGAACTCCAATTACAAATAATAATAATAATATAAATAAACGAACGAATGAACAAACTAACTGAAATAACATAAGGCAAGTGATAAATGGAGTTACTGTGTTCTAGATTCCTTGCCTTGCCTGGAAAAGAGTAAATAAGTGATTTAAAGTAGCTTTTAATAAGTTGTGGGTGGGTGCACATTGTAACCTCTAAGGTAACCACTAAAAGAATAAAGACTGTATAACAACCTGATAGTTTTTAAGACTGAAATATTTATATAAGAAATCCAAAAGCAGGCAAGAAAGGAAAGAAAAGAAATAGAACAGAGGTAGGCAAACTAGTATTAGGATAGATATTAAAACAAGAAAAATTCTTGATATGAAGAAATTTCATCAAAAGTGTCAATCCACCAGGAAGATATAATTCTACATCGGTATATAAATAGTAACTATCATTAAAATACATAAGGCAACGGTGGGAAGAACTAAAATGATGGTCATGATTATACTGGGAAAATTTTAGCAACTCTTCTTAATTGATGGAACAAGCAGACAAAAATCAGTATAGGTTTGAATAAAACATAACACTATCCACCCACCTGAATGGCAAGAAAAAAGAAAAAGAATGATAACATCAACTCTTTTGGACCTTGTAGAGAACCTGTAAACTACGTACCCAGCATGTAGTAATATATATATTGTTAATACCACTTGGGATAATAGTTTGAGGCTATCCAATACTAAAAACTCCATTCCTAGTTTTATAGACTAAAAATTAATACATATGTTAAACAAAAGACAAGATACTCATAGAATTAGTCACAGAATCAGTATTCTGAACACCAACTGAAAAATCCAATCATGAAATGGGCAAAAGACATGAAGAGAAATCTCACAGAGGAAGACATAGACATGGCCAACATGCATATGAGAAAATGCTCTGCATCACTTGCCATCAGGGAAATACAAATCAAAACCACAATGAGATACCACCTCACACCGGTGAGGTTGGGGAAAATTAACAAGGCAGGAAACAACAAATGTTGGAGGGGATGCAGAGAAAAGGGAACCCTCTTACACTGTTGGTGGGAATGTGAACTGGTGCAGCCACTCTGGAAAACTGTGTGGAGGTTCCTCAAACAGTTAAAAATATACCTGCCCTACGACCCAGCAATTGCACTGTTGGGGATTTACCCCAAAGATACAAATGCAATGAAACGCCGGGACACCTGCACCCCGATATTTATAGCAGCAATGGCCACGATAGCCAAACTGTGGAAGGAGCCTCGGTGTCCAACGAAAGATGAATGGATAAAGAAGATGTGGTTTATGTATACAATGGAATATTACTCAGCTATTAGAAATGACAAATACCCACCATTTGCTTCAACGTGGGTGGAACTGGAGGGTATTATGCTGAGTGAAGTAAGTCAGTCGGAGAAGGACAAACATTATATGTTCTCATTCATTTGGGGAATATAAATAATAGTGAAAGGGAATATAAGGGAAGGGAGAAGAAATGTGTGGGAAATATCAGAAAGGAAGACAGAACGTAAAGACTGCTAACTCTGGGAAACGAACTAGGGGTGGTAGAAGGGGAGGAGGGCGGGGGGTGGGAGTGAATGGGTGACGGGCACTGGGGGTTATTCTGTATGTTAGTAAATTGAACACCAATAAAAAATAAAAAAAATAGATGGATTAATTTTGGACAAAAATATCAAGCACAAAGTATTACATAGTTCAGGATTCAATTTACTCAAAGATCAAAGCAAGTAAAAGTCCTTTTAGAAGTCAATATAACTTTTCAGAAGAGAGAATGAGTATAAACACATTTCTAAATATTCTTCAGAAAAAAAAGAAAAAGAAAAAATATTCTTCAGGTCAAACAAGTCTCTAGGGGAATTTTTAAAAATGTATTGAACTACCTGCTAAAGAAAATGTCACATAACAAATTTTGTGTGATGCAGCTATAACAGTGAAATTCATAGCATTTAATTTTTACATTAAAAAAGAAGCATCCTTAAATCAATAATGTAAGTTCTAAACTTAAGAAACTTGAAAAAGAACAAAATGTACCCAAAGCAAACAGAAAGAAGCAAAAAATAAATCAAACTGAAAATATAAAAATAGATTAAATGAAACAAAAACATGATTGTTGAAAAGATCCATAAAATTGGCAAAACTTTATAGCAAGATTGACAGAGAGGCAACACATTACTAACAATTTATGAAATAAAATTTCACTATTGATCCTGCAGATATCAAAAGGACAATATAGAAATTCTACAAACAATTCTATATGCATGCATGAACTCAACAACTTACATGAAATTCTTTGAAGAGTACAAGTTATCACCCCTAATATGAAATAGGTCATTTGAATAGCCCTGTAACTATTTTAAAATTTGAATTGATAACAGACAACTAGCTGCAAAAGAAATTTCCGAGCCTACATTGTTTCACTGGAGATGTACCAAATATTTTAAGGAAAATTACCATCAATTCTACACAATCTCTTTGTGAAAATACAAGCGGAGGAAACACTTTACATATCATTCTAGGAAGCTAGTATCACCCTGATGGCTAAATAATACAAAGGCAGTAAGTACAAACAACAGTAACAACAAACTACAGACCATATCCCTCATGAATACAAATGCAAAAACTCTTAAAGTGCTAACAAATATAAAAACTTGAGTGGATCTTAAGAGCATTATTCTGAGTGGAAAAACAAGGTCAATTTCAAAAAGGTCACATACTGTGTAATTCCATTTATATAAACATTCTTGAATGACAAACATGTAAAGATGGAAAACATGTTAATGACTGCCAGGGGTTACAGATGGTGAGAAGATGGGAGATGGTTGTGACTACAAGGGGGTAGCATCAGAGAGATCTTTGTGGTAATGGAATAAGTCTGTATCTTGATAAAATGACATAGAACTCTATACACACATAGTACCAATATCACATTTTTAGTTTGGATATTGCACTATAACAATGTAAGATATAACCACTGGGGATACTGGATGAAGGCTACATGGGATATTTCTGTACTATCTTTGTGAATCTATAATTTTGTGAAGCTTTGTGAATCTATAATTACTACAAAATAAAAAGTTAAAAACAAAAAAGGGGTTGTGATATCACAGGGCTAAAGGAGGGCTTGCCAAGAGATGGTAACATTTATTTAAATGCAGTGGGAGTTACATGGATTTCCACTTTGTTTTGTTCATCTACCTGTATACTTGATAAGTACAGTCTTTTCTATATTTAATTCAACCTGATTATTTTTTAAAGATTTTATTTATTTATTCATGAGAGACACAAAGAGAGAGAGAGACAGAGACACGGGCGGAGGGAGAAGCAGGCTCCTTGCAGGGAGCCTAATGCAGGACTTGATCCCAGGACCCTGGGATCATGACCTGAGCCAAAGGTAGAGATGCTCAATCACTGAGCCACTCGGGTGCCCTCATTCTTTATTTTTTAAAGGTTTTATTTATTTATTTATTTATTTATTTATTTATTTATTTATTTATTTATGAAAGACACAGAGAGAGAGGCAGAGACCCAGGCAGAGGGAGAAGCAGGCTCCATGCAGGGAGCCTGACATGGGACTTGATCCCAGGACTCCAGGATCATGCCCTGGGCTGAATGCAGTGCTAAACCATTGAGGCATCCGGACTTCCCCCAATTCTTTTTTTTTTAATATGAGAATGGATGGAACCAGCCAGAATGAAAGTACTGAGTGAATTGTAAAGAATTCTGAGGGGGGCGGGGAATACCCTGGAGAAACCTAATTTTAAAATTCATGACAAGAAAGACAATGTAACAGAGTCTAGGCTGTGTCGTAGAAATTAAAGAAAATTAGAGAATTATGGTATTATGAAAGTCAAAGGAGAAGTGAGTTCCAAGTGTGTCAAATAAGTAATGGAAATGGCAAATAAAGTATTGGCACTTATATCTTGGGCCAAATTTCAGGAGGTAAAAAAGGATGTAACAGTATATGAAAAAGTAGAGACAAGAGTATAAATTAATTTATACTATTTATATTCTGAAGAAGATTAGGAGAAAGTTGCCTTGCATAAAGGCCAAGAGAAATGAGAGGGTACAACAGAGAGTTGATAACTTGTAGATTGTACAAATGATCACAAATTCTCCGCATCCTTTAAAATGTGACTTTGAAGCTCCTAAATGTATTAACAATTATTAACAGATCTGAAGGCAAAAATAGACAGCAGTGCAACAATATCAATAGTGATAAGAATGATCCAGAAAGTCAGTAAGGAAATAATATACCTGAACTCTACTTTGGAACAAACAGATCTAACAGACATATACAGAACTTTTCATTCAAAAGCAGCAGAATACATATTCTTCTCTAGGGCACATGGAAGATTTTCCAAAATGGATCATATATTAGGTCATAAAACAGGTCTTCACAAATTTAATAAGAGTCAAAACATATCAAATCTTTTCCAACTTTTCCAGTGACAGTGTTATGAAACTATGTCAACAATGTGAAGAAAGCTGAAAAATTCACAAATATGTGAATATTAAATAATATACTTCTGAATGGTAACCAAATGGTCAAATAATAAATTGAAAGAAAATTTTAAAAACTCTTAAGACAACAGAAATGGAAACACAACATATCAAACCTTATTTGATGTGGTAAAAGCAGTTCAAAGAGGGACATTTATAGCAATAAATGCCTACACTAAGAAACAAGAACAATCTCAAATAACCTAATCTTACACTTTAAGAATGTAGGAAAGAATGAATAAGCTAAGCCCAAAGTTAGTAGAAGGAAAGATATAATAAGGAAATAAATGAAAGAGACTAGAAAGACAATAGAAAAGGTCAATGAAACCAAGAGTTGGATTTTTGAAAAGATAAAATGACAAACCTTTAGCTAGATTAAGGAAAAAAGGTAACTCAAATTAATAAAATTATAAAAGAGGAGACATTACAACTGATTCCAAACAAGTTTAAAGGGTCATAAGAGACTACTATGAATAATCATATGCCAATAGATTATATAACTTAGAAGAAAGGGATAAATTCCTAGAAACTATAACTTACTAAGACTGAATCATGAAGTAATAAAAAATCTGAACAGACCAATAAACAAGCAAGGATATTGAATTTGTAAATTCCCAAACAATACAGGCCTAGAACCAGATGGCTTCATTGATTAATTCTACCAAACACTTAAATAATTATTGCCAATTTTTCTCAAACTCTTCAAAATAACTGAAGGGGAAGAAACACTTTTAAGCTTATTTTACAAAGCCAGCCTTACCAAGAAATGTGTGGGAAATATCAGAAAGGGAGACAGAACGTAAAGACTGCTAACTCTGGGAAACGAACTAGGGGTGGTAGAAGGGGAGGAGGGCGGGGGGTGGGAGTGAATGGGTGACGGGCACTGGGGGTTATTCTGTATGTTAGTAAATTGAACACCAATAAAAAATAAATTAAAAAAAAAAAGCCAAACAAGTGCACTATAAGAAAAGGAATTACAGGTTAATATGACTATTGAACATAGATGTAAAAATCCTCAACAAAATATTAGCAAACTGAATTCAACATTACATTAAAATGGTCATACATCATGATCAAGTGGAATTATTGCTGGGATGCAAGGATAGTTCAACATACCCAAATAAATAAATATGATGTGACACATTAACATGATGAGGGATAAAAATCATATAATCAATTCAATAGATGCAGAAAAAGCATTTGACCAAATTTAATATTCTTCATGATAAAAAAAACTCAAAAATTAGGAATAGAATGTGCCCCAACTAATAAAGGCTATATATGACAAACCCACTATTAACATCATACTCAATGTTGAAAGCTGAAATCTTTTCCTCTAAGATCAAAAACAATACTAGGATGCTCACTCTTGCCATTTCTATTCAACACAATACTGCAAGTCCTAGCCTGAGCAATTAGGCAACAAAAAGAAGTAAAAGATGTCTAAATCAGAAAAGAAGTAAAATCATCTCTATTTGCAAATGACATGGTATTATAAAGAGAAAACCCTAAAGTTTCCAAAAAATCTCTTAGAACTAATAAATGAATTCAGTAAAGTTGAAGGATACAAAATCAACATAAAAAATCATGGCATTTTTACACATTAACAATTAACTAACTGAAAGAGAAATAAAAGAATCTAATTTATGGTAATATCAAAAACAATAAAATACTTAGGAATGAATTTAACCAAGATAGTGAATGATTTGTACACTGAATACTTTAGCATATTGATGAAATAAATTGAGGAAGACACAAATAAATGAAAAGATAACTCATGTTCTTGGAAGGGAGGAATTAATAGTTTAAATATCCATACCTAAAGGGATCTACAGTTTCAATGCAATCCATAAAAATTCCAATGGTATTTTTCTAAGAAATAGAAAAAAAGTATCCTAGAATTCATATGGAACCATAAAAGACCATAAATAGCCAAAGCAATCTTGAGAAAAAAGAATAAAGCAGAGGCATCACACTTCCTAATTTATTTTTTTTAATTTTTATTTTTTATCACATATTTTTTAATTGGAGTTCAATTTGCCAACATATAGCATAACACCCAGTGCTCATCCCATTATGTGCCCCCCTCAGTGCCCGTCACCCAGTCACCCCCACACCCTGCCCACCTCCCTTTCTACCACCCCTTGTTTGTTTCCCAGAGTTAGGAGTCTCTCATGTTCTGTCTCCCTCTCTGATATTTCCCACTCATTTTTCTCCTTTCCCCTTTATTCCCTTTCAATATCTTTTATATTCCCCAAATGAATTGTACCATATAATGTTTGTCCTTTTCTGATTAAATTATTACACTCAGCATAATACCCTCCAGGTCCCACCACGTTGAAGCAAATGGTGGGTATTTGTCATTTCTAATGGCTGAGGAATATTCCATTGTATACATAAACCACATCTTCTTTATCCACTCATCTTTCTATGGACACCGAGGCTCCTTCCACAGTTTGGCTATTGTGGACATTGCTGCTATAAACATCGGGGTGCAGGTGTCCCAGCATTTCACTGCATCTGTATCTTTGGGAGTAAATCCCCAGCAGTGCAATTGCTGGGTCACAGGGCAGATCTATTTTTAACTCTTTGAGGAACCTCCACACAGTTTTCCAGAGTGGCTGCACCAGTTCATATTCCCACCAACAGTGCAAGAGGGTTCCCCTTTCTCCACATCGTCTCCAACATTTGTTGTTTCCTCCCTTGTTAATTTTCCTCATTTTCACTTGTGTGAGGTGATATTTCATTGTTGTTTTGATTTGTATTTCCCTAATGGCAAGTGATGCGGAGCATTTTCTCATGTGCGTGTTGACCATGTCTATGTCTTCTTTGGTGAAATTTCTGTCCATGTCTTTTGCCGATTTTATGATTGGATTGTTTGTTTCTTTGCTGTTGAGTTTAATAAGTTCTTTGTAGATCTTAGATACTAGCCCTTTATCTAATATGTCATTTGCAAATAATTTCTCCCATTCTGTAGGTTGTCTTTTAGTTTTGTTGACTGTTTCTTTTGCTGTGCAAAAGCTTCTTGATGAAGTCCCAATAGTTCATTTTTGCTTTTGTTTCTCTTGCCTTCATGGATGTATCTTGCAAGAAGTTACACTGGAAGCCTTTCCCCTAAGATCAGGAACAAGACAGGGATGTCCACTCTCACCATTGCTATTCAATATAGTACTAGAAGTCCTAGCCTCAGCAATCAGGCAACAAAAAGACATTAAAGGCATTCAAATTGGCAAAGAAGAAGTCAAACTCTCCCTCTTCGCCGATGACATGATACTCTACATAGAAAACCCAAAAGCTTCCACCCCAACATTGCTAGAACTCATACAGCAATTTGGCAGTGTGGCAGGATACAAAATCAATGCCCAGAAGTCAGTGGCATTTCTATACACTAACAATGAGACTGAAGAAAGAAAAATTAAGGAGTCAATCCCATTTACAATTGCACCCAAAAGCATAAGATACCTAGGAATAAACCAAACTAAAGAGGTAAAGGATCTATACCCTAAAAACTATAGAACACTTCTGAAAGAAATTCAGGAAGACACAAAGACATGGAAAAATATTCCATGCTCTTGGATTGGCAGAATTAATATTGTGAAAATGTCAATGTTACCCAGGGCAATTTACACGTTTAATGCAGTCCCTATCAAAATACCATGGACTTTCTTCAGAGAGTTGGAACAAATTGTCTTAAGATTTGTGTGGAATCAGAAAAGACCCCGAATAGCCAGGGGAATATTAAAAAAGAAAACCATATCTGGGGGCATCACAATGCCAGATTTCAGGTTGTACTACAAAGCTGTGGTCATCAAGACAGTGTGGTACTGGCACAAAAACAGACACATAGATCAATGGAACAGAATAGAGAATACAAAATTGGACCCTCAACTTTATGGTCAACTAATATTCGACAAAGCAGGAAAGACTATCCACTGGAAAAAGGACAGTCTCTTCAATACGTGGTGCTGGGAAAATTGGACAGCCACGTGCAGAAGAATGAAACTAGACCACTCTCTTGCACCAGACACAAAGATAAACTCAAAATGGATGAAAGATCTAAATGTGAGACAAGATTCCATCAAAATCCTAGAGGAGAACACAGGCAACACCCTTTTTGAACTTGGCCACAGTAACTTCTTGATTACAGCAAATTTTAAACTTATATAACCTGATGTCAGTTTTCAAAGTTAGTGTGAATATGGGAGGTACACAGAACACAGATTACCTCATTGTGCAGAGAAACAATCTAAGGAACAGAGTAGATACATATTTGCCGAAGCATTCATGTATCTAATAAAAAGCAGAGATAAGGACCAAAGTCCAGGTTAGCTGACCAATGCTCTTCCCTCTACACTGCGGGGAGATGAAAGGTAGAAAGGACTTTTGCTGACGGTAATCTAGCAGAAAAGTGGAGAGGAGGACATTTGATGGAGATGTCTCTGCCGAGGCAGCCAGGGAATCCGGAGCGGCCCAGATCCGTAGTCAGAGTGTCATGGTAACACAGGCAGGAAAGGCTGTGTCAGCTGCGGATCCGCTCCTCATCTCCTGCCAGGCCAGGGTCCTGGGAACCAGCGCTCAGCAGAACTTGGAAGCCCCCACCCACGCCAGTGGCGGCGCGGGGCTCCTCGCGCTGTGCCTCCAAGCCACGCTCTTGGCCACAACCGCAGCGTTGGAGCCACGCGCCGCGGGGCGAGGGGGCCAGGGGATGAGGGGCGCGGCTGAAGAAGCAGCGCCGCTGGGCCAGCGCTGCGGCCAGGACTCCAGGTGGACAGGTGCAGTGGACAGGTGCAGCACTAGGGCGCCACTGGTGAGATTACGCCCCTCTAGCTCTGTGGTCAAGTGCTGGCAGGGATCCTTGGTGGTCCATGTGGACCACTCCAAGGGCAGGCGCTTCCAATGCTAGTTCTTGTTTGAGTTTCGGTGTTGTGCCAGTTTTTCTTATCTGCTCCCCAACACAATCCTACAGGGGTTTTTGGTTTGAAGTTTTTTGTTTTGTTTTGGGTTTTTAGTTTGGTCTTGTTTTCGGGGGTTGGTTTTGTTCGCGGGTGGTGGTGGTGGTGGTGGTGGTTTTCTGTTTGTTTTGTTACCAAGAAAACAACCTTTGAAAGAATAAATGGTGTGAACAAGGCCACAAAGTAACTGGTGAAGAGCAAAATTTGAACTTCAGTTTTATTCTTTCCACTATCACTTTCTACCTTTTCTCAGCTTCAAGCATCAGTAGTCCATCTCAGGAGCAACTAGAACTGTGAGATTTGCTGGTTTATGCAAATGAAAGGAAAAATTTGTAAATTATAAATTTCAAGACGGGTCTTAGACTTAAGGTGTGGTTATCAATAAGAGGTTGAAGAAAAAAAGAGCCATCAGACATTAGAGATTCTGGAGAGTAGGTTCTCAAAGCCATGTGAGATAAATTAGAAGACAAGACCATAAAAAATAAAAGACTCACATTGCAAAAAATGGAAACTATCTCGTAGTAGTTTTAGCAAAATGAAGATTTATTTACTGTAGTATGTGAATAGATTTGTTGACATAATGTAAGGGCAAGAAGTCAGCCATTTTTCTAAAAGGAACTTGAAGGAGAAAATTTAAAGCCATCAGAAACTCAGGGAATTCTTCTCTTTCTCCATATCTTCAGGTCTTTGAATGTCCTTTCTGTTTAACTCTCTCACTCTCAAAACTCACCTTCTCTACCATTTTGTCCAGTAGGGTGGAGGATGACAAAGGACTGTTCCCCAATGTCTTAGATCTTCTCATGATGAAGTATATTATGGACCCAATTTGAGTTAGATCTTCAGCCCAATCAGCTAGAATACAGAAAAAAATCCCATGGATACTAAATATGCAGCCTAAGACTGATAAGAATTCTACAGAAATCTCAAAGGTTATCCACAATTTTAATGATAGATATCTATGAGTTTTAATTGACCTATTGAACACCTCACCTACATTTCTGTAGGTCTCTAACTTGTGAAGCCACCTTTCCAAAATAGAATATATGACACTTTAATTCTCAGCTTCCCTTGCAGCCAATGGAGTCATGTGAATAGATTCTGTCAGTCTGGTGTCCCTGCACCAGATTTTAATTTGTAAAAAAAAAAAAAAAAAGAATAGCATGGAATGAGAGAATAAAGCTCAGCAAACAAAAGTCCAGTTTCCCTAAGCCTGTGAATGTGGAGGTATGGGTAATTTCTAGAGGGATTGATAGATCAGAGCAGCCACCCCATACAACTTGCTACACTCTAACTTAAGTTTGGCAAATGAATAAAACTATTTGAGAAATAATTATTTTCAAGATAGCAATCTTGATGGTTTGGTGAAAAACATCTCTCAAGAGACTAGGAGATATTGAAAAATTAGCAGCTCTAGAAGTAGATTTTTCTCTTGATTTTAAGTATCTTACCCAAGAAAATAATTAATATTAACTTAATATTTTCCTACAGAAAAGAAATACATTTATCCTCTCATTTTTCTTCTGTCTCTTTAGTGAAAAATGCCAAGACGTCATCTGCAGATAAGAAAAGAAACAAGATTGTTGGGGGTAAGAACTAAATGCTACTTGAGCAAATAAATGACTTCAGACTACTAAAGAGACTTTACCACCTTTATTAGGATCTTTCCAAATGGAGAAGAGTTAAGAGTTATGTAATATCTGAATTTTCCACATACAGCCTGATCAGATAAGCTGTATGTCAGGCTAAAGTTAAATAAGGCAGGGATTATTAAGGCATCAACTACATTTAAATAGCCCCAAACCATTACAACCTCATTGTATTCTCAGAAAATATACTCTAAGTCTGGAAATGGGTAGAAAATTCCTTTTGGGCAACAGTAAATTATTTCACGCTAGGCTGGGACACCTAGGTGGCTCAGCAGTTGAGTGTCGCTTTTGGGTCAGGGTGTGAACCCCGGGATCTGGGAATCGAGTCCTGCATCGGGCTCCCCATGAGGAATCTGCTTCTCCTCTGCCTGTCTCTGCCTCTCTCTGTGTCTCTCATGAATAAATAAATAAAATCTTTTTAAAAAAACTATATTTCACGCTAAACTAATGGTAACATAGTCCCAACTGAGATGATCATATTGTGGAAACTATATTCAGGAGAAGGCACAGACACAAAGACACAAAACTTTGTGGAAGGTGATCATAATGGCACTATGTTCTTGAGTCCATCCCCCAGACATGCCACTGTTTTAGCAATCATCTCCCATCAAATGCAGCAGGTTGTATCCTTTTGCGTTATCTACCCATATTGCTGGGTGGCAGAGCCAGATTAGGAATCAAACCAAAAGGATTAAAGCTTGGTCCAGGAATATTCCCAACATCTCAAGTCTATTATTGCCTTCACTTATTTAGGATCTACCCTA
Source organism: Canis lupus dingo (assembly GCF_003254725.2). NCBI lineage: Eukaryota > Metazoa > Chordata > Mammalia > Carnivora > Canidae > Canis > Canis lupus. The sequence continues at coordinate 55,613,563 of NC_064260.1, read as the reverse complement.
TCTGCTAGAATTGAACTAAAAATTTACATTAAAGCAAGCAATGGACCCAAAATTTCCTCTCCTCATTCCCAATATTGTAATATTAAAGATTTTAATTCCTAATCCCCTTACCCATTTACCTGGGTATTGAGAAGAAATAGTTAAGTGTGTCTGAGAATAAATAGGTATGTTACTGGCCACATTATTGCCCTTTTAATGAGATCTACCATTACCCAAGGGCCCAGGGTCTCATTTCATTCAATAAAACATCCCAACTTCCAATTCTGGACAAAATGGAGTAGACACACTTCTCTCTATTTCTATTGCTAATTACAGCTAAAATTTTGGACAACTATAAGATGACTCTGAAAGGTATAGAGGAGGCAGAAGAGCTAGAGACCTTGAATCCAAGGAATGACATAGTGGGGAGTTTCCTGGGGCTTTTTGTGATTTGTTGTGGTGGTGGTGGTTTGGTTTGGTTTGCTTTGCTTTTTTTGTGTGTTTTGTGGTTTGTTTGTTTGTTTTTGGTTTTTGGTTTTTTGCTCTAACTATCCAAAACTGAGTGCTCAAGAAGCCTATAACACAGAAACACTAATAAGCACAAGGAAAAAAAAGCCTATCATAGATCCAAGAAAGAGACAGCCTAGAAGAGCAGAAAACTTGAGACAATAACTTCCCTACTCTAGCCAAACACAATAGGAAAAACTATAGCCCCACCCTTACCTCCATAAACAAAGGCTATGCAGGAACCTAGATTTCCACCATTACCTGGCTAAAACAAAGCCCTTCCTCTTCCTCAGGGTGGTCTCAAGAGAAAGCTAAGTGGGAGGCTAAGACTTTCTTCATCTCTCAGCAGGAATAAGTCCCCTAACCTAGCCTTCCCAGTGTCAGTAGAAGCCACATGGGGAAACAATAATGTGGTGACCCTACCCCAACCAGCCATGATGGGATCAGCAGAGGCTTAGTGGGGAGCCCTAAGATACCCCTCTCCCTCACAGTGTCAATGGAGACTGAATAGGCTATCAAATTCCTGCTTAGCAATAGCAAGGCCACGCCCCCATGTCCTTGCCAACACAGTACAAGAGAAGATTTGCCAAAGCAAAAGATTTAAGTGATATGTTTTTTAAACTTTACATAAACATAAACTTAAAATTTACCATCAGACCCATTTTTAAGTGTACAGTTCGGGGCATTAAGTACATCCACATTGTTAGGCAACCATAAGCATTGCTCCTCTACAGAACTCTTCATTTTGCAAAACTAAAATTCTATACTGGCTAAATAATAACTCTCCCTCTCTCTCCCCATTGCCCCTAGCAGCAACAATTCTACATTCTGTATATGAATTTGACTTCTCTAGTACCTCGGATACGTGGAATCATGTAGCACTTGTTCTTTTGTGATTAGCTTATTTCACTTAGCAAATGTTTCCCAGGTTTGTCCATGATGTAGTTTATGTCAGAATTTCCATCTTTTTTAAGGCTGAATAACACTCCATGTATGTATAACTACACTATTTATTTATTTATTTATTTATTTATTTATTTATTTATATAAATAAATTTATTTTTTATTGGTGTTCAATTTGCCAACATACAGAATAACACCCAGTGCTCATCCCGTCAACTGCCCCCCTCAGTGCCCGCCACCCAGTCACCCCCACCCCCCGCCCTCCTCCCCTTCCATCACCCCTAGTTCGTTTCCCAGAGTTAGGAGTCTTCCATGTTCTGTCTCCCTTTCTGATATTTCCTACCCATTTCTTCTCTCTTCCCCTCTATTCCCTTTCACTATTATATATATTCCCCAAATGAATGAGACCATATAATGTTTGTCCTTCTCCAATTGCCTTATTTCACTCAGCATAATACCCTCCAGTTCCATCCACGTCAAAGCAAATGGTGGGTATTTGTCATTTCTAATGGCTGAGTAATATTCCATTGTATACATAAACCACATCTTCTTTAAATCCATTCATCCATCAATAAACACTTGGCTATTGTGAATAATGCTCCTATGGACATATGTGTAAAATATCTCTTTGAGTCCCTGCTTTCAATTCTTTTATACATGCATATATATATATATATATATATATGTATATGTCTACATATATATATGAATAGAAATATATATATGAATAGGAATATATATGAATAGAAATGCTGGGTCATATACTTCTATGTTTAACCTTTGAGAAACTGCCAAACTCTTTCCATAGCAGTAGCAGCATTTTACATCCCCACCAACAGTGCACAAAAGGTCTAATTTCTGCACATCTTCTTTACTTGTATTCTTTTATGATGATAGCCATTTTAATGGGTAGAAAGTGGTATTTCTTACTGTGGTTTTGATTAGCATTTCCCTAATTATTAGTTAGGATGTTGAGCATCTTTTCATGTCCTTATTGGCCATTTGTATATATTCTTTACAGAAATGTCAAGTCCTTTGCCCATTTCTTAATTGGATTGTATGTTTTTGTTATTGTGTTGTTGAGTGGCAGGAGTTCTATATATTTTCTGGATATTTACTCCTTATCAGATATATGATTCACAAATTTTTCTACCATTTTGTGGGTTGTCTTTTCACTCTCTTGTGTTCCTTGATGCATAGAAGTTTTAAATTTTGATGTAGTTCAATTCATCTATTTAAAAAAAATCATTGCCAAATCCAATTTTTTGAAGCTTGTCTCCTATATTTTCTAATAAGAATTTGTAGTGTCATTCCAGCCTATTGATAGTGATTTGGGGGGATAGTAAACATGTCTCTGCTTGAGTCAGATATTATACCAAGGTCTAGTTCCTTATTCTGATACTGTACTATAAGTTACATAAGATGTAGGCCATCAGGAGAGTCCAGGTTCAGGGTGCACAGGACCTCTCTGTACTATTTTTTGCAAATTCCTGTGGATTTGTAATTATTTTAAAAAGTTATTAAACTCAGACTTCAGACAAATTCATTGTCTTCTATGAAACTCTACATCAACGCAGTGTGGGAAAAGCCCTATCTACCCCACTGTCCCCTTGCTTCATTCCCTGCCACAATCTTTCAGAAGTGTCACTAAATGCATAGTTGTGTGTTGCCTGGAAGACAGAATACTCTCCAAATGAGAGAGATATCCCCACCAATTAGCCACTTCTTGGCTGTCCTCATAATCACATACTATAACACAAGCTTATCGCAAACTTCAAGTTAAAGTTATCCCGTTTAAGAGGATTTGTGAGAAAAAGGATGTCAGTATCCCTAGGCATTATAAAAATATGAGGAAGGCAAGAGATGCTTGTTTCTGAACTCCAATATAACTCCTTCAAATTTTTTCAGGCTTAACTCCTGTATTTGGGTAGTAGGGAGATGCAGGGAGGGGTGGTTTATTCAGCTGTGCCAGAAGAAGGCATGTCTGAGAAACATCTATCTGAAAACCAACTAAAGTGCCTTCACAGTGAGTTATGCTCTACATATCAAACTTAGAATTTTCCTCTGCCTTTGACTCAGAAACTATCATAGATAGTCTGGCTTCCATGGGCAGAGATCATCCTCAATCTCCATACCTCCTAAGGGTTCCTAGGAAGTGTAATAAGAAACCAGGAATCCTAAGGGTTCACTATACTTTTGACTCTTGTTTATAAAGGACAGGTGACTCTGCTACAAACCATAGTTACAGATGGGCATGAGGGTGGGTAGAACAAGAGGAATCAAAGTCCAAATACCAATTTTTGGGAATATGAGAGAAGGGCAGGTAAGGTTAAAAATACCAAATCTGGTAGCCTATAGAACATAAGAGCTGTATCTGCAGATATGGGTTGATGGCCACATAGTGACTGATGAATATTGAGGGAAATGAATTCTTTCAGGGCTCTAGGGCTCATGCCGTATGATCCCTTGAACCAAATAGATAAACAAGCCCCTAGTACAATTTTATTGGGCATGTAAATAGTCATTGCATCTGAAAATTGCTCTGAAATGATAACATAACCTCCTTATTTGAATGAAATGTTAGGAACCCTAAAATTATGTCAGGTTGTCACTTTCCTTCTCCATCTCAACTTTTTCTTCATGTTTGTTCCTTTCAAAGGCTGGACTAGAATAGTAGTAAGTAATTAGTGTCATTATTTTCTTCCAGGCCATACAAATAATGACTGGTCTGAATATTCACTTTGTGGGACTGCTCTGGACTTATTTGTTACTCTCACAAATTTCTGCATTTGGAAAACCATATCTTCCTCTCTCAACAGTAACAAGATACCCATATTGGTCATCTACATGTGTAAGTGAATAATATACTCCCTCCTTGTTATTAATTACATATTCATCACATTCAATGACAATTTCTGAACCAAGCAGTATGTCAGAGATAGAACACAAAAAATTCACAATCCTTATTCTCAATGAGCGTATCCTTATATCTAGTTGAAAAGGAATGTATCAGTATGAAAAAAACGTAGATTCTTACCAGTAATATTCTTTCATATTAAAAATATGTCTTTGTTAAAGGGACACTTTTTACATACTCCTTGGATAAAGGGAACAATAGTAAGATGCACAAGGAGCATTTGGGGGAAATAGAAAATGATTAGTGACTGTTCCACTAACCATCGGTCACTTATTTTGCCAGTGGGGCAAGTAAGATGAGAGAGCATAATGGCTAAGGAAATGAGGGACATATAGAATGTATGCAGGGAAAGAAAAGTGAAATCTTTTTGTTTTGTTGGCCCAAGAATAATTTGGTGGAATTGAAAAGAAATCTCTAAAGAAAATTTTATTGTGTCTGAGAGTATGGTGGATGATGCAACATTGTCTCCACAAATCCTGAGGCATTATAATAATAATAATGATAATGATAATAATAATACACTTGAAATTTGGTCATTCAACCAGTACTTACTGAGTACCCGCTATGTGTTAGGGCCTGTTCTTGGTGCCTGAAGCATATCAGCAAACAAAACAAATCCCAGACTTTAGAGAGCTTTATTCTAGCAAGGGTGGTATGTTAGAAGATGATAAAGTGATAGAAGTAAAAAATAAAAAGTAGAGTAAGAAGGAATGAAGGTTCTGGGAAGGTAGCAAAAGGATATAGGTTATCATTTTAAATTGGATGATAGAGGTATTTCTTATTGAAAAAATTACTATTAGTAATCTATTGTCATATTAAAAACCATGGCAAAACACAGTGGCATACAACCAAAAATACAGTGGACCCTTGAATAATGTGGAGGTTAGGGACACTGACTCTCTGTGCATTGGAAGTCTGTGTACATTATTCAACATAGTACTGGAAGTCCTAGCCACAGCAATCAGATAAGAAAAAGAAATAAGAGGCATCTGTATTGGTAAATAAGTTAAGCTGTTATTATTTTCAGATGACATGATCCTATACATATAAAATTTTACAGACTCCACCAAACAACTACCAGAAGTAATACATGAATTCAGTAAAGTTGCAGGATATAAAATTAATACCCAGAAATCAATAGCATTTCCATAGACTAATAACAAAGCAGTAGAAAAGAAATTAAGAAAACAACATCATTTATAATTGCGCCCCCCAAAAAATACCTAGGAATAAACTTAACCAAAGAGATGAAAGGCCTATACTCTGAAAAGTATAAAACATTGATAAAATAAATTGAGGACAGGGATGCCTGAGTAGCTCTGTGGTTGAGTGTCTGCCTTCAGCTCAGGTCATGGTCCTGGGCTCCTGAGATTGAGTCCTGCATCAGGCTCCTACAGGGAGCCTGCTTCTCCCTCTGCCTGTCTCTGCTTCTCTGTGTGTAGCTCATGAATATATAAATAAAAAGCTTAAAAAAGAAAGAAACTGAAGAGAGCACAAACAAATGGAAAGATATACCATCCACATGGATTTGAAGAATTAATATTGTTAAAATGTCTACAGATTCGATGCAATCTACAGATTCAATTCAACCCCTATGAAAATATCAACAGCATTTTTTACAAAACTAGAAACAAGTAATATTAACATTTGTATGAAACCACAAAAGACCTTAAATAGCCAAAGCAATCCTGAGATAGGAAAACAAATCTGGAGATATTAGAACCCCAGATTTCAAGATATACTGCAACGCTGTAGTAAAACAATATGATACCAGGACATAAATAGAGACATAGATCAATGGATCAGAATGAAAAGCCCAAAAGTAAACCTGATTGTATGGTCAATTAATCTGTGGCAAAGGAGAAAGAATATATAATGGAGAAAGATAGTCTCTTTAATAAATGTACTGGAAAAACTGGACAGCTACCTGTAGAAGAATGAAACTAGACCACCTTCTGAAAACAACTCAGGTTGGATTAAAAATCTAAATGTAAGACCTGAAATCATAAAAATCCCAGAAGAGAGCACAGGCAATAATTTCTCTCACATTGGCTTGTAGCACCATTTTTCTAGATATGTCTCCTAAGGCAAAAGAAACAAAAACAAAAAAATAAATTATTGATACTCTATCAAAATAAGAAGCATTTTCACAGCAAAGGAGACCATCAGCAAAACTAAAAGACAACCTACTGAACGGGAGAAGATATTTGCAAAAGACATATCCAATAGGGGTTCATATCCAAAATATATAAAGAACTTACACAACTCAACATCAAAAAAATGGGCAGATGACTGAATAAACATTTGCTCAAAGAAGACATACACATGGCCAACAGACCCATGAAAAGATGCTCAACATTACTAATCATCAGGGAAATACAAATCAAAACCACAATGAGATATCACCTTACAGCTGTTAAAATGGCTAAAATAAAAAAGACAGGACATAACAAGCGTTGACAAGGATGTGGAGGAAAAGGAACCCTTGTGCATTGTTGATGGAGGAAATGGAAAATAGTATGGAGGTCTCTCAAAGAATTAAAAATAGAAATACCATGTGATCCAATAATTCCACTATTGGATATTTACACAAAGAAAACAAATACACTGATCCAAAATGATATATGTACACCTATATTTACTGAAGCATTATTGATAATAACCAAGATATGGAAGCAACCTAAATGTCCATCAATAGATGAATGGATAAGGAAGATGTGGTAGACACACACAGACACACACACACACACACACACACACTGAAATATTATGCAACCATTAAAAAGAATGAGGTCATGCCATATAAGACAACAGGGATAGATCTAGAGAGTATTATGCTAAGTGAGATAAGTCAGACTGAGAAAGACAAATACCATATGATTTCACTCATTAGTGGAATCTTTAAAAAATGAAAAGACAGACAAAAGAAAGGCTGAAACCCATAAATACAGAGAACAAACTGGTAGTTACCAAAGGGGAAAGGGTTATGGGGAGGGAAAGATGGGTGAAGGAGAATGGGAGGTAGAAGCTTCCAGTTATGGAATGAGTAAGTCACAGGAATAAAAGGCACAACATAAGGAATATAGTTAATGATACTGTAGTAGAGTGTATGATGACAAAGGGTAGCTACACTTGTGATGAACATAGCATAATGTATAAACTTATCAAATCACTATGTTGTACATCTGAAACTAATATAACATTATGTGTCAACTATACTCAAAGAAAAAAAGATAATCTGTGATAACTTCTGACTCCCCAGAACTTAACTTTTAATACTTTACTGTTGACCAGAAGACTTACCAATAACATAGAGATAATTAACACATATTTTGTATGTTATATGTATCATATACTATGTTCCTTCAATAAAATAAGCTACAGAAAAGAAAATATTAAGAAAATCATAAGGAAGATCAAATATATTTGCAGTACTCTACTGTACTTATCCCAAAAAATCCATGTATAAGTGGACCGACACAGTTCAAACCTATCTTGTTCAAGGGTCAACTGTATTTATTTCTTTTTTTAAGTTTTTTTTTTAAGATTTCTTTCTTTCTTTCTTTCTTTCTTTCTTTCTTTCTTTCTTTCTTTCTTTCTTTCTTCTTTCTTTCTTTCTTTCTTTATCTATTTATTTATTTATTTATTCGTTTATTTATTTATTTATTTATTTATTAAGCCAGCCAGGTGCCCCTGAATTTTATTTTTATTTTTTTACCTGGCAGTTTATTTATTTATTTTTATTTATTTATTTTTATTGGAGTTCAATTTGCCAACGTATAACATAACACCCAATGCTCATCCCATCAAATGCCCCCCCTCGGTGCCCATCACCCAGTCACCCCCACCCTGCCCACCTCCGTTTCCACCACCCCTTGTTCATTTCCCAGAGTTAGGAGTCTTCCATGTTCTGTCTCCCTCTCTGACATTTCCCACTCATTTTTTCTCCTTTCCCCTTTATTCCCTTTCACTATTTTTTATATTCCCCAAATGAATGAGACCACATGATGTTTGTCCTCCGATTGACTTATTTCTCTCAGCATAATACCCTCCAGTTCCATCCACGTCGAAGCAAATGGTGGGTATTTGTCATTTCTAATGGCTGAGTAATATTCCATTGTATACATAGACCACATCTTCTTTATCCATTCATCTTTCGATGGACACCGAAGCTCCTTCCACAGTTTGGCTATTGTGGACATTGCTGCTATAAACATTGGGGTGCAGGTGTTCTGGAGTCTCACTGCATCTGTATCTTTGGGGTAAATCCTCAGCAGTGCAATTGCTGGGTCATAGGGCAGATCTATTTTTAACTCTTTGAGGAACCTCCACACAATTTTCCAGAGTGGCTGCACCAGTTCACATTCCCACCAACAGTGTAAGAGGGTTCCCTTTTCTCCACATCGTCTCTAACATTTGTTGTTTCCTGCCTTGTTAATTTTCCCCATTCTCACTGGTGTGAGGTGGTATCTCATTGTGGTTTTGATTTTATTTTAGTGAGAGAAAGAGATAGCATGGAGGAGGGGGAGAGGCAGAAGGAGAGAGAGTGAGAGAATCTCAAGCAGACTTCTCACTGAGCATGGGGACTGACAGGGCTCAGTTACAGGACCATGAGATCATGACCTGAGTTGGATGCCTAACTGACTTAACTGCCCCAACTGTATTTCTTACTCATGTATCTGTAAACTGGCAGAAATTCGGGTGATCTAGGCTGGAATCCATCAGGTTTAGCTCAAACTGCAGGTCAGTTAACAGATCTGTTCTATATCTATCTCATCCCCCTTAGACTACTGGCTACTGAAAGCATATTCTTCTCACAATAAAAGGCAGGAATACAAGAGGACAAGCCTAATTACACAAGAATGTTTCAATCCGTGGCTTGGCTCACATCTACTAACATTTCAGCCATAGAAAATAAAATGGCCAAGTTGTAAATTGAGGTACAGAGAAGCATAATCCAACCACCATGAGACCATGGCAAGAATATGGAAATATATTACTCCCTGGAAGTAAAAAAATTGTGGCCAATAATTCAAAATACCATAGTGATATTTGAGCAAAGATTTGAAAAAGTGAGTTTTTGCCAAATGTGGAGAACATCCTAAGAGGAAACATCCAGAACAAAGTCTTCAATGACTGATGTGTCTGCAATGCTCCAATTAAAAAAATATATGGCCAGTATTACTGAAGCTGAATGAGAAAGAACAAGAGTATCAAAAAAGAAGTCAGAAAAATAATGCGGTGGGCGGGGTGGAGGGGTGGGGAGGGGGGCTAGATAGCATAAGACTTCAATGGCCCTTATAAGGACTTTGACTTTTTATTGTAAGTGAGATTGGACTTATTGTAGTGTTTGATGAGCAGAGTTAAATAATTTGATTTAAGTTTTAAAAGGCCCACTTTGACTACTGTGTTGAAAAGATAATGAAAGGGGACGAGGAGACCTTTAGAAAGCTACTAAAGGAACCCAGATGAGGGGCACCTGGGTGGCTCCGTTGGTTAAGCGTCTGCTTTTGCCTAGGTCATGATCCTGGGGTCCTGAGATGGAGCCCCAAGTCAGGCTCCCAGCTCAGCAGGGAGCCTGCTTCTCCCCCTCCCTTTGCTATTCTCCCCTGCTTATGTTCATTCCCTCTATCATATAAATAAGATCTTAAAAAAAAATAAATCCAAATGAGACCCAGGTGAGGGTAGTGAAAAATAACATGACTTTAGATATATATTGATGTAGAGTTAATTGAATATCCTGATGGATTGGTGTGGAATACCAGAGAAAGAAAAAAGTCAAAGGGAATGCTAAAGTGTGGGTTAAAGCTAACAGAAGGAATGGATTATCATCGGCTGCTACAGGGATGACTGTGGGATAGAGCTGGTTTTCAGGGAAGATAAAGAGTTTGTTTTGAACATGCTGTGTTTGAAATATTTAATATTCAACTGGAAATCTTGAGTAGCTCGTCAGATATAGAATCTAGAGTTGAGAAGAAAGAGCTAGGCTTCAGATATGAGCTTGGGAGTCACTGGCAGGTAGATGTTTGAAACCCATAAAACTGGATGAGATTACCAAGGAAGTGGGTGAAAATAAAGAAGATAAGATGGTCCAGGACTAGAGCTATACTGTCCAGTGCAGCAGCCACTTGGCACATGTAGCTATTGAGCACTCAAAATGGGACTAAACCACCCTGAGGAGTGCTATAAGTGTAAAATATACACCAGAGTTCAAAAACTTAACATGCATAAAAAGAATGTAAAATATATCATAATTTTATATTGATTCTATGTTGAAATGACAATATTTGGATCTATAGGGTTATATAAAATAAATTATTAAAATAAATTTCACATGTTTATATTTACCTTTTAAAAATATTTTTTTATTTATTCATGAAAGATACAGAGAGAGAGGCAGAGACATAGACAGAGGGAGAAGCAGGCTCCTCACAGCGAGCCCAATGCAGGACTCGATCCCTGGACCCAGGATCACGCCCTGAGCTGAAGGCAGATGCTTAACCACTGAGCCACTCAAACTTCCCTACTTTTTAAATTTTACTTTTATTTCTTGGTATATGTGTGTAAAATTAAACTTTTGGCACATAAACATTTTATTGCAATGTTTTGGGACGCCTGGGTGGCTCAGCAGTTGAGCCTTTGGCTTAGGGCGTGATCCCAGGGTCCGGAATTGAGTCTCACATTGGGCTCCTTGCAGGGAGCCTACTTCTCCCTCTGCCTATGTCTCTGCCTCTCTCTCTCTCTCTCTCTCTCTCTGCATCTCTCATGAATAAATAAACTCTTTATTGCAGTGTTTTAACATTTTTTTAAATCTTTTTTTATTAGTGAAGTATAATTGACATACAATGTTTTATTAATTTCATCTATACAACATTTTGATTCCACAATTCTGTACATTACTCACTGCTCAGCATGATAAGTGTAATCACCATCTCTCACCATGCAACATCATTACAGTATTATTGGCTATATTCCCTATGCTGCACTTTGCATTTTGTGCCTTATTTATTTTATAACTGGGAGTTTGTGCCTTTTAATCCCTTTCATCTATTTTGCCCACCCCCCGCAGAACTCCCTGCTAGAAACCACCAGTTTGTGCTCTGCATTAAGAGTCTGTTTTTTTTTGTTTTTCAGATTCCATATATAATCATATGTATTCGTCTTCCTCAATCTGACTTATTTCACTTAGCATAATACCCTCTATATCCTTCTATGCTGTCACAAATGTCAATATTTCATTCTTTTATATGGCTGAGTAATATTCCATTGTCTGTGTGCATGTATGCACACATGACTTCTTTATTCATGGATCAATGAATACTTGAGATCACTTTTCATATCTTGGCTATTGTAAATGATGCTGCAGTAACTATAGGGGTACATATACCTTTTTGAATTAGTGTTTTAGTTTTCTCTGACTAAATACCAGTACTGGGTGGTATTCTATGGTATCTAAATTTTTTTTTAGAAACCTCCATACTATTTTCCACAGCAGCTGCACCAGTTTACATTCCTACTAACAGCACATAAAGATTCCCCTTTCTCCAATTCCTGGCCAACACTTATTTCTTTTTACTTCTCTTAGTGTGTCCTGGAAAACTTAAAATTACATATATTCCCCACATCATATTTCTATTGGACGATCCTGGACAATAGTATTCTGACTGAAGATAGTGCCATGGTTAGATTGTTTTACTGTCATTCTATGAGTAGGAAGAGGTTGGATTTGAGAAAGCTAGGAGGGCAGCATAGTTTAGATAACAAAAATGAGGACCTTAATTCAATTTTAAGAGTACCAAATGTGTATATTTTGAGTGAAGAACAAATGAGTCAATTGTATTAATATCTCAAATAATATTATGATCATGAAGGCATTAGATTACTAATACTTTCATGGAGTTATTAAAACATTGAATTAAAAAATTTGTAAGATTTTATTTATTTATTTGAGAGAGGGAATGAATAATCTAGAGAACACAACCAGGGGGAGTGGCAGAGGCAGAGGGAGAAGCAGGTTCCCTTGAGCAAGAGCTTGATCCTAGGACCCTGGGATCATGATGTGAACTGAAGGTAAGCACTTAATCAACTGAGCCACCCAGGCACCCCCTGAATCAAAATTTTAACGAGTGAAAAAATTCCAAGTTTTGCCATTCAATGTAAAATATTCCAAAAGAAAATTGCTGACAGTGAATTAGATTTGGTACATTAGCATCTATATTAATTCTCTGGATTATATAAGGCTGTTGGAGAGAATTTTTGTGAGTTAGGTGCTATTGTTTGTTATCCCATTTTTAATTTTTTTAACATATACATATAATGTAACCAAAAATCCAAACTTATAATTGTGTATCTCAATTATCACAAAATTAATATATCAGTGTAACAATACCCAGGCCAAAAAACATTTTTTTTTGCAAATTTCTAGCATCTCAGAAGTCCCTCTCTTGTCCCTTCTCTCTCCCTCCTGTCCTAACCATTAACCTTCAGTATTACTCTTAGATATTTTTAAACTTTTTAATAAGTATCATATAGTATGTATTATTTTGTATCATGCTTCTTTGCTCAATTTAAGATTGTGAATCCTGGGCAGCCTGGGTGGCTCAGCGGTTTAGCACCGTCTTCAGCCCAGGACGTGATCCTGGAGACCTGGGATTGAATCCCATGTCAGGCTCCCTGCAGGGAGCCTGCTTCTCCCTCTGCCTGTGTCTCTGCACTCCCCCCTCCCATGTCTATGAATAAATAAATAAAATCTTTAAAAAAAAAAAGGATTGTGAATCCCATCCTTGTTATTGTTGCACTCATTCATTATTATTATTGTTGATTAATATTCCATTATATTAATATACCATGTTTATGCAATTTAATGGATGGACACTTAGGTTGCTCCCAGTTTGGAGTATTATAATACTTTCAGGGACCATGTAAGGAAATGAGTTCTGGAAAATATAGTTCTGAGCCTTAGGTGCAAGCTAGTAGGACCCCAAGTTGACTATAAATAATTCAGTGAATTCCTCTATATGTAACTATTAAAACAACAGTACAGTAACACAGAAAGGTGGAAAATATGAATCTTAATTTTACCAATGAAAAAAAAGCAAAACTAATGATAGGGTAGGTAATTCCTACTGAGTCACATAGAAAGCAAGGTGCAAAGAATTCAAATTCAAATCCTCCAGGCCCCAAAAGGCTATTTAGTATTGACATGTTAGTGGCCCCATTTTTCTGGGGAAATAACATTCCTTCTCTTTACTATTAATTGAATAGTTAATTTTTTAATTCTGTGGTAAGTTTCCATGTATGCATAAAGTTGCACCAATGAAAAAAAGTTTTCTGATACACCCTGTCATATTTCTAACAAGTTTTAGGAAATGATGGAAGATTTCAGGACAAGCTACTCATGGAAGACATTATGTGGTATTATATTTAAATACGTAAAATGAAACTTAAATAATTTCTAAATTATATTTTCCATTACTAAAATATTTTAAACATTAAATGAACATTAAATTAAAAGTGTGTGGAATCACCAAGATATAACACTATCAGTAAATTCATTCACTGGATACATTTTCTTGTAATTCACCTTAGGGAATCAATAAATTATGACTGACAAAAATATGAGTAAAATTTGACCCTCCTTTTTCCCTATGAAGTAAAATTAAGATGCTCCTATTTCCATTTCCAATGCATGTGTTACATTACTGAACAGAAACTTCATACCTTCTCCAACTCTGTAATATAGAACCTTTGAATTATTTTCTGAATGATTTTCTCAGTGGTCCCACTGAAGAATTAAGATGCTCTTCTTCATGTTACAACATTCCAGAATTCTATGACTCTTTTTATATAAACATAATGACTGAGTCTTAATAAATATGATTTCTGTTTCCAGTTTATCTTCTCAGGAATCTTTGCAATAATGATAGAGAAGAGGCGTTCACCACTCTTGGTAAGTCAGAATGTTTGTAGCAACTCTAGAGATAACTGTTTTATTTGCCAAAAGAAGGAGGATCAGACAGGAGGTAGAATTGTCTCTGAGTCACTTGAGAAAGAACCCAACTGGAGGCATCACACCTCATAATATCAAACTATACTGCAAAACTATAATCAAAATTGTATGGTACTGGCACAAAATAGACAGACGAATGGAACAGAATTGAGAGCCTGGAATTAAATCCCTGCATTTACAGTTAACCAATATTTGACAACGGAATCAAAAATACCTACTTGGGAAAGGATAGTCTTTCCAACAGATGGTCCTGAGAAAAACTAGATATACAACATGCAGAACAATAAAATTGGATCTCCATCTTACACCACAGTTATTTATTTTAAATATATACTTTAAATATAGGTCTATATTGACCTATCTGTCTATAGAAGACTTTCCAAGAAGTTGGAAAAAAGGCATTTGTTGTGAACACCAAGCAAAAGGGGGCTATAATAATATACAGAGTAGGTTTTAAAGCAAAAATTATCAGAGGTTTTTATTAGAAAGAGACACTGCATAATAATAAAAGATTTAGTTTGACACAATGTATAATAGTCCCAAATATCTATTCACCTATTCATGTAGCTTCAAAATAAGCAAATAAAAATTGACAAAATCAAAAAGAAAAAGAAATCTACAATCATATTTGGAGACATTATACAAATTTCTACCAGAGATTAGAAGAAGAAGGTAATACCTCCCAACTCATTATGAAGATAATATATCATTTATTCTAAATCTCTACCCGGATCTTACAAGAAAATTACAGACCAAAATCTCTCATGAACATATATGTAAAAATCCTAAAATATATATATTAGCAAATAAAACATAGTACATAGTAAAAAATACAAATAGAATGATATATCATGACTAATTCCAGAAATGCAAAGTTAGATTAACATTTGAAAATAAATCAGTGTGGGGGCACCTGGGTGTATCATTCAGTTAAGCATCTGACTCTTGATTTCAGCTTAGGTCATGATCTCAGGATCATGAGATCTAGCCCCGTGCTGGGCTCTTCATTGGGCATGTAGCTTGCTCGAGATTCTCTGTCTTGCTCTCCCTCTGCCTCTCTCCCCCTCTCTCCTTCAAGAAAGAAAGAAAGAAAGAAAGAAAGAAAGAAAGAAAGGTGTAATCCATCACACTAAAAACATAAATACCAAATGATCAACTCAATGAATGCAAAGAGTGGTAAAATCAATAAAAGGTATCTATCAAAAGAGAGGGAGAAATAACTTTATGCTTAATGATGAACATTTTAACACTTCCCATAACATTTTATCTTTCAGCAAGAGAGGTATATAAGCTATCATCATGTTTCTTCAGTATTCTATTTAAGATGTCCTATTAATTGCAATAAGTCAAAGAAAAAAGAAGTATATGATATTTTTTGGAAAGAAGAAAAAATATTTTTAGATGACAAGTTTTAAGAAATAGTGAATTTTACAATGTCTTCAGTATACAAAAACCAAATCAGCTATCTTTCTATATGCTTGCAGAAACCAATGGATAAACCAATGTTAAAATACCACTTACATTAATATTAAAATTATTAAGACTCCTAGAACAAATATGCCAAAATATGTGCAAGACTTCTCCTCTGAAAAAAGACAGAAGAAAACAATATAATGGCATCTTTAAAGTACAGGGAAAAAATTGTCAACTAGATGTCATATCCCCTGAAAATATCATTCAATATCGATAGTGAAATAAATTCATTTTCATATAAACAAAAGCAGAGAAAATTTTCTATTATCAGATATACACTACCAAAGAAAGTTAAAGTTCCTCAGGGTGAAGGGAAATGATAAATATGTGGTATGTTAGCCCACTATTGCTGCTGAAATAAATTACCACAAGCTTATTGGCTTAAAACTATATAAGTTTATTATCTTACAGTTTTGGAGATCAAAAGTCTCAAAATCAAGATGTTGACAGAACTGCTTCCTTCTGGAAGCTATTGAAAAGATTTTGTTCCTTGCCTTTTTTAACTTCTAGGGGCTGCCACATTCCTTGGCTGGAGCTACACCATTCTAATCTCCTCTCCTCTGCTTCCATAAATACATTGTCTTTTTCTCTATTATCCTGTCTCCTCCCTCTTACAAGGATCCTTGTGATTACATTACATATTTCAGGATAATTTCCACATCTCAAAATCTTTAACCTAATCACATATTTACATATTCACAGTTTCTGGGGATTAGGACATCTATGATGGAACCATTATTTAGCCTACCACATATGGGTAGAGATAAATTATTATGTTTTTTATTTAATCTTTACTGACTACTAAAAGCAAAGAATTGACCCCTAAATAGCCAAAAGCAATCTTGAGAAAGAAGAAAAAAGCTGGAGGTATCATGGTCTCTAATTTCAAGCTATGCTACCAAGCTATAGTAATCAAAACAGTATAATAATGGCATAAATATAGACACATCAATCAATGGAACAGAATAGAAAGCCCAGAAATAAACCCATGCATATTTGGCCACCTAGTCTATGACAAAGGAACCAAGAATATAAAACAGGAAAAGGACAGTCTCTTCAATAACTGGCATTAAGGAAACTGGACAGACATATACAAAGGGATGAAGCTAGACCACTATCTTACACCATACCAAAAACTAACTCAAAATGGATTAAAGACTTAAATGTAAGACCTGAAAACAAAATTTCTAGAAGAAAACAGGCCATTAGCTCCTTGACATTGGTCTTCCAATGATTTTTTTTGGATTTGACACCAAAGGCAAAGGCAACAAAAGTGAAAAATAAGCAAATCGAACTATACCAAATTAAGGAGCTTCTGCACAGCAAAGGAAACTATCAACAAAGTTAAAGCCAACCTACAGAATGTGAGAAAATAGCTACAAATCATAGATCAGATAAGGGGTTAATGTCAAAAATATAAAAAGATCAAATAGAACTCAGTAGCAAAAACACCAAACCAGTTTGAAAATGGGCAGAGGATTGAAATAGACTTTTTAAAAACTATTTTAAAGTTTTTATTTAAATTCCGTATAGTTACTATTCAGTGTAATATTAGTGATTCAACACTTCCATACAACACATACAATACCCGGTGCGCATCACAGTAAGTGCCTTCCTTAATCCCCATCACCTATTTAACCCATCCTTTCACCCACCTCCCCTCTGGTATCCATCAGTGTGTTCTCTATGATTAAGAATCTGTTTCTTGGTTTGTCTCCCACTCTTTATTTCCCCCCTTTTGTTTGTCTCTTAAATTCCACATATGAGTGATATCATACGGTATTTGTCTTTCTCTGACTGACTTATTTCACTTAGCATAATACTCTCTAGCCCCATCCATGTTGCCAGTAGCAAGATTGCATTCTTTTTCATGGCTGAATAATATTCCATTATATAAAAAAATGCCACATCTTCTTCATCCATTCATCAGCCAATGGACACTTGGACTGCTTCTATAATTTGGATATTGTAGATAATGCTGCTATAAACATCAGGGTACACGTATCACTTTGAATTAGTATTTTTTTGTATTCTTTGGGTAAATACCTAGTAGCGCAATTGCTAGATCATAGAGTAGTTTCATTTTTAACTTTTTGAGGAACCTCCATATTGTTTTCCAGAGTGGCTGCACCAGGTTGCATTCCCAGAACAGTGCAAGAGTGTTCCCCTTTCTCTGCATCCTCACCAGCACCTGTAGTTTTCAAAGAAAACATACAGAAGGCCAACAAGTATACAAAAAGAAGCTCAGCATTACTAAATACCAGGGAAATATCTATCAAAACCATAATGAGGCCAACACCTCACACCTCTTAGAATAGCTAAAATCAAAATAGCAAAAAATAACAAGTGTTAGTGAGGGTGTGGAGAAAAGGAAACCCTCATGAACTGTTGGTGGGAATGAATTAGTGAAGTCACTATGGAAAACAGCATGAAGGATTCTCAAAAAATTAAAATGGAACTACTGTGATATTCAGCAATTCCATTTCCAGGTATTTATTTGAAGAAAACAAAAATACTAACTTGAAAATATATATGTGAGAGACTGGCAAGATGGCAGAAGAGTAGGGGTCCTCAACCCATTTGGTCCCACAAACTTACATAGATAACTTTCAAAATATCCTGAACACCTATGAATTAAAACTGAGATATAAAGAGAGAACAGCTGGAATGCTACAGAGAGATAAGTTTTCACTTCTAACAAGGTTAGAAGGTGAAAAAAATAAAAAATCAAGTAGAGGAGGGAACTGCAACTAGCCTGCGAAAGTGGAGCTGCGAAAGCCTCTGGGTCATGAAAGCCCAGCTCTGGACAAGAGGAATTTTAAAATCCATGCCTGAGTTTTCCCTGATGGAAAAGTACTTAGCAAGGAAATTGAGCAGAATCACAGGAGGGACAGTGAAGCATCAAGAGTTCCAGAGACACTGTAAGACTAGGGATGCCCCCAGAGAAAGCTCACCGCAAACCATGGTCCAATCTTGGTAAAGGGCCGGGGCATGCATCCCTCTGGGGTATTTGGGAGAAGGCAGCACATTACAAGGGCCAGCTTCAGAGCTCCTTTTACCCTAGAGCCTGGCAATGGACGGAGCTGGCTGTCCTCCATTCCCTTGAAAAAAGGCGGTCCCCTGGAGCACAGGTCCAGCAGTGCAATGCCTTGCACCTGAGGGCACCAAAGCAGACAAAGCAAGCTATCCTCCATTCCCCCAGGACAGGTGGAAACAGGGAGGGCACAGGAAAGAAATAATTCTCCTGCCACTGGGTGTCCAGCAAGCTGCGCAGATCAGTGCACCTGTGCCTCCTCCCAGTAGCATCTAAGCCACTGTGGATTGGGAAACTATGAGGATAGAGGGAACATTCCTCAGCATCTAAAAGCCATCTATGAAAAGCCAACAGCAAATATCATTCTCAATGGGGAAACACTGGGAGCCTTTCCTCTAAGATCAGGAATGAGAAGGGATGTCCACTCTCACCACTGCTATTCAACATAGTACTGCAAGTCCTAGCCTCAGCAATCAGGCAACAAAAAGAAATAAAAGGCATTCAAACTGGCAAAGAAGAAGTCAAACTCTCCCTCTTCGCAGATGACATGATACTCTACATAGAAAACCCAAAAGCTTCCACCCCAAGATTGCTAGAACTCATACAGCAATTCGGCAGTGTGGCAGGATACGAAATCAATGCCCAGAAATCAGTTCATTTCTGTACACTAACAATGAGACTGAAGAAAAGAAAGAGAAATTAAGGAGTCAATCCCATTTACAATTGCACCCAAAAGCATAAGATACCTAGGAATAAACCTAACTAAAGAGGTAAAGGATCTATACCCTAAAAACTACAGAACACTTCTGAAAGAAATTCAGGAAGACACAAAGACATGGAAAAATATTCCATGCTCATGAATTGGAAGAATTAATATTGTGAAAATGTCAATGTTACCCAGGGCAATTTACAATTTAATGCAATCCCTATCAAAATACCATGGACTTTCTTCAGAGAGTTGGAACAAATTGTCTTAAGATTTGTGTGGAATCAGAAAAGACCCCGAATAGCCAGGGGAATATTAAAAAAGAAAACCATATCTGGGGGCATCACAATGCCAGATTTCAGGTTGTACTACAAAGCTGTGGTCATCAAGACAGTGTGGTACTGGCACAAAAACAGACACATAGATCAATGGAACAGAATAGAGAATACAAAATTGGACCTCAACTTTATGGTCAACTAATATTCGACAAAGCAGGAAAGACTATCCACTGGAAAAAGGACAGTCTCTTCGATAGGTGGTGCTGGGAAAATTGGACAGCCACGTGCAGAAGAATGAAACTAGACCACTCTCTTACACCATACACAAAGATAAACTCAAAATGGATGAAAGATCTAAATGTGAGACAAGATTCCATCAAAATCCTAGAGGAGAACACAGGCAACACCCTTTTTGAACTTGGCCCCAGCAACTTCTTGCAAGATACATACATTAAGGCAAGAGAAACAAAAGCAAAAATGAACTATTGGGACTTCATCAAGATAAGAAGCCTCTGCAAAGCAAAAGAAACAGTCAACAAAACTAAAAGACAACCTACAGAATGGGAGAAGATATTTGCAAATGACCTATCAGATAAAGGGCTAGAATCCAAGATCTATAAAGAACTTATTCAGCTCAACAGCAAAGAAACAAATAATCCAATCATGAAATGGGCAAAAGACATGAACAGAAATCTCACAGAAGAAGACATAGACATGGCCAACAAAGCACTCATATGAGAAAATGCTCTGCATCACTGGCCATCAGGGAAATACAAATCAAACCCACAATGAGATACCACCTCACACCAGTGAGAATGGGGAAAATTAACAAGGCAGGAAAAAACAGATGTTGGAGAGGATGTGGAGAAAGGGGAACCCTCTTGCACTGTTGGTGGGAATGTGAACTGGTGCAGCCACTCTGGAAAACTGTGTGGAGGTTCCTCAAAGAGTTAAAAATAGACCTGCCCTACGACCCAGCAATTGCCCTGCTGGGGATTTACCCCAAAGATACAGATGCAGTGAAACGCCGGGACACTTGCACCCCGATGTTTCTAGCAGCAATGTCCACAATAGCCAAACTGTGGAAGGAGCTTCGGTGTCCATCGAAAGATGAATGGATAAAGAAGATGTGGTTTATGTATACAATGGAATATTACTCAGCAATTAGAAATGACAAATATGCACTATTTGCTTCGACGTGGAGGGACCTGGATGGTATTATGCTGAGTGAAATAAGTCAATTGGAAAAGGATAAACATTATATGGTCTCATTCATTTGGGAAATGTGAAAATTAGTGAAAGGGAATAAAGGGAAAGGAGAAAAAATGAGTGAAAATATCAGTGAGGGTGACAAAACATGAGAGACACCTAACTCTGGGAAATGAACAAGGGGTAGTGGAAGGGGAAGTGGGTGGGTGGTTGGGGTGACTGGGTGATGGGCACTGAGGGGGGCATTTGGCGGGAAGAGCACTGAGTGTTATGCTATATGTTGGCAAATTGAACTCCAGTAAAGGAAAGTAAAAAATAAATTAAAGTTAAAAAAAATAAATAAATCACAAGAAGCTTGGAAGGATTTCAAACACGTGGAGGTTAAGGACCATCCTGCTAAAAGATGAAAGGGTAAACCAGGAAATTAGGGAAAAATTAAAAAGATTCATGGAAACTAATGAGAATGAAGATACAACCGTTCAAAAACCTTGGGATACGCCTTTTTTTTTTTTTTTTTTTCTATTTTCACATTGTGCCTGGGAGAGGCGGGGCCTCTAGGAAAGGGAGGCCTCTAGGAAAGGAAGGCCTCACAGGATAAACAGCTCACACTGAGCCAGGCATCCAGCAGGGGGCAGGGCATCTCCACCCAGGCACACACACCTGAGAATCAGCACAGCAGATCCCTTCCCCAGAAGAGCAGCTGGAAGAACAAGGGAAATGCAAATTTATTGACCAAGCAGCAATGGAAAGCTCCAGGATTAAGGGAAAATAGTTTATAGAACTAAAGGTTTTTTCTTTTCATTATGATTCATTTTTATATCAGGTTTTAAATCTCCAGTATTTTTTCTCTTTCCCACCTTAACTACAATATTTTATCAACTCTTTGTTTTTAAGGTTTTTCCTTTTTGACTTTCATATTTCTACAATTACATGTCTTAGAGTTACTCTTCACTGCTGGATTCCTTCTATGTATTCAATTTAATTTTGGTAGATGTATGAGATATGGGTTTTTGTTTTGTGTTTTTTATTTTTTCTGTCTCATTTTGTTTTACAATGGTGGAAGTTAGTACCTTCTAACACACGACCATAATACACCCAGAATTAAGTGGAACACGGCATTGGTTTATTCTGTGAGACTATATTTCTCTCTTCCTTCTCATTATGCCCCCCCTTTATCTTCTTTATGTTTTGTGATCGATGTTGGGTCTTTATATAAGTATTACTGATTTATATAAATCTGGGATTAAGCATCTTCAATATACAGAACAAAATATGCTTAGAACCAAGAGGATCATCCTCTAGGTCCCCTCAGGTAGACTATATTCTCTCTCTACCACCACTTCTTCACCACCACCATTCCCTCCACTTTTCTTTTCTTTCTTTTTTGTTCCATCTTATTTATTTTTAGTTTTGGTTTTTTACTTTTTCTATTTTGTTTTAAATTTTGTCTTTCACTTTAGTGGTCATTTTGTTTTATTTTGTTCTGTTCTTTTTCTTTTATTTTCTGGTCTCTGACCTCTTCAGAATCGTCTAGAGTGTATTTTACTTAGTTAGGTCCTAGTTGATATTTTTGACTCAGCCCACTCATACAGCCACTCTGCACTGGACAAAATGACTAGAAGGAAGAATTCACCACAGAAGAAAGAACTGGAAGCAATACTCTCTGCCACAGAATTACGGAATGTGGATTTAAATACTATGTCAAAAATTCAATTCAGAAGTACAATTATAAAGCTACTGATGGCTCTGAGAAAAGGCATAAAGGACTCTAGAGACTTCATTACTGCAGAATGAAAATCTGCAGATCTACTCAGTTTGAAGTTAAAAATACTTTAACAGAGATGCAATCCAAACTGGATGCTCTAACTACTAGGGTTAATGAAGTGGGAAAGAGAGCATATGACATAGAAGACAAGTTGATGGAAAGAAAGGAAGCTGAGGAAAAAAGAGAAAAACAAGAGACCATGAGGAAAGGCTTAGGAAAATAAATGATAGCTTGAGAAGGAAGAATTGGTATTCCAGGGAGGCTGAAAGAGAAAGAGAGAACCACAAAGTATATGTGAACAAATCATAGCTGAGAAATTCCCTAACCAGAGGAAGGAAACAATCATTCAGATCCAAGAGATAGAGAAGACTCCCTCAAAATCAATATAAACCATTTAACACTTCGACATTTAATAGTGAAACTTGCAAATCTCAAAGAGAAAATCCTTAAATCAGCTCAAGACAAGAGTTTCTTAACTTTTATGGGGAGAAATATCAGATTAATAGCAGACCTCTCCACGGAGACCTGGCAGGCCAGAACGGGCTGGCATGATATATACAGGCTACTAAATGAGAAGAAAATGCAGCCAAGAATACTCTGTCCAGTAAGGCTGTCATTCAGAATAGAAGGAGAGATAAAGAGCTTCCTATATAGGCAGAAACTGAAAAAATATTTGACCACCAAACCAGCTCTGCAAGAAATGTTAAGGGGGAACTGAAAAAGAAAAAGAAAGCCCAAGGAGACAGTCCACAAAAAAAGGGGGCGACTGAATAGGTATTATAATGACACTAAATTCATATCTTTCAATAGTTACTCCGAATGTGAATGGGCTAAATGATCCCATCAAAAGATGCAGGGTTTTGGACTGGATAGAAAAGCAAGACCCATCTGTATTCTGTCTACAACAGTCTCATTTTATTTTATTTTTTTTAATTTTTATTTATTTATGATAGTCACACACACACAGAGAGAGAGAGAGAGAGGCAGAGACACAGGCAGAGGGAGAGGCAGGCTCCATGCACCGGGAGCCCGATGTGGGATTCGATCCTGGGTCTCCAGGATCGCGCCCTGGGCCAAAGGCAGGCGCCAAACTGCTGCGCCACCCAGGGATCCCAACAGTCTCATTTTAGATCTAAGGACACCTCCAGCCTGAAAATGAAAGGGTGCAGAACCATTTACCATTCAACTGGTCCTCAAAAGAAAGTTAGGGTAGCAATACTCACATCAGATATATTAAAGTTTATCCCAAAGGCTGTAGTAAGAGATGAAGAGGGACACTATATCATCCGTAAAGGGTCTCCAACAAGAAGACCTAACTATCATGAATATTTATGACCCTAATATGGGAGCTGCCAAGCATATCAATCAATTCATAACCAAAGTAGAGAGATACTTAGATAATACACTAATGGTAGGAGACTTCAACACGGCACTTTCAGCAAATGATAGATACTCTAAGCACAACGTCACCAAAGAAACAAGGGCCTTGAATGATACACTGGACTAGATGGATTTCACAGATATATACAGAACTTTCTATCCAAATACAACTTTTTACACATTCTTCTCATGTGCACATGGAGCTTTCTCCAGAATGGACCACATACTGGGTCACAAATCAGGTCTCAACTGATATTAAAAGATTGGGATTGTCCCCTGCATATTTTCAGACCACAATACTTTGAAACTGGAACTCAATCACCAGAAGAAATTTGGCAGAACCTCAAACACATGGAGGTGAAAGAGCATCCTACTAAAAGATGAATGGGTCAATCAGGAAATTAGAGAAGAATTTTGCAAATTCATGGAAACTACGAAATGAAAATACAACCGTTCAAAATCTTTGGGATACAGCAAAAGGTTCTAAGAGGGAAATACATT
This sequence comes from Canis lupus dingo, assembly GCF_003254725.2. Lineage (NCBI taxonomy): Eukaryota > Metazoa > Chordata > Mammalia > Carnivora > Canidae > Canis > Canis lupus. The sequence continues at coordinate 55,588,902 of NC_064260.1, read as the reverse complement.
GCATAACAAACCTCCCTCAAAACATTGTAAAAAACATATACACCAGCTAACCTCTCACCTAAAGGAATTGGAGAAAGAACAGCAAATATAACTTATACCAAGCAAAAGAAGAGAGATGATAAAGATTCGAGCAGACCTCAATGAAATAGAGACCAGAAAAGCTGTAGAACAGATCAACAGAAGCAGGAGGTGGTTCTCTGAAAGAATTAATAAGATAGATAAACCATTAGCCAGCCTTATTAAAAAGAAAAGAGAAAAAGACTGAAAAAAAAATCCCAAACAAAAGAGATATCACCACCAATACCAAGGAAATAAAATTATTTTAAAAATGTATTATGAGCAATATATGCCAAAAATTCGGCAATCTAGAAGAAATGGATGCATTTCTGGAAAACCACAAATTACCAAAAGTGGAACAGGAAGAAAGAGAAAGCCTGAACAGGCCAGTAACTAGTGAGGAAATTGAAGCAGTCATCAAACACCTCCCAAGATACAAATTTCCACGGCCAGATGGCTTCTCAGGGGAATTCCATCAAACATTTCAAGGAGAAATACCAGTTCTGCTAAAGCTGTTTAGAAGGATAGAAAGGGAGGGAATATTTCCAAACTCGTTTTATGAGGCCAACATTATACTATATAAAGCTTAAAAAGGTAGACAATAAGAAGCATATTTAATACAAAATAGAGAGTAAGAGATAATAAAGATAAATGAGGATGTCAATAAAATAGAAAATAGAAAAGAAACTAGTGGGTGTTATACATAGCCTGATGAATTATTGAAAATGACATCTGAAACTACTGTATGTTGGCTAACTGAAATTAAATTAAAAAAAGCTAATACTATTTGATTTTAAGGCTTACTATTTAGCTACCATAATCAAGTGTGTGTGTGTGCATGTGTATTTAATCATTTAATCCAGCTCATACACTGGGAGATATATGTACACTGGGATATGTATATATTTATGTATGTACATATACATAAATATACAAAGGTCAACTGGTCAAATGTTTCAGCTTTCTACTCCTGCTTTTTGTCCACTTGCTTTATCAATTACTTAGAGGTACATGTCAAAATCTGTTATAATTGTGGATGTTTCTACTTCTCCTTTTATTTCTTCAGTTTTTGCCAGTAGAACTCCACACTGCACAGAACACCTGCTCCAAGTGGCCTTATCAATGCATTTACTCAACAAGGATGCCTCTTTTTCTATATAATATTATTGTGTCATAACCATTTGTTCATATAATTAAAAATTCATAAAATATGTTATTCTAACGATGAACTTACATTTATATACCACAATTTACTAACCAGTAATGTTGGGTGTTTAGATTACAAAAATGAGTTGGAGAACATTTTATTTTAATGTGATTATCTCTCTTTAAGGTTGATTTATTCCAAAAAATAAATTAAGATCACTGTACAACAATAAAGAGCACATGGACAAACATAGATCATAGATCTATATAGTGAAATAGATTTCAGAATCCGTTTAAGTTTTCTTATTATCTAATTCAGAAAGAATTAGAAATTACTAATTAAAATTAAATTACTGGTGCAGATGATACCAAGGAAATAAGTATAAGAGAAGGATAGCCCCCAAAGCAGTATCATAGGGCTTACCACCTCTCTGACCTCATAAATGGAAAAAGTATAATTATGCAGCAACATTATGTATATGCATTGTCCTGAGTACATAGCCTGACAGAACTGTGGTCAAAAAACACAGCAGATACCTCCAGTGATTTAATTCTCCACTATCTTCAAGATAAAATCCTAAATATCTATCTAGATATCTAGATAGCTCTTGTCTTTCCGAAAATAAAATTCCTTATGACTCTCCTTCTTGCATTGTTAAATGAACCATGGCAAACTCCTAGAACATTAGGTCTCTGGTAACTTCACCCTTTATGGCACTATGAATTTGCCTATATTGTTAGCATTTCTTTACATTATATTCAAATTTAATATGTACTTGTCTTCCCCATTAGTCTTCCTTGAGTGCAAAGACCAACTCTTTTCCCCTTCTTTATCTAATAAAACAGATAATAATTTGCATGGTACAGAGCTCACACTCAATAATTATTTGTCAGTGAAGGGATAAATATGTGTGTTACATCAAAAGTTTTATTTTTTCCAAAATTGATTGGTTCTATTGGGATCCTGACAAATCTGCAGTTCTGACAGTCCTTTTAATGACCTTACTATTCTAGATAGATCAGAATTTATATAAATCTTCTACCTGAATATATCTGGCAGTGATGTATATGCATAACTTATAGTGACTGAGTGACACTTTTTATCTATTGCAGCTATCCTATGCTATAATAGTGAACATTTTAAGTGCCTGCATTGCAGTGATTGGTCTGATTTTACTATCACTTGAGTTTATAATATATAGTTTGAGTACAAAAACTCCTATTTGGCCAGAGGTAAGTACAAGATTTCTATGAAAATTCCATCACAAATTTAGAATTACATTTAAACTTTTTGGTGAGTAATCAAAGTATTTAAGTACTAGGCAAAGTATGACAGTGATCTTTATCATTAGTTTACTCTGGTGTTAGGCACATACTACAAATGTGGTTCAAATTATAGGTTACATTTCTAAATTTAGGATTACCCAAAACTTCAAGTAAGCAAATGGAATGTATTATGAATATTAATAGATATATTTTGAGTGATTTAGCATTATATTCAATTCTGGTCCCATCTGGTATCCAAGATATTTTTTCAATAGGCAGCTTAGTTCTTTCTCAGTACCTGCATCTCCCAGGCCAGTTTTCCTAGGCCTTAAATGATCAAGTTTATTATAGCAAGATTTGATCTTCAAAGGAGGAAATAATATCCTTATGTTTTATGATGCCTAGTAATTTATGTTCATCAGGGATGTAATTATCAGAGATAATAAATCTGGATTCTATAGATATATGTAATTTGGAATGGATGTATATTCAATTCAATATGCACATGACTAAATGGATTTTTACTGGAGTTCAATTTGCCAACATATAGTATAACACCCAGTGTTCATCCTGTCAAGTGCCCCCCTCAGTATCTGTCACTCAGTCACCCCATCCCCCTGCCCACCTTCCCTTCCACTACACCTTGTTAATTTCCCAGAGTTAGTAGTCTCTCATCTTTTGTCACCATCTCTAATTTTTCCCATTCATTTTCTCTCCTTTCCTCTATAATCCCTTTCACTATTTCTTATATCCCCTGTATGAGTGAAACTATATGATTGTCCTCCAATCGACTTACTTCACTCAGCATGATACCCTCCAATTCCATCCATGAAGCAAATGGTGGGTAGTCATCATTTCTAATGGCTAAGTGATATTCTATATGGACATTTTTTAATTGCCTACTTTGTATCATTCTATCTGTCAGTAGGTCTATGTGAGTCTGTTTATGTGTTTATGTGTGTCAGTCTGTCAGTGGATCTATGTGTGTCTGTGTTTGTGTTTCAGTATCTGTATGTATCTGTGTTTCCATCCATGTGGAACTATAGATATTTGTGCACTTAACTATATATGTTTTTTCATATGGAAAGGAGGACAAGGAGTTTGGAATTAGTGCTAAGCAAGTTGGGTGGAGATTAAAACCATAAATTCTAAAGCCTTTTCTGTGGATTCGTATCTTTCTGTTCTACTACCCAAAACATGACAGATGACAAAAGAGCTGGGCCTTTGACCAAGACCTAGAAGCCAACTTTTCTTTCTCAGTTTCTAATTGAGACCATTGGATGTTGCTTGTTTTTAAATTCTTATCCTAATACAGCAAGCTCTCCTTACTTCAATATCTCAAACTCTTGGTTAATTAGCTTGTTCCAAAACATATGTTGATATGCATTTTGCTGATTTTTTGTTTTCTTATTTTTTTATTTATCTATGATAGTCACAGAGAGAGAGAGAGAGAGAGAGAGAGAGGCAGAGACATAGGCAGAGGGAGAAGCAGGCTCCATGCACCGGGAGCCCGATGTGGGATTTGATCCCGGGTCTCCAGGATCGCGCCCTGGGCCAAAGGCAGGCGCCAAACCGCTGCGCCACCCAGGGATCCGATTTTTTTTTATTTCTACATCACTTGTGATTTTATAGCAAGTGAGATTACAAACTTCCTCAGGGAATGATTTATATCTCTGACTCAATTAAAGAAAGAAGCTAAGAAATGTTAAGCTACTTGCTCATGGCCAGAGCTATTTACTTGCAAAACATTCATTCTAATTTAAAAATGGTCTAAATTTCAAATTATTTTACTACACAAAATTGAGCCCTAACAGAAATGAGATAAATGACACATTGAAGAACCATTGTACAACTGCAATGAATGCTAATATTTTATGACACATACCTTGAAGGATATCTTAAAGTAAAACTTAAATATAAACCTCCAGATATTGCTTAAGGTTATATAAGTATAACAGGAATGTCTCATTTTACTGGGTTGGAGTGCAAATATAATCTTGATTCTTTCATTTTTCCAACTCACCTCTTGAGCCACCAAAGTTCACATTAGCAAGAAATCTAAGATCTTCCTCCTGAAGCCCTTTTCCTATGGACCCTCTCGCATTATTCAAGAACACTGAGAACCAAAGATTCAATATCGACTCCAAACCTCTAGTTCATAGAATCCTAGAGCATCTCAGTAGTCTACCAGAATACCCATGATTTCACTGCCATGGCTTCAGTTACCATTAAATGGTGTCAGGATTGAAAACTGGTCCCAGGAGCCCATGGTGGCCTTGTCACAAATGCTTTGGGTGCTTCAGGCTTCTAGTATCCTATCCTGTAACTATCCCACTATCCTGCAAGGTTATAGGTCTACTGGGGCTTATAGTCAGAGGCACAATCCCAGGAGGAAACCACTTTCCCATAGGATACATAAGCCCTTCTGTTGAACCTGAGTCACAAAGCCAAACCTTTTTTTCCTTCACTGTATGTTTCTCTATAGGGCCCTTTCCTAAAACAGGCCTACTTCTGAACATTTGTCTGTTAAATAAGTTCTGTAACACTGGACCTCAAGAGTGTCTCAGTTCCATCTTCTCCTTTGGCCTCCGTGAAAATTTGCTGACTTATCCACAACACACAGGAAAACACAATTGATGATTCTTATTAGCCATTCGGCAGAAATCTGTCAGCTTATACTCATCCTCAAAATTATCAGCTATCATTATGATCAAGAAAAAAGCATATATAAGTACCCACAGCTTTAGGGGATGGAGATATATTGGGTCGTTTTTCTCTTTTTCTTTTCATCTTCCTATAGTTGTGCAATTCCTTTATTATTATTCTAAAGTATTCTATTATTCTAAAGTTTAGTATATAAAGATCTATAAGGAATGTATATCTTATTTTTGGAAACAGAGAAGTGGTAAAATGCTTTCAGAATACTTGTTCCTATTCACCTTCTTGGAGTTGTTTTTGACGTGTACAGTGATCCATTGGGGATACAAAGCAAAATATCACAGATAATAAAGATGTGGTGAGTATCTCATCCACATCTAATTCCCTTGGTGAATTAGAGGATATTGGCTTTTATAATGAACTCTTTTTAAAGAACTGAATGAAGGTTTTGATAAGAATTTAGTGTCATCTGTAAGCTATGTTATAGGGAGCTGAAAACACTGGACTACTGTGGATTACATGGGTTTCTCTGCAATTGAGGGTAAATAATTTGCCCTTGACAAAAGTGTTCCTTATTAAATAATATTTTTAGGTTCACATCTCATGAGGGAACAGGATAGAAGATAGATGGTTTGCTGGCTTGAGTCTGTTTAGTTCAACAGACATTTCCACTGAAAACAAAAGAACTTTGTGAAGGGTGTTACCAGACACAGGAATTTGGGAATGCTGAAGTTTCATAATTTTCAAAGTTTGAGAAAACATGTTGGGTATCAAAGTGCAGAATCTTTAGTGTTTTCAGAAACCATGATTTTGAGGTAACTGATAAGTTGGAAAAGATGGTAAACACTATTTTCAGTAAAGCCACTTTCTCACTTCCTCCACATCTGATATTTCAGGTCTAAAGAAAAACTTTATCTCCAACTGACCTCAACATCACTGAATCTGAGTACTTTGTCAAAAGATACATCTTCCCTTTCCTCCAAATGCCCATACCAAAGGTCCAGGCTTAATGATCAGTGCAACCATAAGAACAACTCAGAAGGATCACAAAGTTAATGTGGAGGAGATAGTGTCTTGTCTGTAAATTCTAGACCAGATATATAGGGAGACTTAGGAAATGACAAGTAAGAATCAGAATGCCTAGGACCTGGGGGTCTTGGAGCAGAAGTAGGAAAAAAAATTGAGAGAAAAGCAGGAGGGAGATACTCACAGATCTCGTATTCAAATATTCCTGGCTCTAAGACTTCATATGTACTAGGATGAAGCATTGAAACCAGATAATATTACCCTCTACTTCAAGCATCTGCTAAGGATAGGCATTGAAACAATCATACTAAAGTACAAATGACTGAGATCAGGTCAACCATTGCTCTGATAAAAGAATGGAAATACAAATTGCCCAAATAACGTGAAAAAAACTGAAGAAGCCCAAGGAAGTCTTTGAACTAAGCTATGAGATGAGGTAAGAATGATATGGATATGAACGTCCCAGCTTTGAAAGCTATACCCAGGACTATTAGTTTTTATTGCTAAGTGAAAGTGTTACATGTAGAATGTATGATGATGGAAATTATAGAACACTAGAATATGGGAAAACTTCCTCAAGCAACATGTTTATTAGGATCTCAAAAATATCAATGAGGAGGGAAACTGTACAGAAAATTTATTGAAAGGCAATCAGTGATCCAGATGTCAATACCTTAATTTCTATGGAATGACATCTTACTCACATATTCTCAAAAGGAAGTGCCTTTTAGCAGCACAAATGGAGATTTAGCCTCTGAGTATCAAGAGAAAGTGGAATATCCAAAGGGAAATTTTTTTCTGATAATCCCATATCTATGCCTAATAGTTTTATCACATTAATTCAAAATAGATATTAGTTAAGCAAAGCAATCTGCAGATTAAGATGATAAAATAAAGGAGGCATATTTATTGAATGGTAAGTAAATTAATGAATATGGAGCACAATCTTTGGGGGCCAGTGGTGGAAAATAAGAGCCAAGAAAGTAGATTGAGTCTAAATTATTACAGAAATGAATGTTGTGGTATAATATCAAACTCTAATGTTATAAGTTATGCTTGACTTAATTTTAATTTTGGGAGTTGGAGAAAAAAGGACAGATGTACATTTATATCATATCAAAAGGATTGTCAGATTTTTTTTCCATTTGAGAGTGCTTCTCAGCAATCTGTCCAGGACATCTGGGTAATGGTTTGAGCTCTTAAATGGAAAGAAAACAAGGAAAGAATTTTGTGGTGAAATGATAAATTCAGTTCGAGATATATTTATTGGAAATGCTTTGGGATCATCTAGGTCAAAACCTCTAGTAAGAAACTATAAATATAAGCCTAGAGCTAGAGTGGTCTAGGATGAGGATTCAGCATTAGGATTGCTATAAATTTACAAGCTGGAGGTATAAATGCTGTTGCCCATGGAAAAACTGTAGATATATAGCTGGAAGAGTAAAAGGACAGAATAGCAGCCCAAGGAGATTAAGGCCCAGGCCAAAAAAAAAAAAAAAAAAAAAAAGTTAAAAAGTCAAGTTTGTGAGACTAGAAAATGATGGCCAAGTAATATAATTGGAAGCCATAAAATAGGGAGCAGTAAAATGAGAATCCTTTTAGTTCTATCTAAAAGCATTCAAAATAAGAATTAAAAAAATTCTGGTTCTAACCAAAAGGAGGGTAAACAGACACACACCCACATCAAATTCATAATTCTCCAATGAATAAATTGAAAGAGAAAAAGCATGAATTGACCATATAGGAATGCATAGTTTTTTGCTCAGTAAGAGAGAATTTAAACTGATAAGTATTTAACAGTATACTAAATAATGCAACTTAGTTTGAGTAGAAAGCTATATGTTCTTACTTGATCAATCTGTATTTAGGAATCTATCTACTGATTCCTAGCATTGTTTTTGTTTATCAACCTAAAAGAACAAAAAGGAAGGAAGGGAGAAAGAAAATGAAGATAAGGAGAAAGGGAAGGAAGGAGGAAGGAAGGAAACCTTTTTAAAAACAGCAGAAGCACATGGTTTAATTTTTAAATCTCAAGGAAGAGAAATTTCCAGTTAGCATTCCTTCAAAAATTCTACTCAAAATCATGCAGTACTTTATTATAGAGTATATTAATGATTCAATTTACTAATATCCAACTTACCTCAGGTACATGGCAGAAGGGGATCTTTTTCCTACATATTAAAGAACCATTATGACCTCAGTCAAGGAGGAAAGTTTAGTGATGAATGAAGAACTTCATTTCGTTCAAGAGGCTTCTTGGAAAATGCATTTTAATTAAGTCCACCTCAGTATTTCATTTCCCCCATTTCATTAATAAAAAATTTAAATTGATAAATATGATTTTTCTTCTGTGTGGAGTGATGTGCATAAATTATCTCAAGTTGAATCTGGTCAGAGATTTTCCCATACAAGAGAAATTCTAAAAACAGGTACATGTTTCTGGAGTGGGATTTAGATCTAATTTTATAGAATAATATGTTAATGTTGACTCAAGGAAATCAATTCATTGTGAAAAGGAAATTAGCATAAATTATAAAAGGTTGTCCCAGTATCTTTGAAGGTTACTCAACAGATTAGCTTGAAACACAAATTCTAAGATTTTTTCTTACCGGATGTTGCTAAAATTTGCATAGCTTACCTAGGGTAGAGAAAAGCATATTATAATTTAAAATATCTTTATGTTATTGAAACTACACAAATGAATGTCTCCTGGATTTTAGTTTTTCTGGAAAGTCCAACTCCCAAAATGTTACATTTTTTTGCCCACAGTATGTTTGATCACAAACAGGTGTATTATACTGATTGATTTTTCAGACATCAAACTAATCTTACATTGCTAGGAATGTCTCTTCATCATAGTTTATAATCCTCTCTATATGTTGCTGGATTTGTTTTGTTGAGATCTGTGTATGTATTCATAAGGCATATTTGTCTTTAATTTTCTTTTTTTATAATGCCTTTGCCTGGTTTTAGTATCAGGATAATACTGGCTTTATAGAATAAGTTGAGATATTCTCCCTCCTCTTAATTATTGCTTTATACAATTGTCATTTAAATAAAATAGCAGCAATGTCCACAATAGCCAAACTGTGGAAGGAGCCTCAGTGTCCATGGAAAGATGAATGGACAGTACCCCTCACCCAATCACCCCATCCCCCTACCCACCTCCCCTTCCACCTTCATTTGTTCATTTCCCAGAGATAGGAATCTCTCATGTTTTGTCACCATCTCCGATTTTTCCCACTCATTTTCTTTCCTTTTCCACTATGATCCTTTTCACAATGTTTTTATATTCCCTGAATGAGTGAAACCATATGTTTCTCCTTCTCTGAGCGAAACCATATAATGTTTGTCCTTCTCTGATTTACTTACTTCACTCAGTATAATACCCTCCAGTTCTATCCACGTTGAAGCAAATGGTGGGCATTCATCATTTCTAATGGCTGAGTAATATTCCATTGTATATATAGACCAAATCTTCCTCATCCATTCATCTTTCGATGACCACTGAGCTCCTTCCACAGTTTGGCTATTGTGGGCATTGCTTCTCTGAACATTGGGATGCAGATGTCTTGGCGTTTCACTGCATCTGTATCTTCGGGGTAAATCCCCAGCAGTGCAATTGCTGAATCATAAGGTAGCTCTATTTTTAACTCTTTGAGGAAACTCCACACAGTTTTCCAGAGTGGCTACACTAGTTCATATTCCCACCAGCAGTGCAAGAGGGTTCCCTTTTCTCCACATCCTCTCCAACATTTGTTGTTTCCTGTCTTGCTAAATTTCCCCATTCTCACTGGTGTGAGGTGGTATCTCATTGTGGTTTGAATTGTATTTCCCTGATAGCAAGTGATGCGGAGCATATTCTCATGTGCTTGTTGGCCATGTGTATGTCTTCTTTGGTGAAATTTCTGTTCATGTCTTTTGCCCATTTCATGATTGGATTGTTTGTTTCTTGGCTGTTGAGTTTAATAAGTTCTTCATAGATCTTCAATATTAGCCCTTTATCTGATATGTCACTTGTAAATATCTTCTCCCATTCTGTAAGTTGTCTTTTAGTTTTGTTGACTGTTTCTTTTGCTGTACAGAAGCTTTGTATCTTGATTAAGTCCCAATAGTTCATTTTTGCTTTGGTTTCCCTTGCCTTCATAGATGTATTTTGCAAGAAGTTACTGTAGCCAGGCTCAAAAAGGGTGTTGCCTGTGTTCTCCTCTAGGATTTTGATGGATTCTTGTCTCACGTTTAGATCTCTCATTCATTTTGTGTTTATCTTTGTGTATAGTGTAAGAGAATGGTCCAATTTCATTCTTCTGCATGTGGATGTCCAATTTTCCCAAAACCATTTATTGAAGAGACTGTCCTTTTTCCAGTGGATATTCTTTCCTACTTTGTCAAATATTAGTTGGCCATAGAGTTGAGTGCCCATTTCTGGGTTCTCTATTCTGTTCCATTGATCTATGTGTCTGTTTTTGTGCCAGTTCCACACTGTATTGATGATCACAGCTTTGTAGTACAACTTGAAATCTGGCATTATGATGCCCCCAGCTCTGGTTTTCTTTCTGGCTATTCAGGATCTTTTCTGATTCCACACAAATCTTAGGATGATTTGTTCCAATTCTCTGAAGAAAGTCCATGGTATTTTGATATGGATTGCATTGAATATGTAAATTGCCATGGGCAGCATAGACTTTTTCACAACATTTATTCTTCCAATCCCTGAGCATGGAATATTTTTCCAACTCTTGTGTCTTCCTCAATTTCTTTCAGAAGTATTCTTTTTTTTTAGGTATAGATCCTTTACCTCTTTGGTTAGGTTTATTCCTAGGTATCTTATGCCTCTGTGTGCAATTGTAAATGGGATTGTCTTCCTAATTCCTCCTTCTTGAGTCTCATTGTTAGTGTATAGAAATGCCACTGGTTTCTGAGCATTGATTTTGTATCCTGCCACATTCCTAAATTACTGTATGAGTTCCAGCAATCTTGGGGTGGAGTCTTTTGGGTTTTCCATGTACAGTAGATGTACAGTATCATGTCATCAGTGAAGAGGGAGAGTTTGACTTCTTTGACAATTTGAATGCCTTTTATTTATTTTATTTGCCTGATTGCTGAGGCTAGGACTTCTAGTACTATGTTGAATAGCAGTGGTGAGAGTGGACATCCCTGTTGTCTTCCTGTTCTTAGGAGAAAGGCTCAGTTTTTCACCATTGAGAATGGTATTTGCTATGGGCTTTGGTAGATGGCTTTTAAGATGCTGAGGAATACTCCCTCTACCTCACACTCTGAAGAGTTTTGATCAGGAATAGATGCTGTATTTTGTCAAATGCTTTCTTTGAATCTATGGAGAAGATCATATGGTTCTTGTTTTTTTCTCTTGTTGATATGATCTATCACATTGATTGCCTTACAAGTGTTGAACCAGCCTTGCATCCCGGGGATAAATAAATCCCTCTTGGTCATGGTGAATAATCCTCTTAATGTACTTGGATCCTATTGGCTAGTATCTTGTTGAGAATTTTTGCATCTGTATTCATCAGGGATATTGGTCTATAATTCTCCTTTTTGGTGGGATCTTTGGTTTGGGAATTAAGGTGATGCTGGCCTCATAAAACGAGTTTGGAAGAATTCCATCCCTTTATATCTTTCAAACAGCTTTAGTAGAATAGCTATTGTTTCTTTTTTATACTTTTGATACATTTCCCCTGCGAAGCAATCTGGCCCTGGACTTTTGTCTTGGGAGGTTTTTGATGACTGCTTCAATTTCCTCCCTGGTTATTGACTTGTTCAGGTTTTCTATTTCCTTCTGTTCCAGTTTTGGTAATTTGTGGTTTTCCAGAAATGCATCAATTTTTTCTAGATTGCCTAATTTATTGGCATTTAGCTGTTCATAATACGTTTTTTAAATCGTTTGTATTTCTTTGGTATTGGTTATGATCTCTCTTCTTTCATACCTGATTTTATTAATTTGAGCCGTTTCTCTTTTCTTTTTAATAATTATGGCTAATGGTTTATCTATCTTAAATTCTTTCAAAGAACCAACTCCTGGTTTTGTTGACCTATTCTAGTTCTTCAGGTCTCTATTTCATTGAGTTCTATTTGAATCTTTATTATCTTTCTTCCTCTGCTTGGTATAGATTTTATTTGCTGTTCTTTCTCCCATTCTTTAGATGCAAGGTTAGCTTGTGTATATAGTTTTTTCCAATTTTTTAAGGAATGCTTGTATTATGATGTATTCCCCTCTTGGGACCACTTTTGCCGTAACCCAAAGATTATGAATGGCTGTATCTTCATTCTCATTAGTTTTCATGAATCTTTTTAATTATCCCTAATTTCCTGGTTGACCCCTTCATCTTTTAGTAGGATGCTTTTTAACCTCCATATATTTGAGTTTCTTCCAATTTTCTTCTTGTGATTGAGTTCTAGTTTCAAAGCATTGTGGTGTGAAAATATGCAGGGGACAATCCCAATCTTTTGGTATCAGTTGAGGCCTGATTTGTGACCCAGTATGGGGTTTATTCTGGAGAAAGCTCCATGTGCACTGGAGAAGAATGTGTATTCAATTGCGTTCAGATGCAAATTCTGTACATATCTGTGAAATTCATCTGGTCCAGTGTATTATCTAAAGCACTTGTTTCTTTGGTGATGTTGTGCTTAGAGATCTGTCATTTGCAGAGAGTTCTGTGTTGAAGTCTCTTGCTATTAGTATTATTATTTAAGTATGTCTTTACTTTGGTTATTAATTGATATGCTTGGCAGCTCCCACATTCAAGGCATCAACATTCATGATTGTTAGGTCTTCTTGTTGGATAGACCCTTTAGGTATAATATAGTGTCCCTCTTTATCTCTTCCTAGGGTCTTTGGGATAAACTTGAATGTATCTGATATGAGGCTTGCTACCCCAGCTTACTTATGAGGACCATTTGAATGGTAAATGGTTCTCCAATCTTTCATTTCAGGCTGGAGGTGTCCTTAGATCTCTTGTAGACAGCAAATAGATGGGTCATGCTTTTTTATCCAATCCAAAACCCTGTGTCTTTTGATAGGATCATTTAGCCCATTCACGTTTAGTACAACTATTGAAAGATATGAATTTAGTGTCACTGTATTGCCTATTCAGTCCCTGTTTTTATGGATTATTCTTTGAGCTTTCTCTTTCTTTTACAGGGTCCCCCTTAATATTTCCTGCAGAGCTTGATTGGTGGTCACATGTTCTTTCAGCTTCTGCCTATCATGGAAGATCATTATCTCTCCTTCTATTCTGAATGAGAGCCTTGCTGGATAAAGTATTCTTGGCTGCATGTCCTTCTCATTTAGGACCCTGAATATATCCTGCCAACCCTTTATGGCCTGTGGGTCTCTGTGGAGAGGTCTGATGTTAATTTAATATTTCTCCCCACATAACTTAGGGGTCTCTTATCTCTCGCTGGTTTAAGGATTTTCTCTTTATCTTTGGAATTTGCAAGTTTCACTATTAAATGTCGAGTTGTTCAACAGTTTTTAACGATTTTGGGGGGTACCTCTCTATCTCCTGGATCTGAATACATGTTTCCCTCTCCAAATTAGGGAAGTTCTCAGCTATGATTTGCTCAAATATGCTTTCTGTCCCTCTGTCCCTCTTGATGCTTTCTGGAACCCCAATTATATGTAGATCCTTCTTTCTGAGGCTATCATTTATTGCCCTTAACCTTTCCTCATGGTCTTTTAATTGTTTTTTCTCTTTTTTCCTCAGCTTCCTTCCTTGCCATGAACTTGTCTTCTATGTCATTCACTCTTTCTTCCACTTCCTTAACCCTCATCACTAGGACTTCCAGTTTCAATTGCATCTCATGTAGTTAATTTTTAATTTTGGCCTGATTAGATCTAAATTCTGCATTCATGAAGTCTCTTGAATCCTTTATGCTTTTTTCCAGAGCCACCAGTAGCTTTATCATTGTGCTTCTGATTTGGCTTTCTGACATCAAATTGTAATCCAAACTCTGTAACTCTGTGGCAGAGAGTACTGTTTCTGATTCATTCTTTTGTGGTGAGTTCTTCCTTCTAGTCATTTTGCTCAGTGTGAGTGGCTGTATGAGAGGGGTGAGTCAAGAATATCAACCATGATGGAAGTAAATTTCATTCTAGATGATTCTGATGATGTCAGAGTCCAGAAAATGAAATCAAACATCAGAACAAAATAAAACAAAAGGACCACTAAAGTGAAAAACACATCTTAAAACAAAGTAGTAAAAAATAAAAGGCCAAGAATACCAAAGAAGAAGAAAAAAAGAAAAAAGAAGAGAAAAAAAGACAAAGTAAAGAGGAAATAAAAAAGAAAAAGTGGTGGTGGGTACTGGGAAATGGTGGTGTTTAAGTAGTTGTAGTGGAGGGAGAATGTAGTCTACCTGCAATATCCTAGAGGGTGATCCTCTTGGTTCTGAGTGTATTAAATTCTGTATATTAGAAGATGCTCAGTCCCAAATTTGTATTAACCAGCAATACTTGTAGAAAGCCCCAACATTGACCACCAAAATATAAACGAGATAAAAGAGGGGGGTAGAATGGGAATGAAGAGAGAATATAACCTCACAGAATGAACCAGCACAGTATACCTCTTGGTTCTGTGTGCATGCTGGTCATGTTTTAGAAAGTATTAACTTCTGCCATTGTAGAACAAGATGGGGTAGAGAAACAAAAAACACAAAACAAAAAACCTATCTCGTATATCTCCCAAAATTGAATTTAGTATGTTGAAGGGAATCTAGAAGTGGAAAATATAACTAAGACATGTAATTGTATTAATATGAAAGTCAAAAAGGAATCTTAAAAATGAAGAGGTGGTTAAATATTGTAGTTAAGGTGGGAAAAGAGGAAAAAAATAGTAGAAATTTTTAGTCTGATATAAAAATGAGCTGTACCAGAAAAAAGGGGAAAGAAAGGGAGGGATACCCTCCAGTTCTATATACTATAAATCCCTCTGACTTCCTCTAGAGCTTTCCAGCACTACTTGGTCAAGAACTTGCTCTTCTCCTGTTCTTCAAGTTGGTATTCTGGGGAGGGGTCTGCTGTGCTGATTTTCAGGTGTGTTTGCCTGGGGAGAGATGCCCCGCCCCCTGCCGGTCCCGAGCCCAGTGGGAGTTGTTTGTCCTGTGAGGCCTCTGTTCCCTGGCAGCCCCACCTCTCCTGGGCACAAGGTGAAACAAAGAGGAACGACAACAATGGCAGCGGTCAAGTTTCCAGTCCTGGAGTTAGCTTCCCGCTAGTAACTGATGCAGTTTCCCAGTCCACACTGGTTTAGATGCTCCACAGGCAGGTGTGGGTGCGCTGGTCTGCACAGCTTTGGGGCACCCGGTGGCAGGAGAGTCCTCACTGTCCTGTGCCCTCCCTGCTTCTACCTGTCCCAGGAGGAGTGCAGGATCACAGGTTGTGTCTGCTCAGCGCCCTGGGATCCGCGGCCCTGTGCTGCTTGAATCGTGCTCCCGGGGTGCATGACTCCCAAAGGCAGGAGCCACCACTCAACAGACTGGCTTCTCCCAGATGCCCCACCAAGTGCACGCTCCAGCCCGTTACTGACATGGGCCCACAGTTTGTGGTGGGCTTTACCCCTGGGCACACTTCCTCTATTAGTGACTCCGGAAAACTGGAGGTTTCACTGCCCCTCCTGTGATTCTACCCGATTTCCCTGCTAAGCACTTTTCCATCTGGGAAGAATCCAGTGCGGAGTTTTTTTTTTTTTAATTTTTATTTATTTATGATAGAGAGAGAGAGAGAGAGGCAGAGACACAGGCAGAGGGAGAAGCAGGCTCCATGCACCGGGAGCCCGATGTGGGATTCGATCCCGGGTCTCCAGGATCGCGCCCTGGTCCAAAGGCAGGCGCCAAACCGCTGCGCCACCCAGGGATCCCCAGTGCGGGGTTTTAAAGTTCCTGCTTCTCTGGGCCTGGCCCTTCCTGTCCTGGAGGCTTTCCCTGCCTGGCTTTAGTCTGGCTCCTAGCAGTGCCCCTCTTCCACTTGATTCTTTTTTATTTTATTTTTTTCCAGCTTCCTACCTTGCAAGAAGTGAAAACCCTTCTCTCTGTAGCGTTCTGGCTGTTCTCTCTTTAAATCTCAGGCCCAAATACGTAGGTGTTCAGGGTGATTTGAAAGTTATCTAGGTTAAGTTGGTGGGACCAGGTGAGTTGAGGACCCCTATTCTTCTGCCATCTTGCCCTGCCCCCCTATAGAATTCATTTTCATATCCTGTTCCTTTCAGTACCTGGAAGCTACCATTCCATTGTCTACTGACCTCCATGGTTTATGATAAGTCAGATGTTTTTTGGGTTTATGTTTTATGATAAGTCAGATCATAAAGATCTTACTGAAAATTTCTTGAACATGTTTTTCTCTTGCTACTTTCAATATTCTCTTTCAGTGATGGCTTTCAACATTTTGACTTAGATGTGTTTAGATATGGATCCCTTATGTTTACTCTACCTGGAATTGAAGCACAAGCTTCTAGGATGAATATTTTTCATCAAACTTGGAAATTTTTGGCCATTCAAGTATTCTTTTTTTTAAATAATAAATTTATTTTTTATTGGTGTTAAATTTGCCAACATACAGAATAACACCCAGTGCTCATCCCATCAAGTGCCCCCCTCAGAGCCCATCACCCATTCACCCCTACCCCCCGCCCTCCTCCCCTTCCACCACCCCTAGTTCGTTTCCCAGAGTTAGGAGTCTTTATGTTCTGTCTCCCTTTCTGATATTTCCTACCCATTTCTTCTCCCTTCCCTTCTATTCCCTTTCATTATTATTTATATTCACCAAATGAATGAGAACATATAATGTTTGTCCTTCTCTGATTGACTTATGTCAGTCAGCATCATACCCTCCAGGTCCATCCACATCGAAGCAAATGGTGGGTATTTGTCATTTCTAATGGCTGAGTAATACTCCATTGTATACATAAACCACATCTTCTTTATCCATTCATCTTTCGATGGACACTGAGGCTCCTTCCATAGTTTGGCTATTGTGGACATTGCTGCTAGAAACATCGGGGTGCAGGTGTCCCAGCGTTTCATTGCATCTATATCTTTGGGGTAAATCCTCATGCCCTTTCTCTCTCTCTTCTCCTTCTCATTTTCTCTTTATGCCTATCCTGGTATACTGGATGATATACAGATCACTGAGACTGTTCATTTTTCTGTATTGTTTTGTTTCTCTTCATCAGAGTAGATAATTTCAATTAACCTAGCGTCAAGTTTTCTAATTCTTTCTTCTGCCCACTCAAATTTGCTGTTGAGCTTTTCCAAGGAATTTTTCATTTCAATTTATTGTATTTTCCACTCCAGAGTTTCTATTTGGTTCTGTTTTTATAATTTCAGAGTCTTTATTGATAGTCTCTATTTCATGAGTTATTCTTATATTTTTCTTTTATCCTTTAAATATAGTCTTCTTTAGTTCTTTGAATATTTTCACAATAGCTGATTTAAGTCTTTGTCTATTAGGCTTATCACCCTGAGGAACACTTTCTATTATTGCCTTTTTCCCCTATCTATGGCACATATATTCCTGTTTCTTTGTATGTCTCATAATTCTTTTGTTGAAAACTAAACATTCTAAACAATAGAATGAGACAAATTTGGAAATTAGATCCTGAGAATTTTTGTCAGAGTTCTGGTATTTGCTGTTGCTATTTGTTTAGTGGCTTTCCTGGACTAATTTTGCAAAGTCTGTGGTTGTCAAGTGTAATGTTTCTACTTAACTTAGTGACCAGCTGATGATGATTGGAATGAGATATATGTTAGTTGCTTGAACTACAAGTTTTCCACTCCTTACTAAAAGGATCTGTATGTTGTTAGAGAATGCCTTCAATATTTTGGGAGGTTAATACTCTGCCTTAGCATTTACTTCCTGTTCACACACAGCCTCAAGGTCAGCCAGAGATTAGAGCTTTTTTTAGGTCCTTCCTTGCCATGTGCACAACCCTGCACATTCATGAGGCCTACTAGACATCAAGGTATATGTCAGAACTTTAAGTGTCCTAGATTTTCAGTTTTTAGTTTTTCATCCAGTCTGTTTTGCTGATATTGTTACTTATATTGCTTCCAGGTAGCTGGAATTGGCAGTTTTTAAAAAGCCACGTATTGGTTTCATAAACACCCTGGAATAGGGATTTTCTCATTGAGTAAGCTCTGGGTCAAGTCAAAAAAAAGATAAGCCCTATGAATAGGACTTTTCTGGGAGTTGCCATACTGATCAATAGTGGAAGTTTTATGGGAGGAGGTCTTTTGGGAGGATTCTGAATCTGTTCTGCCCTCTCCAATGGTTATTTGGCTGCTGTTTTTCACAGTTACCATCATTCTGAAATTTTTAAAGGCTACCAGGAATTTGGGAGTGGAAATAGGATAAGTTAAAATACCAAAAAGACTATTACCAAAAGTCAGACATTTTTCTTGAATAAACACTTCTCAGATTGCTGCAAGCCTTTGATTAATTTCCAGAATCTGAAAAGTTGATTTTGACAAATATTTCCAATGTCTTCATTGCTTTTATGAAAAAGTGGATTTTTGGAGCTCCTTACTATGCCATTTTAAATGGCTTATACAAACTATTTGACTTTCTAATACAAACTATTTTTGAAGAATCAAATAATTCCTCAAGGGAATTTATTCTTTTGAAAAAAATATCAAACACTAAATTAAGAAGAAATAATATGATTAAGAAAGCCATGATTATGGACTCTCCAATGGTATGGATCTAATTAAATATCATCAATAGATTCTAAAATTCATTAGAAGAAAAATTGATGAGCAAATATAGAGTGGGTAAATCAAGACAAAACCTAATTTATAGTTCAATTTTTATCACTAAAGCAAGACAACCAGTCACTCAAGTGTCATGGTTATGCAAAGGGAGTATATAGCTCCAACTATCCAGAATTTTGCCAGAAAATGTGAACCTAAATCTAATGAAGCCTCTGCATATGACTACTAGGCTACAGGAAATATGAAGAATAGAGAAACAAGTTAAATGACACCATAAAGAAGCAACTAGATAAATTCAGAATGTGGGAAATTATAAGGGCCCAATGATTTATCTACTATTTTTTTTTCAGTAAACATATAGCATTTTAAAAAGGAAGAAAACTGCAAGTTTTTAAAAGAATTAATACATAAAGCAACCAAATGCAATAAGTGGAACTGATTTGAATAATGATTCAAACTAAACTACAGACATTTTTAAGACAACCAGTAAATTTTAGGATGGATTAGGTATTAGATATTTTCAAGAAACTATTGTTAATTTTATTGGATTTAGTGGGGATATTATTTTTAAAAAAAACTCTTTAACTATTAGAACACACACTGAAATATGTAAAAGTGAAATGATATCTTTCCTGTACCAGAAAAAAAAAACAGGAAGGGTAACTGATGAAAAACAAGGTTGCAAAGGATAATGGTAACAAAGTTGCTAATGGTAATGGCTCTGTGATATCTAGCATATTTTTTCTGCGTATTTGAAATTTTCCATGAAAAATGTTAAATGTAAAACTTTCAATAGCATCTCCTACTACTCACAGGTAAAGCCAGAGTTTTAAGAAGGCCCTGAATGATCTGGCTTCCTCTTCTCACTCCCTACTGTAGCCATACCCTCTTCCTTGAGCAGCCTCAGACATTGTCCAGCTGCCATTCCTTATACTGGCCACTTTCTCTTCCCAGATATTTACAAGGTTCTCTCCTTCACCTTCTTGGGGACTTTGATCAAATATCCTGTTTGTAGGGAGGATTTTTGTGAATGCCTCCCTTTACATTTCCATCCATGCATATACCCTATTTCCCTCCATACTTAATTATTCTCTTTAGCTTGTATTACTTTTACAGTATAAGTTTTCCTTATGGGTCCAGATTATTATTGGTTTCCCCCTTCTCACTACAAGCTCCCAATAGGGTAGGGTACTTCATCTGCTTTCTTCACTGCTCTATCCCCAGCATTGAGAACAGTGCTTGGCACATACCAATGCTCAGTGAAACTTTATTGAATTAGTTAACTGGTAAAACATCAAAAATAAAAGAGTTCAACAAACATTAGTCCCCTCTAACTATTCATAAGTACCCATATGATGCAAATAATTTAACAATTTAGGCCAGACTTGGTAGTCATTCATTTGTTCCTACCATGTGTTGGGTCAGTTGTTAAACACTGAATATAAAAATTAATCTATCAAGTCCAGCAGGATACACACATGCACACACACACACACACACACACACACACACATTTGTAACAATGGAATATATTTGTAAAACAACTTGGTCTTCAAAGTTCTGCATGATGAGCCTGTGAGGTACCTGTGCTGGTATTATCTACACTTTACAAAAGAATAAACTGAAGACCACAGAAATTGTATGTACCATGTCTTCTAGAATATTCTTGATTGCAGGGGGCTTCTGATTATGAGGCTTCTTCCAAGGAGGGCATCCCTACAGTTAGGGATAGAACCACCACGTAATAAGGCTGCAGGTAATGTCAACCACAGCCTCCAAAGATAGAGTATGATGTTGATGCAACCAATTAAGAGTGGCATCGCTCTACCCAACCCTCATCGAGGGAACTTGTAAGCTCAGTGGAACAGTGGGGGTCTTACCACACTGTGGGGGTCCACGCGGGGCTCCTCGTGCAGAGAACCTGGCAGCTGCGCTCTTGGCTACAACCGCAGAGTCGGAATGACGGAGGGGAGGATGAAGTTCACAACCGAGGAAGCAGCGCCCGTTCAGATGTACAACCTGCAAAACCCTGAACCAAGGGCACCACGTGAGGATAAACGATCCAGTAGGCCTACACGTGAGTGTAGGGAGCCTTAGCCAAGGCTGTCACTGTTGCTAAGAATAAAACCACCCCAGGGGGCAGGTATTCCCAACGACCCCTTAGAGTGCTTCCCAAACACAGTGGGAAGAACCCCAATTAAGACATCATTTTACTTTTTATTTATTCCTTTAAATACTTCTTCTTCCATTGTGTGTTTCCAATAACTGACTTATTTTACACACACAGCATCCTCTCATATGAAGGTAGGTTGGCTAATTTACAGAAGGAGAACATAGTGTAGTGACTTGGGGATCCCAGAGTCATGGAACAAGCAGTGGCAAGCCCGGCTCCTGCCTTTCACCTTTTGATCATATTCCCATATTTTTCGCGGTTTAGGAGATGTGCATTAGACTTTGCAGCAACAAAAAACACATAAACATCATATTTTGGATGATAGGAATGATTGATTTCCAAGAACTGGGAGTTAAGAGTTTCTCTTTATGTATATTCTTTTCTAGCTGGGTTGGCAAGTATTACTTGGGAGAATCTTTAACCATGATTAAATAGGTAAATTCTTCTTTTGCTCATCTGGAGCAAGCCACAGAGAGTTCCCCATGTGAGAAGTGACTCTTCCGGGAATCACTTCTTTCAATTTATATGGCCTGCCCACAAAAATTTTCTGATCCTCAACATCAAAACCAGAGCTTGTTGTCTTTACCCAAGGTCCATATGTCCTGATCAGCCTATTCTTTTTCTCTTGATTCACATGCTCTGGAGAATGACTCAATTTTTGTGGCACCTCTGGGTCTATCCAAAATTAACTCAATAAATGCCAGAGAATCTATGCTTTGAGGCTGACCTTCCCAAACATATGTTACATGACTGGTATAAACAAATCTATTCACTTATACATAATATGGTAACAGATCAATAGATAGAAATGTAATTTTATGTGTCAAATTGATTTAACAAACATCTATTAAATTCCAACAATTTAAAAATACATTGCTAGAGCCAGACATTTTCACACTGTGAGCACACAGAAGCAAAGATGTATATGGTAAGGTACTTTAAAAACATGAGTCAAAGCCACATAGTAATGGAAATAGTGCTCAGGAATGGATGGGGTACTTAATATGGGGAGAAGAAAGTTGAGGTCAAATCATACCCAACTCTAATGTGCCACATAAAAAAATGTTCACTGGGGACTAAAGGCAACAAGAACCCAGTGAAAGATTATGAGCAGATGATTTCCACATTTGATTCTGAGTTTAGAAGTTTCATTGTGGACATAGTATAAAGACTGGACTTAAGGACTTAAGTTTCTCTATTGTGGTTATTAGATTATTTTGTATTTTTTAATTCTTTAGCAAGTTATAGTTAGGGGACATTTCCAATTTTTGACCATTAGACAATTGGGGGGTCATGAAACTGCTACAATTGTACTGAGGGCTCAAGAGAAGTGACTGCTTGAGTGGTAAGGCAGAGGCAGGCAGACAAAGCTGTCTTCCAGATTGATGGAGCCATAAAGATAGCAGCAGCCACTATACTATTTGACAGGTAGTTGTTTCCAGACACCTTTCTGTGAGTTGGATTAATTTGGAGGCACACTAGCATTGCTGCTGCAGTAACCTAGAAGTAAATTCCTGCTGACCTGTACTAAACACGAGATAAGCACCATACCTTTGAACATCTTTTTTCTTTATCAGTTGCTGAGTTGTGAAAGCTACCTTTTCTAAGTTGAATCCAAAAAAATTATATTCCCCAGCTTCCCTTGCAGTCAGAGAGACTGGAAGAGAACAACAAAAGAGACCCTACACTGAGCTTTAATTTTGCTTACATAGATGATGGCCCAGAGAGGCAGGGAAGGTTTGACCATCTGCAGCAGAATTCTGGAGTGGGAAGTAGCAAGGACACTTTCTCCTCAATTTAGATTGGTGTCTTGCTACTGGACATTGGTCTACAAACAACCTTACCAATGATTCTGAGTTCACTAATATCCTGTTTTGCTTAAACCAGCCAGAATAAATTCTGTTGTCTGCGTCTAAGAATCCTAAGGACTCCCAAAGTGTCTTTAAAGATGTAAAAGAGGGATAAAATCTAATAGGACCATAAGAGTTTTTAAACAGGTATGTTTGAGAGAAAATCAATGGGTTTGATTTTAAATTTGTATTTCAGATAATTGTTTAATTGTGAAAAATTAGCAAATGCAAGAACAAATTTCTCAATAACTTTTAAGTGCCTTATCTAAGAAAATCATTATTTTTTACAATTTTTTCTAGAGAATAATTTCATTCATTCTCTCTAATGTTTATGCTATGTTTTAGATTATATGACATCATTCCACATTGTGTTGGAAAAAGAAACCAGAATGTTGGGGGTAAGGACTAAGTGCTACTTGAGTAGATAAATTACCTTGATATTACAAGTCCCAAATAATTTTAAAAGGAGACAGTGATTCCTCTGCCTCAACAACCCAATGGAAGAGAATTAATGGAATGAGTTTCAGTAATTCTACCCCTATGATTTCCTTTTGTCTATGTATGTTTATGATTTAAAGTAAATCTGAGACTGTGGGTCCTAAAGAAAATGATGAGGTCAGAGGTATATGCAAGAGATCATCTAGATCACAGGGCTTTGTAGACATTGATCATATCACAGCATTGTGTTGTCAGCATATTTTTTGTATATCTTGGGGGAGGTGATATTCTGGAGCACTATTCCTACTTCTTCACCCCCAGCCAAATGTAGCATGCTACCTCTTTTCTATCATATACACTAACTAGTGGGCTCTTGAGTCAGATTAAAAACCAGAACTGTAAGATAAATCTTGGTTTAGGAAAATGCCTAAGACTGTTGGGGCCAGAATCTTAGGATTCAGTAGGTCTGGTTGCAAGTGGATCCTCTCACCTCATGGTGCCAAAAATCAGAATTTCTAACAGAAGAAAACCATTGCCCATTAGCTGGTTGAGGGGATGGAGATAGTAGAAATGTATCAGAGGAAAGAACTAAGACTGAGAGTAGTATATGCAAGACCAAACAGAGAAGAGGAAAAGGCAAAAGGGCTACAGAGACTACAGTTCTTCTCTCAGAACTAGAGGATGTTAAGTATACCCATTCACAAATAAGTCCCTAGATACCTTAATTTACTTGAAAGCAACCACATCTCTACAAATTGCTAGGAAAGCTTCATAAATAACCCCTGTATGAGCTACATGTAGGGATTACAAGCACTTTATGGCTGCTACCTTCCTCCATTACCTTGGCTTCTCCCTAGTTTTTGATAATTTCTAACAAGAGTAGTGGCAGAGAATACTATGATTCAGAGATACAGAAGCTATACTCCTCCACCCATGCCCTTTATATCACTCAATTTGTAACTCTCTTGAAATTTTATATATCTGGGTAATTGATTATGACATTCTTTTCTTACAGGCTGCCCAAGTAATGGTTGGTTTGATCCACTGTGCTCTGGGATATTTCTGGATACAGTTATATATCAGAGAATTTGATTCAATTTCAATAGATTACCTGCCTATAACCTTGCTATCAGGATACCCATTTTGGGCATTCTTGTTTGTGAGTAAATTATCTCAATAATGATCATTCATTCATTTATTCAATGTATTTTGCTATCGTCCATGGTCAGGCAATAATGTAGAGATACCAACTGTGAAAACATACAACTCCTACTGTCAAGAAATTCATTCTTGTATCTACTGAAGCTATTTTGAGATGATAAATTTATTTATAAAATTTTTCCATACAAAGATTTTATTTAGTTGAATAAATGTTAGAGCCAAGGAATGGTAAGCTTTCCAAAGGGCATTTTATTTTTTTATTTTTAAAGATTTTATTTATTTATTCATGAGAGACACAGAGAGAAGCAGAGACATAGGTGGAGAGAGAAGCAGACTCCATGCAGGGAGCCCAATGTTGGACTTGATCCCAGGACTCCAGGATCCCGACCTGAGCCAAAGACAGACATGCAACCACTAAGCCACCCAGGCATCCCTCCAAAGGGCATTTTAGATATGTAGTAAATGTTTATTTATAAGACTCATGTTTGCTAATAATATAGGCAAGCTGAGAAAGAGAGCTTAAGAGTTGGGGCAATAAAAGAGACTTTGAAAAGCAATCTGATAAAAAAGAAAAGAAGGAGCAGGGAGCCATTGACCCAAGAGGAATTTGGAAGAATTCACTAAGGATTTCTAAAGGATGTATATTGTCTTATAGCATGAAGTAAAATATTCCACCACCTTCCATTTTCCTACAGACTTCTCAAAAATATCTGCCTATCTCACAAAAATATTTTTCAGTCACTTGGCAAATATTCGCTACCTAATGGGGGGCCAGGCTCTGTTTTAAGTATTTTAGTTATGGTAGTGAATAAAACAGACCAAGATCCGTACCCTTATAAAGCTCACTTTCTAGTAAAGATAATGTATTAAAAGATGAAAAATACTGTGGGGAAAAATAATGTAGAGAAGGATAAGAAGGTATAAAGTTGCAATTTTTATAGGATATTCAAGCTTCCTTGAGAAAAGGCATTTGAACAAAGACTTGAAGTAGTTGAAGTGATAAGCTACAAGGGATGTCTGAAAAAAGAATATACAAGGAGAGCAGACTCTAGGCTGAGAGCAAGCCTTATTGAAAAAATAGCCAGTCTGGATGGAACGAATTGGGCTAAGAGAAATTGTAGGAAAAGAGATCAGCTATATGATAGGAAGTATGTTAATCTAAGAACTTGTAGTCATTCTATGTACTATTACTTTGAGTAACACTGAGAGCCATTGCAAGGCGTTGAACAGAGGAAATGATATGATCTAACTTAAGTAAGAACCATTAAAAGATCATGAAGGAGCAAAAGATCAAGCAAGGAGCCTTTAAAAGATTTGATTATGGTTATGCAGGTGAGAGAGTATAGTGGTTCAAACCAGAGAGATAGTAAAAGAAAAAGTTGATTCTGGATGTATTTTTATATTAGAACCCCAAAAATTTCCTGATGGCTTGGATATGGGATGTGACAGGGAGAAGGAAATAAAGGAGACTTCAAAATAGTGGGTCAAGCAATTAAAAGAATGGACTTATGACTTATCATTGACTAAGATGGGCAAGGCTAGGAGTTTAAAGAGGCTGGAATTTCATGTGTTAAATTTAGGGCATGTTGGGTTTGAAATCCCTTTTAGACATCTTAGATGTCTTCGACATTAGAGATACCAAGTATCCTGCTTATACATAGGAGTATGGAGTTTGGGAAAGAAGTATAAATGTAAGGTCATTGGCATACGTATTTAATGAAATGACACAAGATAAAATTAGCAAGAATTTATCTCATTTGTATAGGTAGAGAGAAGGGCTATGGCCTGATTTCTGGGGGCATGTCCAGCATTAGGAATTAAGATTGAAGAAGAGGAACAGGCAAAGAAAATTGAGGAGTAAAACAAGAGAGTATACTATCCTGGAAGCCCAACTGAAGAAGGTAGAGTTGAGGAGGGAGCAGTCAAATCTCAAAGACTATAAATAGGTGAAGTTAGATGAGATACCATCTAAAATTGCCATTGGCTTTTGCAACATTGAGATCATGAGTGACCTCCACGAGGAGAGGTGGAGCTGAGAACCTGATTGAAATAACTTTTTAAAAGAATCAGAAGACAGAGCAAGTTTAGAGAACTTTTTTTTTATTGGAGTTCAGTGTGCCAACATATAGCATAACATGCTGTGCTCATCCCGCCAAGTGCCCCCCTCATTGCCCATCACCCAGTCACCTCCACCCCCCGCCCACCTCCCCTTCCACTACCCCTTGTTCATTTCCCAGAGTTAGGTGTCTCTCATGGTTTGTCACCCCCACTGATATTTTGACTCATTTTCTCTCCTTTCCCTGTATTCCCTTTCACTAATTTTCATATTCCCCAAATGAATGGAGACCATATAATGTTAGTCCTTTTCTGATTGACTTATTTCACTCAGCATAATACCCTCCAGGTCCCTCCACATCGAAGCAAATAGTGCGTATTTGTCGTTTCTAATGGCTGAGTAATACTCCATTGTATACATAAACCACATCTTCTTTATCCATTCATCTTTCGATGGACACTGAGGCTCCTTACACAGTTTGGCTATTGTGGACATTGCTGCTATAAACATTGGGTTTCATTGAATTTTCCTGAGAAATAAAAAGAAAAATAATGTGGCGTTAGCTGACAGAGCAAGTACAGTATGTTTTTGTTCCGACACAGTGATTAACTGAGTCTGTCTTCCTAGCTATGGCAGTAATCCAATAGGAGACTGAGAGCACTGGGCACGCAATGTGGTGAGGCACATTTGAGTTACATATACTTACCTGCCCTATTATTATGCTACCACACAGTAAGAAAGCCACCCCAAGCTAGGAGTCAAAAGGGAGCACAAGTTCTGTGTAGTCCTTCAACCATTCAGTGACCCATACTACAATTTCACTGAACTAAAATTACTCCTGACCTCAGCCAATTATGTAATGTTATTATCCCTAGTGTCTTTATCTACCAATTATTTCTGTTTATTAATTTTTAGACCTAATGCATACATTTATGCAAGTCATCTAAATTCAACTTTGAACTGAGGGGGTTTAAATAAATCAAGAGGCAAAAGAACATATGTGTAATTTTTTTCAACATATTTGAGAGTTATTATGGAAACATGGACCATAGGTACTTAAAGCGGCTGGCCATAAACAACTGGGAGAAATGAGGGAGGCTTTTCAGAGGGAAGTGTACTTGCTCTGAAGAACAGGTCCTTTTCAGTAGCAATTTCTCCTCCTAGAGCTGCTCATCCCCCAAGTTTTGATGCTTATTGTCAACTTAAATATCACCTTATCTGAAAGACCTTTTGACAAAACTCTTAAAATTCACCCCTAAGTTATCCTCTATCATTGTACCATTTTATTTTCTTCATATTTTGATAAGACATGAAAATCTCTGATGTGTCAAAGGCCCTGTGTTTTTGAGGAAGAAACATGCACTGCTGCCCTCATTTCTGACTATGGATAGTCTTTTTTGATGCCATAGAAAGGTTGCATGCATACATGCAGTTTGTACCAATGAAAAAAATCCATTCTTGATGCACAACTACGGGTAACAACTATCTTTTTTAAAATGTATTTATTTTTAATTCACATATACTTAACATAGAGTGTTATATTAGTTTCAGGTGCACAATATAATGACTCAACAATTCTATACATCACTCACTGCTCATCACAATAAATGTACTTCTAATCCTCTTCACCTATTTCACCCACTCCCTTATCCACCTCTCCTCTGGTAACCGCCAGTTCTCTATAGCGGAGTCTGTTTTTTTGTTTGTCTGTTTTCTTCTTTGTTCATTCTTAAATTCCACATGTGAGTGAAATCATATGGTATTTGTTTCTCTAACTGGCTTATTTTGCTTTGTGTAATACCCTCTAGATCCATCCATGTGTTGCAAGTAGAAAGATTTCATTTTTTGAATGGCTGAGTAATAATATATATATATATCCATTCATCTATGGTTGAACACTTGGATTTCTTCCATATTTTGGCTATTGTGAATAATGCTGCAATAAACATAGGGGTGCATATATCTTTTCAAATTAGTACTTTCATTGTCTTTGGATAAATACCCAATAGTGGAATTATTGGATCATATGCTAATTCTATTTTAATTTTTTGAGGAACCTATGTACTGTATTCCACAGTAGCTGCACCAACTTGCATTCCCACCAGCAGTGCATGAGGGTTCCTTTTCCTCCATACCCTCGCCAAAGCTTGCTATTTCTTGTGGTTTTTTTCTTTTAACCATTCTAACAAGTGTGAGGTGATATCTCATTGTGATCTTGATTTGTGTTTCCCTAATGATGAGTGATGTTGAGCATCTTTTCATGTCTGTTGGCCACCTGTATTCCTTTAGGAAAATGTCTGTTCATGTCTTCTGCCAATTTTTAATTGGATTATTTGTTTTTTGGTGTTGAGTTGTATAAGTTCATTATATATTTTGGATATTAACTCCTTACTGGATATGTCATTTACAAATATCTTCTCCCATTCAGTAGGCTGTCTTTTCATTTTATTGATGGTTTCCTTCACTGTGCAAAAGCTTTTCAAAAACAACTGTCTTTCCAACCAATGTCAGAAAATAATAAAATATTCAGGATAGGTGATTTTTGGGTGTGATTCTTACATTTCAAAAATTAAACTGCAGATTAAATGTTTTTTGAATGCTATTTTCTGTTAAAATAGTTTTCAGTAGCATTCTATTAAACACTCATGTGGGTGGACCCACTAAATTATAATAATGTGTATTTTCATGCACTCAACAAGAAGTTCCTTTTTTTTTTAACATACCAAGTCTTTTATTATGGAAGCTTTCAGACATTGATAAACAGAATAGTATATTGCCCCCTTGGTACTCATTACCCAGTTTAGACAATTAGCAGCTCATAGTTAGTCTTGCTTCATCCATACTTCCATGCACTTTCTTTATTTTACTCGGATTATTTTGAAGCAATTCCTAGACATTACATAATTTTATTTGCAAATATTTCAGTATGCATCTCTAAGATAAGGACTCTTAAATTAAAATACAGATAACTTGCAAGGAGTGGATGGAACTAGAGGGTATTAGGCTAGGTGAAATAAGTCAGTCAGAGAAAGACAAATACCATGTGATTTTACTCATATGTGGAATTTAAGAAACAAAACAGATAAACATAAGTGAAGGGAAGAAAAAATAAAATAAGATGAAAACAGAGAGGAAAGCAAACCTTAAGAGACTCTTAACTCTAGGGAACAAACTGAGGGTCGCTGTAAGGGAAAGGGGTAAGGGGATGGGATAATTGGGTGATGGACATTAAGTAGAGCACTTGATGTAATGAGCACTTAGTGTTATATGCAACTGGTGAATCACTAAGTTCTATCCCTGAGACTAATAATACAATATATATTAACTAAATTGAATTTAATTTTTTAAAAGAAATCAATAAGAAGTTCTTAAATGAAACCAATAAAATTGTATCTACCCTCCATGCCATGAAATCACGTTAAAAATATTACTTTAGGGATCCCTGGGTGGCGCAGCGGTTTGGCGCCTGCCTTTGGCCCAGGGCGCGATCCTGGAGACCCGGGATCGAATCCCACATTGGGCTCCCGGTGCATGGAGCCTGCTTCTCCCTCTGCCTGTGTCTCTGCCTCTCTCTCTCTCTCTGTGACTATCATAAATAAAAAAAAAAATATTACTTTATTCCATCCTATGGAAGTACACAAATATACAAGTATAACATTAACCCAATAATGGTTTCCTCCTCCCAATGCTTTAATAGAAAACCGTGGATTTATTACTAGGTGATTTTTCCAGAGGTTACCATAGAACTACAATAGGAATCTTGGTGTTTCAGAAAAATTATTTTCAAAGTTAAATTGTTCTTTAGCTAAAAAAAGAGGAAGGAAATGAAAGGAAAAGAAAAAAAAGAAAAGAAAAGAAAAAGAAAAAGAAAAGGAGAAAGAGAGAAATAAATTAACTCCAATTCCTCAAGAAGAGGATTTTTTAAAAATATTAAAAGCTACATTACTCTTTGAGGAATCTAAAAAATAATTGAGGCAAAAGTGGGGAGAGAGCCCTAACTTATTTCAATGAATCTGATACCTGTAGCTCTCTTATGTATAATGGAAAATTTGACTGGTTTGGCTCCCTGGTTCTGGGAAATTTCCCAAGAAATAAGAGTGTCTTTGTTATTCCTGGGCCCCTTGCACCATACCTGAGTGTTCAGGAGCTGGCTGTTGCAGAAAGACCAACCACAGATAGGTAATGAAACTCCATAATGAAACTATGGAAACTGAGGCTCAGATAGGTTTTGGTTGGTGATATACATTGATATGCCAGGAGGATGATACATGCTGAGGATATGGAAGCTTCATGCTTAGACCATTCTAGACCTATGCATTTCTTCATTTGGCTGGTCTTGATTTGTTGATAAAATTATAAGTATAGCACTTTCCTGGGTTCTAGGAGTCATTCTAGCAAATTATCAAATCTGAGATGGATAGTGGGAAAGCTTATATTTGTAGCCAGTTGGTCAGAAGTCCAGGGGGCCTGGAAATCCCCAAGTTTATGGCTGGTGACTGAAGTGAATGTAGTTTTACTGGGAACTGTGCTCTTAACCTGTGAAGTCTGAGCTAACTCTGGGAAGTTGGCATTAAAATGGCATCACACTCACAAAGCAGAGACCACCAGGACACTGCCAGAGAAGTGAAGGAGCTGGAGGCACAGGAAACCTTTAGGAATTTTAGACATTCAGGGATTTCATCTCACACCTCATCAAATATATTTAAATGTTCTCATATCCCCATATTAAATATAATTCTGTTTTGAAAAATTAAAAGGCTTCTTGTGATTCTGTTTTTGGAAAGTTATCTACAAATAACTCATTTAATTTGTTATTAATTATACCTCCTCAGTTATCATTGTGGAAATCTCAAGAAGTGAAAAAAAAATCTAACTTATTATAAGTTATTTTCAAATGTAGTAAAGTTGTTATGGATCTGAAATTTACTAATTAATGAAGTTGACATTATGTTACATATTATAGACCTTTCATTAAACTTGTTATTAATTTTTTAAAAGTGTTATTGAAGCAGTCAGAGGAATCTCTTGGGTGATAACAAAGATGCTTATGTGTGCCTCTTTTTGTTCTCAGTTTGTCATATCAGGAATTTTTGCAATAGAAGCAGAGAAGACATCTTCCCCAAAATTGGTAAGAATAATTGAAGCTATTTCAAAGATAAAAATTTAACTTGTCAAAGACAAGGATACCACTAAGAAGAGATATCATTGCCTCTTAAACAGTAGAAATGTATTCAAAATACTAAAATGTAAAATATTGCTTTACAATACTTTACAATATTTTTAAATGGATGTACTCCAACAAAAATCTTTGTTAATTTAATAAAATATTAAAATAACACAGAATGCTTGAAGCAAACCAGGAAATCAGAAGTGGAAATTTAAATATGATATGTCATTTCTTTCAAGTTAAATGTCAAATATGATAGATAAAGTGTAAATGGATACTTTGAAGCAGTGAGAGAGAAAAATATGTGATTAGAACAATAAGTTAAGATTTTTTTAAATGACTTCTATGTACCAGATGACTCACTTAGAGTGACTTAGATGCCTCACTTCTTTTAAATGACTTTTTAAATGACTTCTATGTACCAGATGCCTCACTTAGAGTTTTTGTATATATTTCACAACAAACCCTATCAGGGTGGTTAATAGCATACATTCATTGTATAGATAAGGAAACTGAGATACCAAGAGTATCAGCAACTGTCTCTAAAGACCTAGATTTATTTTTTCAATTTTTTTATTTAAATTCAATTTAGTTAATATGTATTGTATTATTAGTCTCAAAGGTAGAGTTTAGAGACTCATCAGTCTTATATAACACCCAGTGTTTATTACATCATGTGCCCTCCTTAATGACCATCACCCCATCCCCCCCACACCTCCCCTCCAGCAGCCCTCAGTTAATAGTTAGAGCTTAGAGTTAAGAGCCTCTTATGGTTTGCTTCCCTCTCTGTTTTCATCTTATTTTATTTTTCCTTCCCTTCACCTATGTTTATCTGTTTTGTTTCTTAAATTCTACATATGAGTGAAATCACATAGTATTTGTCTTTCTCTGACTGATTTATTTCACTTACCATAATATGGTCTAGTTCCATCCAAGTCATTGGAAATGACAAGATTTCATTCTTTCTCATTTTTGATAGCTGAGTAACATTTATTTAGATATATATATATAAATATATTTAATTAATATTATTATATTAATCCTTTAATATTATTATTATATCCTTTATTTATATCTATAAATCCCATTTATTTATATATATATCCTTCTTTATCCTTTCATCTGTCATTGGACATCTCAGCTCCTTCCATATTTTGGCTATTGTGGACACTGCTATAATGTATAATAATGTATAATAATGTGTGACATTATTATAAATAATGGAGTGCATGTGCCCCTTCAAAACACTGTGAAAACAAACAAACAAACAAAAAACACTGTGTATCCTTTGGATAAATACCTAGTAGTGCAATCCTGGGCTGTAAAGTAGTTCTATTTTTAACTTCTTGAGGAACCTCCACACTGTTTTCCAGAGTGGCTGTAAAGTTTACCTTCCCACCAACAGTGCAAGAGGGTTCCCCCTTCTCTACATCCTCACCAACATCTGTTGTTTCCTGACTTGTTCATTTGAGCCATTCTGACTGGTATGAGGTGGTATCTCATTGTGGTTTTGATTTGTATTTCCCTAATCCTGAGTGATGTTGAACATTTTTTTCATGTGCCTTTTGGCCATTTATATGTCTTCTTTTTTTAATTTATTGTTTAAATTGGAGTTCAATTTGCCAACACATAGCATATCACCCAGTGCTCATCCCATCAAGGGACCCCCTCAGTGCTCATCACCCAGTCACTGTTCATGTTTTCTGCCCATTTCTTGACTGAATTATTTTATTTTGGGGTGTTGAGTTGGATAAGTTCTTTATAGGTCTTGGATATGAGCCCTTTAACTGATAGGTAGATCATTTGCTGATATCTTCTCCCAATTCCATAGGTTGCTTTTTAGTTTTGTTGACTGTTTCTTTTGCTGTGCAGAAGATTTTTATCATGATGAAGTCCCAATAGTTCATTTTTGCTTTTGTTTCCCCTGCCTTTGGAGAGCGGTCTAACAAGAAGTTGCTGTGGCCAAGGCCAAAGAGGTTGCTGCCTGTGTTCTCCTCTAGTATTTTGATGGATTCTTGTCTCACATTTAAGTCTTTCATCCATTTGGGGTTTATTTTTGTGTATGTGTAAAAGAATGGTCCAATTTCATTCTTTTGCATGTGGCTGTCCAATTTTCCCAACACCATTTATTGATGAAAAGACTGTCTTCTTTCCATTGGATATTCTTTCCTGCTTTGTCAAAGATTGGTTGACCATAGAGTTGAGGGTCCATTTCTGGGTTCTCTATTCTGTTTCATTGATCTATGTGTCTGTTTTTGCGCCAGTACCACACTGTCTTGATGATCACAACTTTGTAGTACAGCTTGAAGTCTGGAATAGTAATGCCTCCAGTTTTGGTTTTCTTTTTCAACATTACTTTGGCTATTCAGGATATTTTCTGGTTCCATACAAATTTTAGGTATGTTCCAGCTCTGTGAAAAATGTCGTTGGTATTTTAATAGGGATTGCATTGAAAGTGTAGATTGCTTTGGGTAGCACAGAAATTTTAACAATATTTGTTAAAGCCAAAAGCATGGAAAGTTTTTCCATTTCTTCATGAATTCCTCAATTTCTTTCATTAGTATTTATATTTTTTTAAGAGTTTACTTATTTATTTAAGAGAGAGAGAGAGCAGGAGCAGGAGGGAGGGGCAGAGAGAGAGAGAGGGATAAGCAACCCAAGGACCCTGGGATCATGACCTAAACCAACCAACTAAGCCACTCAGGTGCCTCAAGTGTTTCATAGTTTTCAGAGTACAGATTCTTTGCCTCTTTGGTTAGATTTATTTTTTTAAGATTTTATTTATTTATTCATGCGAGACACAGAGAGAGAGGCAGAGACATGGGCAGAGGGAGAAGCAGGCTCCCCATGGAGAGCCTGATGTGAGACTCAATCCCAGGACCCCAGGATCATGACCTGAGCCGAAGGCAAATTGCTCAACCACTGAGCCAGCCAGGTGCCACAGATTAAATTTATTCCTAAGTATCTTATTTGGTGCAATTATAAATGGGATCAGTTTCTTGATTTCTCTTACTTCTATTTCATTGTTAGTGCATTGATAGAAATGCAACTCATTTCTGTGCATTGATTTTATATCCTGTGACTTTGCTGAATTCCTGTATCAGTTCTAGCAATTTTTTGGTAGACTCTTTTGGGTTTTCTACATAGTGTATCATGTCATCTTTGAAGAGTGAGTTTGACTTCTTTGCTGATTTGGATGTCTTTTATTTCTTTTTGTTTTCTGATTGCTGAGGCTAGGATTTCTAGTACTATGTTGAATAACAGTGGTGAGAGTGGACATCCCTCTCATGTTCCTGACCTTGGGGGAAAAGCTCTCAGTTTTTCCTCATTGAGGAGTATATTCACTGTGGGTCTCTCGTATATCATTTTTATGATATTGAGGTAGGTTCCCTCTATCCCTATACAGTGGAGAGTTTTTATCAGGAAAAGATACTGTATTTTGTCAAATGCTTTTTCTGCATCTATTTAGAGGATCATATGGTTCTTGTCCTTTCTTTTATTAATGTGGTGTATTATGTTGATTGATTTGCAGATGTTGAAGTCCTGCAGCCCAGGACTATATCCCATTTGGTCATGGTAAATAATTCTCTTAATGTACTATTAGATACTATTAGATAATATCTTGGTGAGAATTTTTGCATCCATGTTTGTCAGGGATATTGATCTATAATTCTCTTTTTTAGTTGGGCCTTTTTCTGGTTTTAGAAGCAAGGTAATGCTGACTTCATAGAATGAGTTTGGAAGTTTTCCTTCCATTTCAATTTTTTGGAACAGTTTCAGAAGAATAGGTGTTAGTTCTTCTTTAAAAGTTTGGTAAAATTCCCCTGGGAAGCCACTTGGCCCTGGACTCTTGCTTATTGGGAGATTTTTTATTATCAATTTAATTTCTTTGTTGGGTATGGGTCCATTCAGTTTTTATACTTCTTCCTGTGTCAGGTTTGGTAGTTTATGGGTTTCTAGGAATTTATCCATTTCTTCCAAATTACCTACTTTGCTGTTATATAATTGCTCACAATATTCTCTTATAATTGCTTGTATTTCTTCAGTGTTGGTTGTGATCTCTCCTCTTCCATTCATAATTTTATTTATGTGGGTCATTCCTCTTTTCTTTTTGGTAATTCTGGTTAGGAGTTTATCAATCATTAATTTTTTCAAAGAACTGACTCCTAGTTTCATTGATCTGTTCTACTATTTTGTATTTATCTACTATTTTGTATTATCATTGATTTCTGCTCTAACCTTTTCATTTACTTCCATGTACTTTCTTAATTTTGCTTTAATTTCCTGGTTGACACATTCATTCTTTAGTAGGATGTTCCTTAACTTCCACGTATTTGTAGTACTTCCAATTTTTTCTTGTGGTTGACTTCAAGTTTCAAAGTATTGTGGTCTGAAACTATGCATTGTATGATATCAATCTTTTTGTCCCAGTTGAGACCTGGTTTTTGGCCCAGTATGTGACCTATTCTGGAGAATATTCCATGTGCACTTGAGAAGAATGTGTATTTTGCTGTTTTAGGATGAAATGTTTTGAATATATCTGTTAAGTCCAGCTGGTCCAGTGTGTCATTCAAAGTCCTTATTTCCCTGTGGATCTTTTGCTAAGATGATCTGTCCACTGCTATGAGTGGGGTGTTAAAGTCCTCTGCTATTATTGTATTATTATCAATGAGTTCCTGATTTGTTATTAATTGGTTTATATATTTGGCTGCTCCCAAGTTAGGAGCATAAATATTTACAATTATTAGATCTTCTCGTTGGGTAGACCCTTTTATTATGATATGGTGTCCTTCTTCATCTCTTATTACAGTCTTTGGTTTAAAATCTAATTAGTCTGATATAAGAATGTCTTCTCCAGCTTTGTTTTGGTATCCATTAGCATGATAAATGATTCTCCACACCTTTAATTTCAAGCTGGAGGTTTCTTTGGGTCTAAAATGAGTCTCTTGTAAGCAACATATCGATGGGTCTTGGTTTGTTTTAGGGTTTTTTGTATTTTTTTTATTAAAGTTTGATTTGCCAACATATAGTATAATACCCAGTGCTCATCCCATCGGTCTTGTTTTTTTATCCATTCTTATACCCTATGTCTTTTGATGGGAGCATTTAGTCCATTTGCATTCAGAGTAATTATTGAAGTCTGTATGAATTTAGTAGCATTGTTATTACCTGTAAAGTCGCTGTTCCTGTAGATTGTCTCTGAAAGAACTAGATTTATTTATTTTTATTTTTTAAAAAGATTTTATTTATTTATTCATGAGAGACACAGAGAAAGAGGCAATGGAAGAAGCAGGCTTCATGCAGGGAGCCCAATGCGAGACTCAATCCTGGGACTGCAGGATCATGCCCTGAGCCAAAGGCAGGCGCCCAACCACTGAGCCAGCCAGGTGTCCCATGAAAGAACTAGATTTAGATGTAGATTGTGAAACAGTTGAAATCTGAACCCAGACAATTTAGCTCAGAATCCAAAATTACTTAGAAGATATGACAAGAAGAACAAATGCTGAGGCCATGAAGGTTGAAGGAAGGGACAAGGGGGAATAAGAAGAGAGAAGGTTTAGGATAAGTTAATATGCAATCCTTCCATGAGCCCAGAAAACAAAGTAGAGTAACACATCCTATTTATTTAGACATATCCACTTATCTACCCATTGTTTTTTTTCATTTCTTCTTGTATTTCAGAATTTCAATTTGGAATTCCTTTCTATCTGGCTGAGAAACTCCCCTTAGTATTTTTTCTTTCAGCAGAAACATTAGTCTGAAAACAACCTTACACTGCTTTTTATGAAGTTTCTGTGAGCCTTAGCTTTGCACCTTTTGTCATGATGCATCAGTTTTTACCACAATAGTTTTACAATGTTCCCTTTACCTTCAGCTTTCAACAAATTTATTATGATGTACCTAGATGTATTTTGTTTTGTATTCATCTTATCTGGGATTAGCCAAATGTATGTACCTATAAAGGGTTGAATCTGAATTGATACTTTCATCAACTTTGGAAAATTGTTGGCCTTTTTCTCTTCAAATATTGCTTTTGCCAGATTGCCTTCCCCTGCTCTACTTTTGGGACTCCAGCTAGATGTAGGTTAAATATTTTCACTATGCCCACATGTTTTTCACATTTTTCCCTTTTTCTTTTATTATTTTTTCTCAATCTACCTTTATTTCATCATTTTCTATTGCCCTTCCCTCCAAATAATTGATGCTGTTTGTTGTTGTGTCTAATAGGCAGTTATGAAGTTCTCTCTTTTAGTTATTATATTCCTCAAATCTAGAGCTTCCATTCAATTCTGTTTTTAGAGTCTAATCCTCCCATTAAATTCTCTATCTGTTCATCTGTCTGCTCCATTCATCCCTATTTTCTTGAACATATTAATAATAGCTATTTAAAAACTTGTATCAATAATTCCAATAACTGGATCACTTATGAGACTATTTGTATTGGCTTTTCTAGCCTTTTAAAAAATATGATTCTTTTAATTTGCTTAGTAATTTTTTATTGAGTGCCAGAAATTGTGTATAGAAAAGTACAGCAATGTCAATGTCCAGTAGTTTCAGAAAGGGTTTGCCTGTTCCTCCCTTCAGCTGATAAACCAGATCTGAGTTTGAATAGCAGTATGGATAAGAATCCATGTACCTCTTATTCATCTTCCACTTGTGGCATAGAACCCTCTAGGCCTTGCAATTGAGAACCTGATGTTTACAAGAAACCACCCCATAGCAGTCCTGATCCATGTTTCCTCAGCACAATTACTTGGCAAAAAAAAAAACCCTGCCCTGCTTTTCAGAGCTTTCTTCTTATTTAACCTACTGACCAGCAAAACTTCAAAATCTGACTAGCATCTTAAAAAAATAATTAGTCATATAGCTGGCTCATTTCTTTGGTTCTCCCTTTTCCACAGAAGCTTGTCTCCTCTGCTTTACAATTTTATCTTTCCAGCTCTCCAAGAACACCAAAAGTTATGATGATTCCTCCCTCCCATAGCAATAACCTTCTGCTCAGACAAAATCTGAAATCTCAACCTCTTGTCCAGACAAATGCTCCCAAGGAAAAATTATCTGTAGAACATCTGTGTATCTCTCTGTGGTCTTCTTTTTCAGGATTCTTGGCCCCTGTTTATTGATCAGTGATTTAGCACTGATGCTTTTCTCATGCTTTTATGTAGATTAAATACTTGTGGTATTGTATCCTGTTTTTCTAGCTGTTGTCTGAAGGAACATTAGCCTGCCATAGCTTTTTCATCATACCAAAAGTATAAATCTTCTTAGTGTTTTGAGGTCCATAGTATCTTATTTTTTTATATTTCTGATATTATTTTGTTTTCTCTTTTTCTTAGTCAATCACACTGTGATTACATTAAGTTTATTATCTTAAAGAACCACATTTCGGGTTTTTAATCCTCTCTCATATGTTTGTTTTCTATGGCATTACTTTCTACTTTGTCTTTATATTTCCTTCCCTATTTTCTCTGGATTTTATTTGCTATTTTTATAGCTTCATCAGATGGATACTTCATCAGATCTGTTGCATCTCTCAAAATTTAATATGTGGTAATTTCAGCATTATTCAATTAAAATATTTTATCATTTCCAATGTAATTTTTCCCAAAAGTATTACTTTTTTGTTTGACTAACAAGTGTTTTCTGAAACTCAGTAATTTTTGTTTTCAAGCTGTTAAATTGAAATTTAGCACAAATACAGAAAACATACAAAACATAAATATCCATATCAAAGAATTATCAGAGTGAATGCCCAAGGAACTCCCTTTTGAATCAAACATATCAGAAACCCCCTTCATCCTCCTCTTTTAGAAACTTTACCTTCTCTTCTTTCTAAAGGTAAATATTATATGACTTACTAAATTGTGGTATATAAATACAACACTGCTGTATTGCAACATAAAGGAATAAACAATAGTGACCACACTACAATAAGAATGAATCTGACAGTGTTGAATGAATGAAACCAAAAAGAAAATAATTAATACACATTGTATTTATATATGTATAATTAATTGTAATTATATTTAAAAACTTAGTACTCACAGTATAATTCTTTTTATTTTATTGTATTTTATTTATTTTTATAAATTTATTTTTATTGGTGTTCAATTTGCCATCATATAGAATAACACCCAGTGCTCAGCGAGTCAAGTGCCCACCTCAGTGCCCGTCGCCCAGTCACCCCCACCCCCCTCCCACTTCCCCTTCCACCACCCCTAGTTCATTTCCCAGAGTTAGCAGTCTTTCATGTTCTGTATCCCTTTCTGATACTTCCCACTCATTTTTTCTCCTTTCCCCTTTATTCCCTTTCACTATTTTTTATATTCCCCAAATGAATGAGACCATATAATGTTTGTCCTTCTCCAATTGACATAATACCCTCCAGTTCCATCCACGTCGAAGCAAATGGTGGGTATTTGTTGTTTCTAATGGCTGAGTAATATTCCATTGTATACATAAACCACATCTTCTTTATCCATTCATCTTTCGATGGACACCGAGGCTCCTTCCACAGATTGGCTATTGTCACAGTATAATTCTTAAAGTTCAAAATTTACCTCATTGTGAAAAATGGAAAACTTTACATGATTTTTAAAATTTCATTTGAGGCACCTGGGTATCTCAGTCACTTAAACAGCTGAGTCTTGATTTCAGCTCAGGTCTTGATATCAATGTCATAAGTTCAATCCTTGCATTGGTATTCACATTGGGTATGGACCTACTTTCTAAAAAAATGTCATTTTACATGTATGGGTTTAAATAATTTATTTATTTTGTTTTTCCTATAATGAAGTCATATTGTTTTTTGTTTATTTCACATTTTTATTTAAATTCCAGTTAGCTAACATTTGGTTCAATATTCATTTTAGGAGTAGAATTTAGTTATTCATCACCTACATACAACACCCAGTGCTCATCACAAGTGCTCAGGTTTAATTTATTTAGAATGTTATGTCATTGATGATGAAAATAAAGAAGAATGTCATATATGAAGGTATACATAAATGAATATAAATTCCAAATATACAAAGAAATTGAAAAACACACAAATAATGTATAGGCTGAAATAGAGGTAGAGGGAAGTAGTCTAGGGTCTTTGCATTGTCTAGACAAATATTTAAGTACCAAGCACTATTATGCTTTAGCTTTTAAGAATTTTGTATTGATGGGGAATCCCTGGGTGGCTCAGCAGTTTAGCACTTGCCTTTGGCTGAGGGCGTGATCCTGGAGTCCCGGGATCAGGTCCCACATTGGGCTCCCTGCATGGGGCTTGCTTCTCCCTCTGCCTGTGTCTCTACCTCTCTGTGTGTGTGTGTGTGTGTGTCTCATAAATAAATAAAATCCTTTAAAAAAAAGAATTTTGTATTGAAGGAGTGAATGAAATGAATGCATGCAAAATTTAAAAAATATTCAGTCCTATTTAGATCCTGGTAAATTTGGAGATTAGGGAACCCATAGAGTAACCTGATATTCTGGAAAAGTCAGAAATTATAATAAATCATCCACTTTGACACACTTGCCAGTACTGCAAACTAACTTCATTCCAACTTATTTGTACCACATATGACTGGTTGACATTTTGTGTCTTTTCCAGCTGAAGTACACAATAAGGGTAAACACCCACAGTTCTGTCCTTGCAATAATTGGCCTGTTTCTAATTGGACTTGAAATTATATTATCTTTAATGAAACAAGTAAAAATTGTATGGATACAGGTAAGTACAAGATTTTCTAATTTTTTTCACAGAGACACTTTAAGTTTGTAAATGAGCTGAGAATATTTTGGTGTCAGACAAATGTAGAGGTGATAGAAATTATTAATTCACATTTGGCATGATCACAAATATGGATTCAAACCACTAAATAGATTTCTAAACCTATTACCACCAAAAATTCAAGAAATCAAATAAAGGACATTACATAAAGTAAAATAATTAATGTCTATATCAATAAGATTCAGATGAAGGGTACTGAAGACAGAAAGACCTTAAATAAATGGATATCTTAGAAGGATAGATGAGAGATTGACAGGTTCATTGACTCAATGTCCTAGATATCTATTCTCCCTAGTACCTGTTACAATGGCTGGAAATTAATAGATGTCTAATAAATGTTAATTAGACGAATGGATGTTCTTTATTAAACATTCCTCTGATAGTATTCCCAGATTAGCATATAAAACATTCCTGAGAACTGATAATTAGAAGTTCTCTGGACACAATAAGTCAATAAATCCCAAGTCCCCTGATATGCCAAAAATTCACCTTTTCTTGACACAGCACTAACATTCTAAACTAAATATACAAGATGCATAAGTTGAAATGGAAGAAAGGCCAACAGATTGATCATTGGTTCAATTTGCATGGGATTCCAAGTTTCCTAAAGTTATGGAAGTATTTGTATTAGTATGCTAGCACTTGAGAATTTCAAAGATCTGGTGAAATTAGACAAAAAAGGGAAGTCTGATTCTTTTTCAGCAAATTTTCAAGATGACAAGATAGTCAAGCCAAATAGTCACAGTCCAGGATTTTTACTATCATAAATATTGTTAGCCTTTTTGTCATCTTAGGGCTTGATTTACATTTTATGACACCATGTATATCACATGCTTTAAGGAGTAGGAATAAGTCCCTAAGAATTCTACCTGGGCCTATCAAGTGTTTATAATTCTTTTTCAGTGTCCTGCTAACATATGTGTCAGTTCAGTACCTACACAGAGGTTCTGTTTTTACAGGTAATAGGAATAAATAAGAACATTTTTTAAAATACATGACTGACCACCTGGCCAATAAGTATCAGAGGGTATGACTTGTGTGGGCACAAACACAAAAGTATGGAGCAGAGATATAGAGCATGGTGCACTCAGAGGTCAGCCTGCCACACCCTTTGTAAGTTCATTTTGTTAGCCATTGTGCCTGAACCCTACCAAGAAAATTACAAGCAGGAATGTTTTGAGGTCTGGTGGCTTTTTGTGCCTAAAACTATTATAGAGGTATTGTAAGAACTGAAACCCTGTAGGAGAAGAGAGAGCATAGGAAAACCTGTAGTATGAGTTGTCAGATTTTTACCCCTTAGAGCCTTCTTTCACAACTGATAATGGAGCATGCCATACCAGAAGTCATAATGTGTGTTCTCAGTTGCTAGCATCACCATTTGTGCATCATAGATTCATTCCCAAGTGTCAGAAGTCTAAGACTTAAGTAAATATATTGTTCAGGGCTGGTGTGTCAGACTAGCAAGTTCTTAGGCTACAACAACCACAGTCTTTTCCTTATGGCAGACCAATTCAGAAACTACGGGGTCTCCCTTCCTTTTCTCCCACAAGGCTTCCCTATGAAAATTTGCCCACATTATCCCCAGCAACCAGCTCTCTTTACTAAAAGCTACCAAAACAAGCAACTTTTGTTGAGCACTCTGAACTTATTCTCCTACAGAAGCC
The DNA here is from genome assembly GCF_003254725.2 of Canis lupus dingo. Taxonomy (NCBI): domain Eukaryota; kingdom Metazoa; phylum Chordata; class Mammalia; order Carnivora; family Canidae; genus Canis; species Canis lupus. The sequence goes on along the minus strand of NC_064260.1, from coordinate 55,545,739 downwards.
ATTTAAGTGTTCAAAAAAGAATTAAAAAAAAAAAAAAAGAATCAGAGGGCTGCCTGGGTGGCTCAGCAGTTAAGCGTCTGCCTCTGGCTCAGGGAGTGATCCCCAGGTCCCAAGATCAAGTCTGCATCAGGCTTCCTGCATGGAGCCTGCCTCTTCCTCTGCCTATGTCTCTGCCTCACTCTCTCTGTCTCTCATGGATAAACTTTAGTTTATCTAAGGATGGCTACCCCTGCTTTCTTTTGAGGACCATTTGATGGTACATGGTTCTCCAACCTTTTATTTTCAGGCTGTAGGTGTCCTTCTGTCTAAAATGAGTCTCTTGTAGACAGCAAATAGATGGGTCCTGCTTTTTTATCCAGTCTGAAACCCTGAGCCTTTTGATGGGGTCGTTAAGCCCATTCACGTTCAGAGTTACTATTGACAGATATGAGTTTAGTATCATCATGATACCTATTCAGTCCCTGTGGATTGTTCCATTGCACTTCCTCTTAGGAATTTTAAGAGTCTCCCTTAAAATTTCTTGCAGAGCTGGTTTGGTGGTCACATATTCTTTCAGCTCCTGCCTATCTTGGAAGCTCTTTATCTCTCCTTCTCTTCTGAATGAGAGCCTTGCCGGATAAAGTATTCTTGGCTGCATGTTCTTCTCTTTTAGGACCCTGAATATATCCTGCCAGCCCTTTCTGGCCTGCCAGGTCTCTGTGGAGAAGTCTGCTGTTAATCTAATATTTCTCCCCATAAAAGTCAGAGATTTCTTGTCTCTTGCTGCTTTAAGGATCTTCTTTATCTTTGGAATTTGCAAGCTTCACTATTAAATGTCTAGGTGTTGAATGGTTTTTATTGATTTTAGGGGGGGATCTCTCTATTTCCTGGATCTGAATGCCTGTTTCCCTTCCCAGATTAGAAAAGTTTTCAGCTATGATTTGTTCAAATACATATTCTGGACCTCTCCCTTTTGGCGCCCTCAGGAACTCCAATTAAATGTAAATTTTCTTTCTGAAGCTGTCATTTAATTCCCTTAATCTATCCTCATGATCTTTTAATTGTTTGTCTCTTTTTTCCTCAGTTTCCCTCTTTGCCATCAACTTGTCTTCTACGTCACTCACTCGTTCTTCTACCTCATTAACCCTCCTTGTTAGGACCTCTAGTTTGGATTGCATCTCATTTAATTGATTTTTAATTTCTGCCTGATTAGATCTAAATTATGCAGTCATGAAGTCTCTTGAGTCCTTTATGCTTTTTTTCTAGAGCCACCAGTAGCTTTATAATAGTGCTTCTGAATTGGTTTTCTGACATTGAATTGTAATCCAGATTTTGTAACTCTGTGGGAGAGAAGACTATTTCTGATTCTTTCTTTTGAGGTGAGTTTTTCCTTCTAGTCATTTTTCTCAGTGCAGAGTGGCCACAAACAAGTTGTATGGAAAAGGAGAAAAAGAAAGAAGAGAAAAAAGAAAAGAGAAAAAAAGGGGGGGGGGGGGGAAGGAAGGAAAAAAAAGAACAACAACAGTGGCGGCAGCAAGCTCTCCAGCCCTGGAGTCAGCTCCTGCGGTAACGACCAGAGCTCTCAGTCTGCAGGGGCCTGGAGGCTCCGGGGCGGGGCCACTGATCTGCTCAGCTCGGGGCAGGAGCGTCCTTGCTGTCCTGGGCCCTCCCGGCCTCTGCCTGTCCCGGGGGGAGGCCGGATCCTGGGCTGTGTCCCGGTGCCCTGTGCTCCGGGGCCTGCACTGTTGGAATCGCTCCTGGCCCCGCATCCCGCTCCGGGCAGAGCTGCCACCCGAGCCCCTCCGAGCTGCTCCCGGGTCCAGCCATGCGCTCGCTGCAGCCCTTAAGGAGCTCAGCCGCGGGGTGTGGCGCACTCTCCCCAGGGCGCAGGTGTCTGTTACTGCCCCCTGGGAACCTGAGGGCATCCCCGGCCCTCCTGGGATCCTGCTCCAACTCCCTGTGAGCCCCTTTCCGCCCGGGAAGGTTGGTGCAGCTCCTGCTTCTCCCGGTCGGGGCTCTCCTGTCCTGGGGACACTCGCCCCAGCCGTAGCCCGGCTCCTCACGGGGCCTCTCCCCCTTGGATGCTTTTTGTTTCTTTATTTCTTTCTTCCTCGTCTTCCTACCTGGATAGAAGCGTGAACTCTTCTCACTGTAGCATTCCAGCTGTTCTCTCTTTAAATATATATTTTTTAATTTTTATTTATTTATGATAGTCACAGAGAGAGAGAGAGAGAGGCAGAGACACAGGCAGAGGGAGAAGCAGGCTCCATGCACCGGGAGCCCGACGTGCGATTCGATCCCGGGTCTCCAGGATCACGCCCTGGGCCAAAGGCAGGCGCCAAACCGCTGCGCCACCCAGGGATCCCTGTTCTCTCTTTAAATCTCAGGCCGAATTCGTAGATTTTCAGGATGATTTGAAGGTTATCTAGGTAATTTGGTGGGGACAGGTGACTTGGGGACCCTACTCTTCAGCCATCTTGCCCCGCCTTTCTCTGTCTCTCATGAATAAGTAAATAAAATCTTTTAAAAAAAGTCAGAAAATATCAGTAACTCACTGGATCTTTCTAGACAAAGAAAGAGCAGCAGCTTCTCTTGACAACAACAGTTTCAGTTTCTTTTCTTTCTCCATAGGCACACAACTACATATTTTTACATTAAATTTGACTGAAGATGTGTATATAATACAAGTAATAAATTATAAATTAATTACTTACTTTTTAATATTCTATTTATCCTATTCCACATAGGATTTGAAATATGTAAATAATATGTGTAGTAATATAATTAAAATAAGTTTAAAATGAGTATTAAGGAAATGTATATTAGCCTACATTGCTGTAATAGACATACATGTTAGTTTGAACCATATAAAATTGCTGATATTAGACTGTTTCTGATCTACAAAAATGTCAGTTTCAAGTGATTCAATTCAATATATTAAGCTAATCCAATATATGCAATTTGTTACATGCTCATTGTGAAATCATTATGAAAATGATAATGTAAATAAGTAGGTTTTGGATCCTCCAAATTACCAAAATCAAACCCCAAATTTTTGCTCTAAGCTTTCTGATGAAGAAAGTGAAAAGAAAACTCAATCATTACATGATTATAATGATCTTTCAGGCAGAAATACTTTGGTGTGTCATAGATAAAGTGATTCTTAGAATAGTACTTTGCTCTGAAATCAATTGCTTGTGTAGTTTGGTATAATAGACCATATGTCATGAAGTGGACCAGCATGTAAACTTCATGAAGGCTACTGTGGTGTTTGCCTCAAATAATGCTGCATCCTCAATATCTAGGACAGGACTTGGTACAAAAAAGGCATTCATTATAGATATGTTAGCTGTATACTAGTTGTAAATAGTCAACATTCTTTCAGTAAAGGCTAGAGCAGCTTCCATAAATCTATTTCTTATTTAAAAAAAAAAAAACGTTTAAGGAACTACTAGAGAAAATCTGTAAGAACCATTTCTATAAAGAGCCAAGAAATTGTGAACCAAGAATGGTGCTTCTTAATGGTCTTGTTTAATCAAGAGACACAGGCTATATCAGGGAAATACAAATCAAAAAACCACAATGAGATACCACCTCACATCAGTGAGAATGGGGAAAATTAACAAGGCAGGAAACCACAAATGTTGGAGACGATGTGGAGAAAGGGGAACCCTCCTGCACTGTTGGTGGGAATGTGAAGTGGTGCAGCCACTCTGGAAAACTGTGTGGAGGTTCCTCAAAGAATTAAAAATAGATCTGTCCTACGTCCCAGCAATTGCACTGCTGGGGATTTACCCCAAAGATACAGATGCAATTTATTTTAAAATTAATAAAAAATTAAGTAAAGAGTGCTCATTTCAGCAGCACATATACTAAAAAACAGTAACTAAAAAAACTGATACTTAGGAAATGTTATGAAATTATTAAATAAAAATAATGAAATTGAGGGACAATTACCCAAATTAATCCCCTGTTTTAAAATAACTTATATCAAGTATTCTTAGTGGTAATCATTATTTAACACAACTAGTCATCCTTGGAGGCCACTTCTTTGTAACAATTAAATAATGTCATCCGCATTTAAGAGAGTATCTGTCCTCTGCTCTAGACAAAGTATGCCTAAAAATCTTCCAGAAGGTATTCCAATTAGAAAATCATTTAAAACCCGAGAGACTACATACACAGTCCATTTTATGCCACTCTGTATCAGATCTTGATTACCCGTCAGAAGATTGATTTCTGTTTATCCTTATCCTCAGTTATATTCAAATGAAAGTTTTTCATTAAGATCACTAATAATCATAAATACATGTAATATAGTCCATATTTGCTCCAATTCACAGAGAATGAAAGGAAGCCTTAAGTAATTCTCTTCAATGTTAATACTAACAGAGTGACATAAGAAATACATGTGGAAAACAATTTGGTAGTATTTACCATCAGCGAGGTTTTTATTTTTTTTATTTTTTATTTATTTATGATAGTCAGAGAGAGAGAGAGAGGCAGAGACACAGGCAGAGGGAGAAGCAGGCTCCATGTACCGGGAGCCCGATGTGGGATTCGATCCCGGGTCTCCAGGATCACGCCCTGGGCCAAAGGCAGGCGCCAAACCGCTGCGCCACCCAGGGATCCCCAGCGAGGTTTTTAAAAATCCATTTTGATCATCTGAAGTATGGAAAGAGTTATATTAGCCAAAAATATGTGGCAAACTTAAGTAAATTATAGTTCCATTTAAATGTTATGTAGACATTGAGGGACGCCTGCGTAGCTCAGCGGTTAAGGGCCTGCCTTTGATCAGGGTGTGATCCTGGAGTGCCAAGATCAAATCCCGCATCAGGCTCCCTACATGGAGCCTGCTTCTTCCTCTGCCCATGTCTCTGCCTCTCTCTCTCTCTCTCTCTCTCTCTCTCTCTCTGTCTCTCATGAATGAATAAATAAAATTTAAAAAATAATAAATGTTATGTAGACATTGAGCATTATAATTATAAAGATTATATATAAGTGCAAAATAACACTTGATTTTAAATGAAGCGAACAGAATACACCTTTTACAAGTATAACAGTATTATAGAAACATACATAGGAGAAAACTGAGATCATGAAGCTGGGAGTCTGTCAGAACTCAAATGGAAGACACCCAAGAGTCCAAGAGCAAGAGTGGGTTAAGAGAAGAAGGGATACCTGGAAGCAAGTTCTGAGCAACTCTAAAATTCAGTAACACTAGCTTTGCTATTTTTACCATCCCAAGTACATTTTCCTCTAAGATAAGAATAACGCCACAAAATATTGTTGAATGGACTCAATAAGATAATGTATATAAAACATTTAGCAAAATGCCTAGCCATATAGTAATTGCTCACTAAATGTCTGTTGTTACAATTATTATCATGTAAACAAGTAAAAATCATGACAATTGTATTAAGATAGTAGGATATTATAGATAAAGTTTTCCTTTCTATTTGCTAAACATTTTGCAATTTTATATTATATCCAAATATTTTTGAAAATATAAAGATCTGTGAGGAATGTAGATTTTCTTTTTGTATTTAGCGAAGTGGAATGATGCTTTCTGTGTATTTATGGCTATTCTCCATATTGGAGTTGTTCCTGGCAATTACGGTGATCGGATTGGGGAACCAAGCATTTTATCATACCAGTAATCTCATATAATGTGAGTATTAAAATATTTCTCTGGTGAATTAGGAAGTACTATATTGGTTTCTGTTTTGAACCCATGCTAAAGAGATTAAAGTTTCAGTAGTAGTTGTTTGTTTTCAGTGTTGTCCCTACACACTGGATATGAGCTCAAATAGTCTAGACAGCCTATATCTATGTGTAAATGAAGATAATTCTTTCAAGATAAAATTTTAGGATTAAAAGGATATATGTCCATATTCTCATGAGGAAATACAGTGGGAGATTTATCACTTTCTGGCTCAGATCTATGTCATTTGAAGGTTAATCCTATGGAGAGCAATCCACTAGGTCTCTGGCCTCTAGTTATCAAGTAAAGTTTAGATCCCTGGGAGCGGGGAGTCTTGGAATAGTAGGAAAATCAAGCATGTTGGGAGGAAGGAGAAATGAGCCATGACAGATCTCATTATCAAACACTGCTGGTCCTGGAAGAAACCAGTAATGCCCAAATAATTTTCCCAGCATGTCCTGGGAAATAGGTCAACAGCAGCCTTGTCATGAAAACTTATTCACAACTGACCGAAGGTGGGTCAACCTTTAATCTGATAGGAGGGAAGAAATGTAAATAAAGAACTGAAGTTGGGTAAGGAAATTAGAGAAGTGCAGGGAGCCTCAGGGCGAGGTATGCATGGGCAGCTGGAATAGAAGGAGTAAACCCTGGGTTCTCAGCATTTACCAAACGCCATTCAAGACCTCTGGAGTTTGAGCGATGCATATTAAAATAACCCTATAGAAAGGAAAACTTCTCAAAGGGACACTTGTATATGACTGGAAAAGTTATTGACAATGAGGATAAAGGTTTAGGTAACTTCATTTAAGAGCCATTGGTGAGCAAGATATCTGGGATCTCAAAACTCCATGTTTTCTGGAATGAAATTCAATCTACACATTCTGAGAAGAGAAAATATTTTTCGCTGTGTAAGTGAAGCTGTAGCTTCGCAACATCAAGAAAAAAGGAGAAATAGCTGAAACAAATGTTAACATCTGCTCATTTTATTTCCCTACCTACATTTACCAAATAGATCAGATTAATTCAAAATGGAAATGATTTAATAAGGAAAGGAAAATCTAAACAGGGTAAGGAACCTGATGAGGCTGAATCCCAGTGTTTAAAGGGAATGAGTGAAAGGAAATTAGTCTGAATAGCCACATGCTATTGTTAGTGTACCAGGCTCTCACACTATATGTGATACCTGCCTCAACTAGATTGAGGGGAATGGAATGGAGAAAAGGAAAACAAAATTGAAAAAATGTTTAGGAATTTGTATCAAAGGGATTCTCTGGTCATTTAAATTTGAAAGTAGCTTTCAACTCCTGGCCAGAGAAATCAAGTGATAGGTGATGGTGCTCTTTTTTATATATTTGACATAAAACATTTTGTAAATTTAAGTGTACAACATGTTGATTTAATACATTTATATATTGTAATATGATTGCCATTGGAGTAAAAGTTAGCACCTCTATCATAGCAGATAATTATCATTTCTTTTTTGTGGCTGGAATAATTAAGATGTAGCCTCCATAATCATCACTCAAACAATCAGAGACAAAAACCATGCTCTTGCCATATACACAGCAACACAAATGCCCAAGTCTGCCAGCTAATTTCAATCTGTGTCATGACAGACTTCCTAAGTCTTGACCCTCTGCTGAAAGGTTGCCCTTCTGGAAGGAGGGTACCTATAGAGAATGGAATATAGGAAAGAAGGGAGAAGAGAGGCATCAAGAAAACTTTGAATGTGAAACTGTGTTTTGTGTATCACTTAAAGTTACACCATAGAAAATACGATTTTATGTTAACTATAATGAAGTAATAAACTACTTACATGTATTCTAAATTATTTTATCACATATAAACATTAAACATAAATTCATACATTTACATTTTATTAGTTTCATTAGAAAACTAAACATTCATGTATGTTTAGTCTAGGTGTTTAGTGTTTATGAAGCATGGTCATTAGTTTCTAATCTAAAAAAAAGAAAATAAAACACCAAAAGCTAATGTGTTGTTGATTCCTAGGGCAGGGTGTAGCAAGAGGAGGGCCCTGAATGATGAGAATGTTCCTGTTAACATCCCTTCTGAAATCTCTACTCAAAATGCTGTGGTCTGAGATAGACAGTCATCTTTGATCAATTTTTCGGATATGAATTATCTGCCCAGAGAAGAGATGATTCAAAAGAGGTGTGGTGTCTCTCAGAGTCCAAGAATTAATGTTTTTATTCAAGAATAACCTGAGAGAAGAGTAGAGAGGAAAATATGCCAAAATAAATAATGTTTATTTCAACCCCTGAGTCCTGCATGCTGCATCTGAGTCAACCTACCAAGTCAGAATAGGTCTTTAATTGGGAAGAATTTGGAAAGTCACTTAGTAGAACAATTCAATGACATAGATATAATAAGACCACTTTTTAAAATGCATTAATGATCAACTCACTAACACTCCATTTATCTTAGGTTCATGATAGAAGAGAATCATTTTATTACATATTAAAGAACAGAACCATCATGGTCTCAGCCCAGAATGAAAAATTTTAATGATGAATGAAGGAAGAGCATCATCATTTTATTCAAGCAACTTTCTAGAAACACATTTTAGTAAAGTTGTTCCAATGTTTCTTTTTCTCAGTTATGTAAATAAAAATTAAAATTAATCACTCTGGTTACATTTCCTGTATGCAACCAGTGAAGATTTCTGTGGTCCTTGTGGCTGGTGGTGACATCAAAGCTTTCCCATTTTCAAGTTTAGGTTTAATGGATCAAAATACAGATTAAAAAACTCAAGAGAAACTAGGGGTGGTGGAAGGGGAGGTGGGCAGGGGGTGGGGGTGACTGGATGACGGGCACTGAGGAGGGCACTTGATGGGATGAGCACTGGGTGTTATTCTATATGTTGGCAAATTGAACACCAATAAAAAATAAATTTATAAAAAAATAAAAAAATAGTGATCCCTGGGTGGCGCAGCGGTTTGGCGCCTGCCTTTGGCCCAGGGCGCGATCCTGGAGACCTGGGATCGAATCCCATGTCGGGCTCCCGGTGCATGGAGCCTGCTTCTCCCTCTGCCTGTGTCTCTGCCTCTCTCTCTCTCTCTCTGTGTGTGTGTGACTATCATAAATAAATAAAAATTAAAAAATAAAATAAAATAAAATAAAAAAATAAAACATGGAGTAAGGGTATCACTAGATAATTCCTATCCTATTTTTATTAAATATTTTTCTTTCATCTCTACACTCTATTCTCTGTTATCTCCCCTCATGAGGAACCATTGCCTTCTGTTTAATGTATAAGCTTTTTGTTTGTAAGCATTTTTAAAATTTACAGTGTTCTTGTGTGTACATATATTTAAATGATGTCAGTAGTATAGTGTGTGTGCACGCACAGGCGTGTTGTGCACAAATATGTGATCTTCTCTTAGTTACTCAGCACGGTATTTTTAAAATCCATCCATGTTGCCAATAGTACTCCATAAAATCACCTTTAAATATTCACTTTCTCAGTGATGAACACCCAGGTAGACTCCAATGACCTTCCCCTAGAACAACCCTACACTGTGTATTCATACATACTTCTCTTATGGAAAATTCTCTGTAAGCGAAAGGGTAGATTCGATAGTTTACATATGTTTAGTTAAGTACTGCAACAGGGTTCTTCCAGAAAAGCTGATACAGTAGATACTGCCTCCAAGCTGAGCATGAGCAATACCAAACTCCACATCCTCTTTAACACAACCATCCATCTTTATAATTTTGGGCAGTCCAATAGGTCTAAAGTATTGTGTCTCATTACTTTTCAATTTGACTTTCTCTGATTATCAAGACTTTTGACCATTTGTTTATCTTGGGCCTTTAGATCTCTTATCTAAAATCCATGTGATGATAGGTAGTGATCTAGTTTTATTTATCTTTGTTTAACAAGATGATTTTCCCAACAATATCTACTAAACAAGTCAATCCCGTTGATTTTTGTCATTATCTTTATTATATGTTAAGCTCTCACATATATATCTTAATACAACAAGCCCACCCTTTCTTCTTTTCATTTTTTAACTAAGTTTTTTATTTTAATTTCAGTAAAGTTAACATACACTGTCATATCTTATACTTTCCTGGATACAATATAGTGATTCAACAATTCCATACATTAGTGTTCATCATGATTAGTATACTCTTAATCTCTTCCACCTATTTCATCCACCCTCCACCCACCTTCCCTCTGGTAAACCATCTGTTCTCTATGATTAAGAATCTATTTCTTGGGGCACCTGGGTGTCTCAGTCAGTTAAGTGTCTGATTTCAGCTCAGGTCATGATCCCAGGGTCCTGAGATGGAGCCCATGTTGGGTTCCCTGCTCAGCGGGGAGTCTGCTTCTCCCTTGCCCTCTGCCTGCTGCTCCCCCTACTTTTTCTCTGTGTCAAATAAAATTGTGAAGGAGGAGGAGGAGGAGGAAGAAGAGGAGGAGGAGGAAGAGGAGGAGGAAGAGGAGGAGGAGGAGGAGGAGGAGGAGGAGGTTTCCTCTAGCTGCAAAGACATGTTTTGGCAAGGGTCTAGAAAACATTCCAAAAATAAAGGAATTTATTAGGTCAAATTCATTGGCAATGAGTGCACTTATCCCTGAGTTAAAATAATGTGTTAGCTCAAGCACCTGGAAATGACTGTCATTTACTAACTGGAGCCTGGCTTGCAAGTTAATGGCATCTGACATATTAGAACTCCCTTTGCATATGTTAGAAGGAGTCCGAAGAGTCCGGGAAAGGGAGACCTGCTAGGAAACTATTACATACAAAATTCATCCTAATGACATCCTCTAGGAGGTTCCAGAAGTTACCACCTTTACCAGGGCATTAAGTCAAGCACTGTGAAAAAGCAATGACATACTGAAGAATTTTCTGGTGGCTGTCCTTTGTAAGCCAGAGATAGCAGTGGACAATACAGCAACAGGTTCACGTACCCTGATCTCAGTGGAAATTATGAGATCCCAAAGAGTCAGAGGCTGATGTTGGCCCATAACTATCAGAGACACTGTAGGTGAAATTAGAATCCCTTCCCACACATGTTCCCCAAATTCCTGCCAGTACAGATCGTTGCAGTCTTACAAGTCTTTGGTGAACAGACTAACGAAAATCAGGGAGATGAGATTGATAAAAAGGATGTCGGCTTATGTTTCACACTAGGCTACTGTGCTGCCATTATCTTTTCCAGAGTCCAAACCTGCAAAATCTTGCATGTGTACTTCCTTAGTTTAATAATAAAAATATGTATATGCACATCACTTATTGGGCATTAACTGTGTGCTAGATAAGTGCTTTACTTGCATGCAATCATTCTGTCCTTTCTTTTAGTGGAAAATTATGCATTAGTGAGGCTATTCCACCCCAAAAAGAATCTACGCTCTCCCCTGCATCCACCCCAGGGTATCTAACAATGTGCAAAGTATAAGGCCATTTTCCATTAAACTCTTGATTCCAGAGTGGGTTTTTGAATATGTCCATTCTTAGACCAGTCACAGAGCTTGGACAAAAGCACTAAGTGATTCACCTTCTCATCAGTTAATCAAGGTGTTGATAAGCAAATGAGCTTCAGGACAACTCCACTAGGAGCCTGCCCACTCCTCCCTCCCTCTAGTCTTTTTGTACCACTCTGTCTCTGCAAATGCCTCCCATGTAGAAATTCCAGAGTCTACACTGGTTTATTTCTAAATTCTTCTTTCATTTCAAAATGTGCTGCAAGTACCCCCAACCCTATGAAGACCACCTATATCATTATCACTTCCCACAATGACATTCCCCCATCTTGTTAGCAGATTTTATGTCATCTCTATCTCCTGTATTTTAACTTCCTTAAAGGCAAAGCTTTCAATGGATTTATTATTTCTCATTCTAAAAAGTTTTTGTCGGTTGTATCGCTCCCAGACTCTTTGATTTCTGAAGACCTGTGAAGCTGTGTCTCCATTAGGTCTTCCCTGTGCATGATACTTGTTTTCTCCCAGATTTCTGAAATGCTCTAACCACTACTTCCTTTGGGTTCTGCTCAAATATCACATTTGCAATGAGGCCTCCTCTTCCATTTAAAAATACAACCACACTCACACCCTCCCTATTCTTCATCTTTTATTGTCCATCATAGCACTTTTTTTTGGTCACATACTATATATTTCACGTGTAGATCTTGTTTATTATCATCAGCCCACTGCCTCTATTATGTAAATTCAAATGACCTTAGGGGTTTTTATATTTTTTCTTGCTGCTATATTTCCAGTACCAAGAACAATATGAACACAGGTAGGTGCAGTGTAAATACCTGTTAATTAACTAATATGCAAAGCACAGCAAATCTTTACTCCTAACTATATTTTTACTAGTCCTCCTATGCAAGACATTTAAAATTTTTAGGCAAAGCCAGAGTATAGAAGAGAATCTTTAAATAAACAGATGGGGGCAGCCTGGGTGGCTCAGCGGTTTAGAGCCGCCTTCAGCCCAGGGTGTGATCCTGGAGACCCAGGATCGAGTCCCACATCAGGCTCCCTGCACAGAGCCTGCTTCTCCCTCTGCCTGCGTCTCTGCCTCCCTCTCTCTCTCTCTCTCATGAATAAATAAATAAAATCTTTTATAAATAAATAAATAAATAAATAAATACAGATGGTTCTGTGGTTCATTCATTCATTCATTCATTCATCATTACTATGTGCTAGACATAGTGCTATAGCTGGTAATAGCTGATTGCCAAGGGTTAGGGGGAAAGAGGGATGTAGAAGATTCTTGGTGACAGGGAGCTTCCATGATGTCCCTTCTTCAAAGGTGTCTTTCTGCCAAGTTACCAACCAGAAGGTAGAGTCAAGCATCATACTCCCAAGTCCAAGGACAAAGTATGATGCTGACACCACCAGTTAAGGGTGACATCACTGTCAGCCCAGTACCCCACCATCTTTGAGGGAGCTTGTGGGCTCAGCAGAACTGCTGGAGTCTCACCGCACCATGGGGATCTGCGCCGGGCTCCTCACGCAGCATCAAACCCCCCCCCGCCCCCCGCCGGCCACCGCAACCCGCAGCCGCGCTCTTGGCCATAACCGCAGCGCCAGAACCACACGCACGAGGCAGGGGGATGAGGGCCACAACCGAGGAAGCAGCGCCCACCCGGCTCCCCCGGCTGGAAAGCCCCGAATTGAGGACACCACCTCCAGGATCACGCTCCTCTGGCCCTGGGTTCAGAGCATGACATCGATGTAGGGAGCCTCGGCCGGGTTGCCACTAGGACTCAGACCCGGTCACACTGAATCAGGGATTGCCAGGTCCTGGCTCCCTGGACGGCCTTGTCCCGGGTTCTCCCATCGCTAGAAACATTTTACTGGTAACATTACTTGAGTTGAGAAGATCCATGTTCTTCCTAGGCGTTTCAGCCCCATTCAGACAGCTGGGTGGCCTACCAAGCGTTGCCTGGGAGAATTTTTTGTCACTTGAAGTAAGTGATCGCCCAAGGGTAAGCTGACCTTGTGAGTTGTAACTCCATTATAAACCCAGGCCTGCAGTTAGCATCCACCCAGTCTGGGTTCCTATTTGGAACCATTTGTTTTCTCTTTTTATCCTAATGCTTCAGATCTCCATATGAGATATTCTAGAGTCTGGATTTCAGCTATTTTGTACGATCAGTGTTTATCACCTTGAGATGTGTCTCCAGAGTCCCCAAAGAGAATTTTGTATATTCATATAGCTTAGATTTAAGTCATTCCATTCCAGACATCCCATCCAAATTTGACAAAAGGCTATCTGGAGTTTGAGCTTGCTTTTTAGGACTACAGTAATAATAATACAGTCATGGTTGTATTTATTGTATACCTACTGCATACCAAACACTTCCCTAATTTTATTCTCCTTAATATTGACTTCATGAATGGCATAAGCCTATGTGCCATATACTAAGAATTCTCGCCTAAAATACCACAAAATGAAAGCCAATTCAGTGTTGTTTGAAGGACGTGTAGAAATTTGTATCATACAATTATTCAGCAATCATTGAGCTCCTAAAATGTGTCATATCCTGTGCTTAAAGTCCACAGTTAAAAAGGTCAGTATGACACAAACATACAAAAAAAAAAGTAAAAACACACCAAAAAAAAAAAATTGACCTGTTGGTAGAACTGAAACTAATCAGAAATGGCTGGAGTATTCTTTGAGAAATTCCTGTTGTTGCAAGTAGCAAGATTTTTTCCTTTTTTATGACTGAATAATATTCCATTGTATATGTATATACCACATCTTCTTTACCCACTCATCTGTTGAAGGACATGTAGGTTGTTTTCCTGCTTTTGTGAATAATGTTGAAATGAACATGGGGGTGCAGATATCTCTTTGAGATAGTGATTTCATATTCTTTCAGTATATACCCAGAAGCAGGATTACTAGACCATGTGATAGTCCTGTTTATCATTTTTGAGGAACTCACAGACTGTTTTCCATTGTGGCTGTACCAATTTACATTCCCACCAACAATACACAAGGGTTGCCTTTCTCCATACCCTCACCAAAATTTGTTATCTCTTGTCTTTTTGATAAGAGACATCTTAACAGGTGTGATGTGATATCTCATTATAGTTTTTATTTGCATTTCCCTAATGATTCCTAATGATCATAATTAATCCCTAATGATTAGTGATGTTAAATATCTTTTCATATATCTGTTTGCCATGTGTATATATGTCTTATTCTGAAAAATATCTATCCAGGTCTTTGCCCATTTTTAAATTGAGTATTTGGTAGTTTTCTATTAGATTGCAAAGTTTCCTTATATATTTTGGATATTAACCCTTACTGGATATATGGTTTCCAAATATATTTTCCCTTTCTGTTGATTATATTTAATGTCATTGATTGTTTCCTTTACTGTACAGAAAATTTTGAATATGATGTAGTCCCACTTGTTTATTTTTGCTTTTGTTGCTTGTGCTTTTGGTATCAGACCCAAAAAACTCATTGCCAAGACAAACATCAAGGAACATTTCCCCTATGCTTTCATCTAGAAGTTTTGCAATTTGGGGTCTTATGTTTAAATCTTTCATCCATTTTGATTTGACATTTAATATGGTATAAGATAGGGGTCCTATTTCATTCTTTTACATGTGAATATTTAATTTTCCTAAAGCTATTTATTGAAAAGATTATTATTCTATTGTGTATTCCTGGCACTTTTATTGAAATTAGTTGACCATACATACATGGATTTATTTCTAGGCTCTTTATTCTGTACTATTAATCTGTATCTGTCTTTATGCCAATACCATGTTTTATTTTTTTAAAGATTTTATTTGTTTATTCATGAGAGACACAGAGAGAGAGGCAGAGACATAGGCAGAGGGAGAAGAAGGCTCCTTGCAGGGGGCTCGATGTGGGACTTGATCCCCAGACCTCGGGGAACACGCCCTGAGCTGAAGGCAGACGCTCAACCACTGAGCCACCCAGGCATCTCAATACCAAGTTTTAATTACTATAGTTTTGTAATATAATTTGATTCCCTGGAGTAAATTATATTATATTGAATTATATATCAAATTCCAGCTTTGCTCTTGTTTAATATTGCTTTAGCTATTCAGAGTCTTCTGTAGGTCCATACCAATTTAAGGATTGTTTTTTTCTATTTCTATATAAAAAAATGTCATTGGAATTTTAATAGGAATTGCATTAAATCTATAGATTGCTTTGGACATCATGGAAATTTCAACAATATTAATTATTATGATCCATGAACACAAGACATCTTTCCATTTATTCATATCTTCCTGAATTTCTTTCATCAATGTCTTATAATTTTAAGTGTACAGATCTCTCACCTTCTTGGTTAAATTTATTCCTGAGTTATCTTTTGTGGTATTGTAAGTGGAATTGTTTTCTTTATTTTTTTCAGATAGTTCATTATTAGTGTATACAAACACAACTGATTTTTGTATGTTAATTTTTAATCCTGTGACTTTACTGAATTCATTTATCAGTTTAACAGATTTTTTTGTGGAATCTTTAGAGTTTCCTATTTATAAGATCATATCATTTGCAAACAGAGACAATTTCAGTTCTTCCTTCTAATTTGGATATCTTTTCGTTCTTTTTCTTTCCTAATCACTCTGACCTGGACTTCCAGTACTATGTTAAATAGAAATGACAAGAGTGGGCACCTATGTCTTATTCCTGAACTAAAGAAAGTTTTCAGCTTTCTGCTATTAAGTACATTTGCTGTGTGCTTGTCATATATAGTCTTTATTATGTTATGATACATTCCTTCCATACCTAATTTGTTGAGACTTATTATCATGAAAGGATGTTGAATTGTTTAATGCTTTTTTTGCAACAATTGAGATTTTTTAATCTTTCATTTTGTTAATATGATATATCACAGTTATTGATTTTCATATTTTATCATCCTTGCACCCCCATGGCTAAATCCCACTTGATCATGAGGTGTATTTCTTTTGACGTGCTATTGAATTTGGTTTTCTAATATTCTGTTGAGGATTTTTACATGTATATTCATCAGAGATATTGGTTTATAAATTTATTTTCTTACAGTGTCCTTATCTGGCTCTGGAAATAGGGTAAGGCTGGCTCATAGAATAAGTTTGGAAGTGTTCCTTCCTCTTCAATTTTTTTTTGAAAAGTTTATGAAGTATTTGTATTCTTTAAATGTTTGGTAAAAGTAACCAGTGAAACTATCTGGCCCTGGACTTTTTTTGTTGTTGGAAGGTTTTTTATTACTGACTCAATCTCCTTACTCATTAATAGTGTATTTATGTTTCTTCATGATTCAGTCTGGGTAGGAATCTCTAGAAATTTGCTGATTTCAGAGTACCTATTTCACAGGATTACTGAGTATTCAATATGAGTTAATACATGTACAGAACACAGAAAAGTACTTTGGCTGAGTAAGCACTTTCTCATTTTTACCTTTCTTTTTCTTTATATTTTCTAGGGTAACAACAGAAGTTTTAACAAATACTGGTTTGTTTATTTTTTTCCTATTTTTATTGGAGTTCAATTCGCCAACATATAGCATAATACCCAGTGCTCATCCCATCAACTGATCAACTGCCCCCCTCAAACCCATCACCCAGTCACCCCAACCCCCTGCCTAACTCCCTTTCCACTACCCCTTGTTCATTTCCCAGAGTTAGGTGTCTCTCATGTTTTGTCACCCTCACTATAATTTCACTCATTTTCTCTCCTTTCCCCTTTACTCCTTTTCACTATTTTTTATATTTTATATTTATATTTTATATATTTATATTATATATTATATTATATTATAATATATTATATTATATTTTATTTTTTATATTCCCCAAATGAATGAGACCATATAATGTTTGTCCTTCTCCGATTGACTTATTTCTCTCAGCATAATACCCTCCAGTTCCACCCACGTTGAAGCAAATGGTGGGTATTTGTCATTCCTAATGGCTGAGTAATGCTCCATTCTATACCTATACCACATCTTCTTTATCCATTCATCTTTCGATGGACACCAAATCTCCTTCCACAGTTTGGCTATTGTGGACATTGCTGCTATAAACATCGGGGTGCAGGTGTCCTGGTGTTTCACTGCATCTGTATCTTTGGGGTAAACCCCTAGCAGTGCAATTGCTGGGTCGTAGGGCAGGTCTATTTTTAACCCTTTGAGGAACCTCCACACAGTTTTCCAGAGTGGTTGCACCAGTCACATTCCCACCAACAGCGTAAGAGGGTTCCCCTTTCTCCACATCCTCTCCAACATCTGTTGTTTCCTGTCTTGTTAATTTTCCCCATTCTCACTGGTGTGAGGTGGTATCTCATTGTGGGTTTGATTTTTATTTCCCTGATGGCCAGTGATGCGGAGCATTTTCTCATGTGCTTGTTGGCCATGTCTATGTCTTCTTTGGTGAAATTTATGTTCATGTCTTTTGCCCATTTCATGATTGGATTGTTTGTTTCTTTGCTGTTGAGTTTAATAAGTTCTTTATAGATCTTGGATATTAGCCCTTTATTTGATAGGTCATTTGCAAATATCTTCTCCCATTCTGTAGGTTGTCTTTTAGTTATGTTGACTGTTTATTTTGCTGTGCAGAAGCTTTTTTATCTTGATTAAATCCCAATAATTCATTTTGTCTTTTGTTTCTTTTGCCTTCATGGATGTATCTTGCAAGAAGTTGCTGTGGCCAAGATTTGTGTGGAATCAGAAAAGAACCCAAATAGCCAGGGGAATATTAAAAAAGAAAACCATAGCTGGGGGCATAACAATGCCAGATTTCAGGTTGTACTACAAAGCTGTGGTCATCAAGACAGTGTGGAACTGGCACAAAAACAGACACATAGATCAATGGAACAGAATAGAGAATCCAGAAGTAGACCCTCAACTTTATGGTCAACTAATATTTGACAAAGCAGGAAAGACTATCCACTGGAAAAAAGACAGTCTCTTCAATAAATGGTGCTGGGAAAATTAGACAGCCACATGCAGAAGAATGAAACTAGACCATTTTCTTACACCAAAAACAAAGATAAACTCAAAATGGATGAAAGATCTAAATGTGAGACAAGAATCCATCAAAATCCTAGAGGAGAACACAGGCAACACCATTTTTGAACTTGGCCCCAGCAACTTCTTGCAAGATATTTTATTTTTAAGTATTCTCTTTTTTTATAATAAATTTATTTTTTTATTGGTGTTCAATTTGCCAACATACAGAATAACACCCAGTGCTCATCCCGTCAAGTGTCCCCCTCAGTGCCCGTCACCCATTCACTCCCACCCCCCGCCCTCCTCCCCTTCCACCACCCCTAGTTCATTTCCCAGAGTTAGTAGTCTTTATGTTTTTAAGTACTCTCTACACGCAATGTGTGGTTCAAACTCACAACCCCAAAATCAAGGGTCACGTGCCCTACCAACTGAGCCAGCCAGCGAGGTGCCCCCAGATACTTTTTTAAACAAACTAAGAGTTGCAAATAATCATACCAGACCATAAAGAAACATAAAGTTTCTCAACCCAAGCAAGGTTACAGTATATAGGTTGTCAGATCCATGGATTGTTGGTGGGGTTATAGGACCTGGCTTCGGCAGCCCAAAGTTTTTGAGCACTGGTCATCAAACTGAGTCTCTTTGGAAAATGAATCTCTGTTACATCACAGGACATTTAGTTCCTTGCCTCTTGCATGGATAAGAAAGGCTTTCAGTTTTGCCTAGCCATCATCTCCTACCTACTCCTTTATCCTACCATTACAGTATACTGACCTGGCTAACTAGAATAATTGGAAACATATGAATGCCCCGTTAAACTTTTATCATAATTTGTATAGTCACCTAGGATTTACATTGAATGAATAAGTGATGGCAGACTGAGTCTGAGCAGTTAATTCTCTATGGGACAGTTGGCTAATTGATCATCTTAAAATATAGTGTGGACCTATCCTTAAATTAGTGATTATTTGCAAATAACATTCAGTGCTAATTTCTGCCTGTCTTTTCCACCTGGTAAATGATGCAACTTGTGGTGCTAAGCAATTCTTGGCTGCTCCTTATACAAGAAAATATAAGTGGACCAAAGAGCTTACTTATAATATTTGAGTCCATCTTTCATATTTATTAATGTAAATGTCTATATCTTTATACACTTATTTGTGCTTTAAAAATAGATATCCACTTAAAGGGAGAAATGAAATACACATATGCATTTTACACTTTCTTACCATCTCAAAACAATGAAAACACATTAGCCAACATGAGGGCAAGCCATTACATCTGCTGGAAGACAGATACCAACAGAGAAGTTAAAGCTAGTCTCACAATCTTAAAGGACCCCCTATTCTGAGTGTAATTTCTCTTTCTTCCCATAGCTTTACCAACACTTCATTTCCCCAGAATTCTGTCTTCTCTCCCCGCTCCTTCTCTTATAAAACCAGGGTATTGGTTGGTACCAGGGTAGCAGATATAACAACCACAAAATTTCAGACTTAAAAGAACAAATATTTATTTTTCACTTTATGAAGTTTTGTTCAATGTTGCAGGTCAGCTGTGGGCCTGCCTCCATGTGTCTTCATTCTGGGATTCATACTAAAGTGCAGCAATATCCTGGGAAATTATATACTCACAACAGAGGGAAATGATAGAAACTTACAACACTTCATTGGATTTTGGCTCAGGCTTGGCATGTGTCATGTTCCTCACATTGGATCAGTCAAAGCATGTTCTAAGGTCACATCCAATATCAGTGAGGTATAGAGATATATTCCTTCCATGGAATGGAGGGTGGACACTAAGTCACAAGACAACATGTGAAAATGTATAAGTCTGTAACAGAGAAAAGGAAAACAATAATTAGGGACAATAATTCAATTGACCGTAGCTACTTCTCTGAATTACCTACCAATAAGCTCTTGGAAAAGGCTACTAGGCACAACCTCTGGCAATTTTATCAACTTAAGATGCAAAAATGCTGCCTTTGGTCCCAAGCTTTTTCTTTTTTTTTTTTTTTTTTTTTTTTTTTTTTTTTTTTTAATTTTTATTTATTAATGATAGTCACAGAGAGAGAGAGAGAGGCAGAGACATAGGCAGAGGGAGAAGCAGGCTCCATGCACCGGGAGCCTGATGTGGGATTCGATCCTGGGTCTCCAGGATCGCGCCCTGGGCCAAAGGCAGGCGCCAAACCGCTGCGCCACCCAGGGATCCCGGTCCCAAGCTTTTTCAATACCTAGCCATTATTCTGGAACTTTTAAAAAGTTCTCACTTGATGTACATCCTCTTATATTAGTTTTAACTAAAATAAAGAGTAATTTGTTTTAAAGATGATGCAGATATGGCTCATAGATAGATCTAAGAAAGCAACTAGAATCAGGGAAGTGAGAACCATTAGAATCTTTAAGGAATACTCTCTCTCCATCTTTTTACTCTAGGGGTTCCTCCACTCTTCTCTCCAAACCCAAATTGGGACTATATTGTTTTACTGCTAAATATAATTTCCTGAGAAGGGAACTATGATTGGTTCCATTAGAGTAAGTTTCCCACACCTTATCCAAGCAACTATGGCTAGATTGAGGGACATTCTTGTGAAGACCCAACATGGCAACAGGATCCCAAACTTGGGTGACCCTAGAGATTTATGGGAGCAGGTAATTCTTAGAAAGGGTGAAAATAATGGGAGTTGGGCACTTATATCAAAAGATAACTGCTCAGTCTCATTTAAAGACTACAATGGAAACATAAAACCTAAGAAGTAGGTCTCAGTGTTTGACAGAAAGTTGTTAGGTGTGTAACATAGAAGTAATATCAGTGAATGGACTCAAATCCTCTTTCAAGGAAACTAGTGGAAAACTGGAGGCTGCAATGTGAAGTGTCTTATCTCAAAAATAATTAGTTTACTTTTTCTCTGTATTTCTCTACAGAAAAGGAGTCCATTCATTCTCTACAATTTCTATAGCATATCTTAATTAAAATGCCAAGAAGATATACCCTAAGAATGGAGACCAGAGCACTGGGGGTAAGGACTAAGTGCAATATATAGCAGGTCAATAAATGATGACTGTTGCACCTTCCTAACATAAAAGGGAAGAGACATTGGCCACATCTACAATGAACTCCCCAAAGGAAGGAAAGTTGATTAAAGTTGCTTATTCTGAGGCCATAGATAATTGGACAAAATTATGGATCTACAAAACATTTCTGAATAGCTCAATAGCATCACAACCTACCCAGGATTTTAGCAAATACACTCTGAAATTGGTTATCAATCTCATAAACAATGAGAAGGTCTGTTTTCTGCCTTTGTTTGTAAACAGTCTGAAACAAGCTTATAGATCATAAATTAGGTGGTCAGGCTCGGGCAATGGAACCAAAACAAGAAGAGGCTAGAGATACTGCAGCTCTGTGGCCTGTGGCCATTTTATTAACATTGGGCTCAAAACATGCTCCCCCTATATTTAGCTCTGAGGTCATATTCCTTATCAATGTTTTGCTTTTCACTTCTCCTAAACCTTAGAATTCTGTACCTTTTGTATCATCCACTAATATTTGTGGAGGCTTGAAGCATATTTCAATATAAGCCCGCAAAATTAAAACATGTCCTAGGAAAATTCCCAATATAATAAGTCTATGATTATCTCCAGCTGGCCGGTAGCTATTTGGCCCACTGCTAGAAAAAGGGCACAACTTAATGTAGCAGAGCCTCATGTATAGCAGGGGCAGGACACTGGTGCTTTCTCTACCTCATCCCCCACTGTCATGGACAGCAGTCATGGCAATGTGTGTGAGAAGGGGTAAGCCTCTCACTGGCCATCCACTGGCCTACCAGCAAGATCCACCACCTCAGAGAGGAGGAAGGTTTTAAGGTCTTCTACTGAGTTCCTCCTACTAAATCCTCCTGAGTCCTCCGCTGAACTCATTAAGTCAGAGTGGATGGCCCAGAAAGGAGTTGATTCTGAAGAGTGGCAATAGTGAACAAGTCCGTTTGATCCCATCCCAAACGGCCATCCCTCATGTGCCAGATAAAGGTGTGAGTAACCAATAAATGCATGCTTTTGTGTTGTCTCAGTGTAAATTTCAAGGGCGAGGAGTTTCATTACCCAATAGCCAGTTCTTGACTTTCTGTGACAGTTAATTTTTATGTATTAACTTACCTGGACCACAGGATTCCCAGATATTTGATCACATTATTTGGGGTGTTTCTGTGAATGTGTTTTTATATTTATTTATTTATTTATTTATTTATTTATTTATTTATTTATTTATTTTATTGAAGTGCAGTTGACATGCAATGTTACATTCATCTCAGATGTACAACATACTGACTGGACAAGTCTATACCTTATGCTATGCTAACTGCAAATGTAGCTACCATCTATCACCATGCAACACTATTATACCATTGATTATATTCCCTACACTGTACCTTTTGTTCTCATGACTTATTCATTCCATAACTGGAAGCCTGTATCTCCCACTCCCTTTGGGCCATTTTGCTCATCTCCTCATCCCCTCCTATGAAGGTGTTTTTAGAGGAGATTGGCATTTAAGTCAGTGAATTTTGAATAAGGCAGATTACCTTCCATAATGCAGATGTGCCTCATCTAATAAGTGAAGGCCTGGCTAAAACAAAAGACTGACCTTCCTGGCCTGCTTCAGTGGTGGCAGGCACCCTTGTCACTAGTGTGTGTTTGTGGCTCCACTCCATCTGGAGAATAAGTCCCTACTCCACAAAGGGCACAAAGGAATACTTCACATGGGAGTTATAGAAAATCAGAGGTCATTGGAGAGTCTTCCTTCATGCTTTTTTGTACAAAGCC
The DNA here is from genome assembly GCF_003254725.2 of Canis lupus dingo. NCBI lineage: Eukaryota > Metazoa > Chordata > Mammalia > Carnivora > Canidae > Canis > Canis lupus. The sequence goes on along the minus strand of NC_064260.1, from coordinate 55,522,780 downwards.
TAAGGCTCTGGTCCAGAGAGTAGTTACAAAAGTCAGTATAGAATATGAGAGTGGGCAGAGCAAAAGGAAACTGAAGCTCAATTCTCAGACAAGAGAGAATGAAGAATGAAGACAAGGTCCAAAAATACCTTTTGGGGTTAGTGATAGAGAACGAGAACTCACTTGCCGATCACGATTGATCTCACAGATCCAATGGTATGAAGTAGAGGAATTGACAGAGCCTGAGAGATCCTCAAGGCCAATAGCCCTCTTTTTGGTAGTGTGTCCTCCTGAACCAAACTGACAAATAGGCCTCTGATTTTTATTTAACAGAGCCAACTAGAAAATTAAATATGAAATATCTCTGAAGATGCCTATGAAACAAAAGCACATATTCCCTGTTTAAATAAATGTGGAGACCTCACCATCCATTTGTGCCTGCTCTTTATCCATCTTGGTTCTTCCCTGACGTGTAGTTCTTTTATTGCTGCTTCAGAAATACCAGGATAAACTGGATATTGCTATGCCATATTGCAATTGTCCATGATAGATTTGATTTGAGTAGTAATGAAGGCTTTCTCTTCCCACAGGCTGTGCAAATCATGAATGGCCTAATTTACTATGCATTGGGGTTTCTTTGTTTTGCATTATTTGTCTCAGAAGAGGACAGGAAACAAACTGGTCATATCCCTGTTGTTGTTACACTAATTTACATATTTTGGTCAGCACCATTTGTGAGTATACCATATTGCTATTGATTTTAATTTTTTTTCTAATCTGTCCAGTGACTTACTCAAGAAATCAAGTAATGAATAAAGACCCAATGTCTGACTCTGTGGAGCTCATTTTGCTGTGGAAACACCCAAAATGGTGGGCAGGGATAGAGTGTATACTCAGTCTTTTTATGTTTGCTGCATGTTTTGATAAGTTCCTTGAGAGGGAGAGGTGTGCATGCAGAGAGATTTTGAGGGTGTATCCCTGAAAAGAGAGTGGCTACCTGGATATCTATAAGGCTTTCTTCCCTCCACCACCACCACCCCCTGCTCCCGCCAGAGTGAAAATCCAAAGACCTGACTGAACTTAATATCTCTGGGTATCATAGTGATTTTTAGAGAGATTACATAAGGAAAGAGAAAATAAGAGACATGGGAAGGCCAACAGAAATTTGGGTACATGAAACAAAGATTTCTAAAGTGGGTGTTTCAAGTAAGGATATTGTTAATGTAATAATTCCATAGCCATAGTTGCTGAGGTACCCAACAGAAACATGCCCAGTTATAAGGTACTACTCTCAGGGAAGCCCAAAGCCATGCTTCCCACAAGTTATTGTTTGCTCACAGTTATATCCAACCCAGAAGCAAATTATCCATCAAGGTTCGTTATATCCATGAGCATCATAGCCTATTAATACAACTGATATTCCAGTTGTAGCAAGCATCCAACTGAACATAGCTAGAAAGGTAACCTAACCCAAAGCCATGTTTCCCCTTGGAGGAGAAAGGATTTCATTAGTTCCTTATGCACCCTTTTGCACTCCTCAACCAAAAACAAGGTTTCAAGGCAGAAAAGATTAGAATGCAATAACTTTTTATAAAAGGGCTCTGACACATAGTAATAAGTGCTCTAGATGGGAAAAATTTATTTTTTTAAGATTTTATTTATTTATTCATGAGAGACACAGGAGAGAGGTAGAGACTTAGACAGAGGGAGAAGCAGCTCCATGCAGGGAGCCTCATGTGGGACTCAATCCTGGAACTCCCGGATCACTCCCTGAGCCAAAGGCAGTCACTCAACCGCTGAGCCACCCAGGCAGCTCAGAAGACATTTCTTTAAAGGCTTCCTACAGCCTGAGTCCTCAAGTTGAGGGCATTTACCAACACTGAGAAATTTCTGGAAAGAATTATATGTCATAAAGAGAAATGCTTTGAACTGAAAGAGTACAATGAATCGCCCATTACAAGGCATCTAAAAAAGATCCTAAGTTCAAGATATAGAAGAGAAGCTAACAGCAGAAATCAACCACAAATAGAAATTATTGTTTCATTCTAGTATGAATTGGGCACCTTCCAAAAGTGCTTCAGGTCTATTTTATATAATTGCCACAGCAACTCCATGATCACTATTATTGATCCCCATTTTACAAATTAGGGAATAGAGACTTAGAAAATGTATGTAACTCTACAGAGTGACCCAGAAGGAAAGTGTCAGAGACTTTTTGAAAAATCAGGCTAAGGTACTTCTGCTTCCCTGACAGGAACTCATTTTCCTGGACTGCAAGATTCCCAGTCCCCTTCAGATGAATCATCTTTTGTTAGTGCTATGGGCAGATTGAAGGCAGGTATAAGATCTACCTTTGGGGAAAATAATTAAGTTCTTCATTTATCAGGGACAACAGTTCTTTCAATTGGTGCCAGAAGGTGATGTTAGCACTCAGGACATGTTTGTGCAAGACAAGGTGTCACTCTTCAAATCAAATGCTTTGAAATTATTTCCTATTGATGAAATCTTTCTTCTACAGCATTAGGGGAGGGAGTATTTGCAAGTGAGAGCCACCTCACTGGCCACTAGAGATTACTTTCTAATAATTTAAATCATAAGCTTAATAAATGACAGTCCAAACATATGAACTACCTACTGCCCGTTCCTCGTAAAGTCATTGATAAGTCCCATCACCAACGTGAAAGTTCCTTAATGACCAGAGATGTTAAAATTTCTTTTCATTTCTGTAACACCTGTTAACAGAGAAATAGTGAATCCATATTTGAGAACATCTACTAGTGGTCATCACAGAACTGAAGTAATTAAACTTCTTTCTTCTGAGAATTCAGTGATATTTTGGATATCAAGAATGTCATTGGCATTGTGAAAGTGCTTATTTAGGGGACCATCAACAGGAGTAAATGTTTACAAATGCCTGTTTCTATCTCCCAGTTCATCAGCTCAGGATCCACCAGTGTACACGTACAGAAGCGTCCTACAAAATACAAGGTATGTTGGAATTCTTTGGAGTAATGCTGAAAATAAAAATACCACCTGACATAAACTGAAGAGAAGAAAATATTACTTCTAAGCCAGCTTTTTTTGGGAGATAAATCTTTTCCAAATGTTTGAGTAGGAAAGAAATTCATTTATTTTTACAAGGATGCGTGCACTGTAATGCGTATTTTAAGTATGGGTTTTATGGAGGGTGCCGTGTGAAAAACAGAGTTTATAAGGCATTGGATGTGAGGATTTTGATGGAATAAATCATTTCAAGCTATCTAAAGGGATATATGTAACCAAACAAAATGACTTGGGAGTCAGACCTGTGAAGGGAGGAAAGACAGGTGGGGCAAGTTTAGTGTTTCATTGGGGAAGGGCATAAGACAAAATAATATGTGGAAAGAGAATTGCCTTCAGCAAACTCAGAGCTAAAGAATATCATTAGAATACAGGTCAAGCATCATTAAAATACATCTAACAAAGGAGTCACATTTTCCTTTAGAACTTCTCCCACTGTGGTTAGGATCATAGTTCTAGAGGTCCATTGCCTAAATTCAAATTCTAACTACTCTACTATTGACTGTGTGAATTCGAGCAGGTTGCTTTTTGCTCTGTGCCTCACTCTCTTGGTCTGAAAAACATGTGGCTCCTCCTACCCCCTAACTCAAAGGACTGTGGGAAGGATTAAATGAGTGAATAAGCAAGAGCCCCTGGCACACTGTGAGCATTCAATAAATGTCAGCTCTACTAATCAAAGTCTACAGAGGAAGACAAGGGACTAGTAAAAGAAGAAACTGAAGAAATACTGTTTCATAATTCAGTGAAGGATCTGCCTACTTTCATTACCCCGCAGCCCAAAAGAACAGGATCAAAGAGATGCTAGAGGCTATCTTGTTCAGCAGCAACTTTCTGGCTATAACTATTGGCATTAAGTTTTTTTTTTTTTTTTTTTTTTTGTGATAGTCATAGAGAGAGAGAGAGAATGAGGCAGAGACACAGGCAGAGGGAGAAGCAGGCTCCATGCACCGGGAGCCCGATGTGGGATTCGATCCCGGGTCTCCAGGATCGCGCCCTGGGCCAAAGGCAGGCGCCAAACCGCTGCGCCACCCAGGGATCCCGGCATTAAGTTTTTATACCTTTTTTTAACCTTCTACCACTGTTACCATCAGTTTTTATCCTAGGCTTTTTCTAAGTTTTTCAGTGTATTCCCAAGGTTTACCTGCAATCCACACATTATCCGATATATAAGTACAGTTGACCTCAAAGCCCATGAAACACCCTTTAGATTTTGCAAATCCCTGGAACTGATGCTCTCGTGCTTTGGTTTCTGTATTTGTGCATACTGTCCCAATTTTGCTTCACAACATCAAAAGAAAAAGTGTAAACAAACTTGGCTTCTTGTTTGGTTTTCACAAAAACTCACAAAAAAATTTTTTTTCCTTACATGAGGGATGGTGGGTGGGAAGGTTATGCCTCTAAGTTCTAGCCATGATTTGGCTGCCCCTGTAATTCTTCCCCCAAACTTCCAGCCTTGCTGTTTCCCCGCCTTCCTCTCCCTCTCCTCATTCCACCTCAAGAAGCAAAAATAAACTCTTGATTGTGTCTCATGTAGAACAACTCTATTTCCTTCTCTAGAAGCACTCGACATCTCTCCTTACAGAAACACAGACTCATCTACCTCAGGGATACTTGTCCTGGAATTTCCCAAACTAATGTGATTCAACTTCACAAGGAGAAATCAAATCATTGTTTATCAAGTCATGAAAAAATGCTTTGGAAAAACTGTTCAGCTGGCAACACAATATTGTATTATACTTAGGTACCATAATGCACCTAACACAGCCAATATCAGGGGCTCAAATTCCAATAACCCAATTAAAAAATACTTATTGAGCTTCAGGCAAGTTTTGAGTGTGTAGGAGGTATCACTGAACAAACAAAGATTGATTGCCCCCATGGAACTTCTATCCTAATAGGTGATAAAGACAATAAACATAACAAATAAAGAAATAATTCAGTGTGCTACAAGGTGATAGCTGGCATGGGAAAAAAGAAAACATGAAAGGGGCTTTCACTGGGGGCTGTTTAAGTATGATTATCCAAGTAAGCCTTATTAAGTAGGAGGTGTTGGAGCAAAGCTTGAGGGAGAAAGCCATGCAGATAGCAGAGGAAACAGCATACCCAGCAAAGGGATCAGCCATTGGAAAAGCCATAGAGTGAAAGTATGTCTGGCATGTTCTGGTAAGGAAGCCAGTAAGGTTGTAGCCAAAGAGGCCTCTTAGACAAGCTTTCACCCTGGGGAAAACATGGAGAGACTGAAGTGTTCTGAGGAGTGACGTGATGAGGGTGTGTCTTGAAAGGATCATTCCGACTAAAATTCTCTGAGACTGCATGCAAGATGTGCCAAGTTAGAGGTAGGGAGGCCAGTTACAGGGCTCTAACAGTCAGCCAGGGAAAAGAGGGGAGTGGTTGGGACAGAGAAAATCAAATGGAGGGGATGTTATGTGCTGGGCTACTGGATATATTTGAAGGTGGTGCCAACAGGATTTCCTGATGAGTGCCAAGTGTGAAAAAAAGAGAGGGACTAAAGCATAGCTTTTGTCTTGAGTAATTGGAAGGATGAAATTGGGAATCTTAGGTATGAAATAATATTTAACATGATGAGGCTTGTCAAGTACTCCAATGGAGGGGCATAGCAAAGAGGAAAAGAGAAATAGGACCAAGCCCTAGGGCATTCCAACATGAAGATTAAGAACAGGATAAAATAGTATTTTTAGTAAAAAGTTTCTTAGTTTAACATCTTTTCCTAAGGAGTACAGTGTTACTTATATTTAATTCATGTGCATCCCCTACAAATTAAAGCAGAAAATAAATATATGTATATTTGTGTAAGGTATATGTCTTCTGCATGAACACTTTTTAAATTATTTTTAATATAATGAATAAGGTGCCCTCTTTATTTAAGTTTAATAACTTTTATTTTCTGAAAACCTACCTATTTATTTTCATATTAACCTGGGAAAATCTGTAGCGTCTAGGTAAATATATACGAGCTTAATCAATTTTGATTTTTTTAAGTGTACAATTCAATTAATTTTGGTATATTCACAAATATGTGCAACTATCACCACAGTTAATTTTAGAACATTTTGAATACCCCTGAAAGTAACCATGCACCATTTAGCTACTGCTCCCCATACCACAACTCCCCATTCTCCCCAGCCCTTGGAAACCACAAACCTATATTCTGGCACCACAGATTTGCCTATTTTGGACATTTTATTTAAAAAGCTATCATAAAAAGGCAATAAGTAATTTTTTATGAATGGCTTCTTTCACTTAGTATATCAGAACTTCATCCGTTCTATAGCTAAATAATACTCCATGGTACAGCTATGCTACACTTTGTTTATCCATTCATCAGTGATGAATTTGGGTTGATTCCACATTTGGCTATCACGAATAGTGCTGTTATAAATACTGGTGTACAAAATTTTATTTGAACACATGTTTTTAATTCTTTTTAGTATATAAGTAAGAGTGGAATTGCACTGTTGTATGGTAACTCTGTTTAACCTTTGGAAGAAATGACAGACTATGTTTTTTTTTTCTTTTTTTCTTAAGACACATTTATTCAGCGTCATGATCAGACTATTACATTTAGCAATCAACAGCATGAGTACAAAAAAAGATCTACATTAAAACCCTTTGTTGAAATATCAGAAAGGGAGACAGAACATGAGAGACTCCTAATTCTGGGAAACGAACTAGGGGTGGTAGAAAGGGAGGTGGGCGGGCGGGGGATGACTGGGTGATGGGCACTGAGGGGGGCACTTGATGGGATGAGCACTGGGTGTTATTCTATATGTTGGCAAATTGAACACCAATAAAAAATAAATTTATTTTTAAAAAACCCCTTTGTTGGAATGCTTTACACTTTTCACAGAACAGAAACTAAAATAACCTGTTATACAGTTAGTCACAGACTATGTTTTCAAAGTGACTACACCATTTTATATCCCCACCAGCAGTGTGTGAGGGTTCTTATTTCTCTATATCCTCACCAACACTTATTACTCTATTTCTCCATATCCTCACCAACTTATTACCTGACCTCTGACTATAGCCATCCTAGTGGGTCTAAAATAGCATCTTATTGTGGCATGAATATGCATGTCCCCAATGATTACTGATGTCGTGCATCTTTTCATGCTATTGGACATTTGTATGTCTTCTTTGGAGAAATGTCTATTCAAGTCTTTTGCCCATCTTAAAATTAGTTATTAGCTTTTTATCATTATTCAGTTTTAAGAGTTTTTATGTATTTTACATAGAAACCCTCATTAGATATATGATTTGCAAACGTTTTTCCATTCTGTGGATTGTATTTTCACTTTCTGAATAGTGTTCTTTAAACACAGAAGCTTTAATTTTGTTGAAGCCTTAACTTATCTATTTTTCTTTTGATGTTCCTGCTTTTGATGCCCTGTTTAAGAATCCATTACAAAAAAACAAAGATATGAAGATTTATGCCTGTTTTCTTATAGGCATTTTACCGTTTTAGCCCTTATATTTAGGTCTTTGATATCCATTTTGAGTTAATTTTTGTTGATGATGTAATGTAAGGGCCATATTTCTTTTTTTTTCTTTTCTTTCTTTCTTTCTTTTTTTTTTTTTTTTTTTTTTTGCATGTGAATATCTAGTTGTCCCAGTGTAATTTTTGAGAAGACTATTTCTTCCCCATTAAGTTGTCTTGCCACTCTTGTGGGTTTCTTTCAGGACTTCAAATTCCATTTCATTGGTCTATATGTCTATTCTTACACCAGTACGACAAAACTTTGATTACTTGTAGTACATTTCAAAATCAAAGTGGGAGTTTCTGCTCTTCATTTTTGCTCTTCTTTTTCAATTTTGCTCTTCCTTTTCAAGATTTTTACTTACTATTCTGAGTCTCTTTCAATGTCATATGAATTTTAGGATTGGTTTATCAGTGTCTATAAGGAAAAACAGTTGAGATTCTAATAGGGATCACCCTGAATCGGCAAGTCAATTTGGGTAGTATTGATCTTACCAGTATTACATCTTCACATCCATTTGAATGTGGATATTTTTGCATACTCCTTCACGAATGTTTTTTAGTTTTCAGAGTATGTTTTGGACTTCTTTGGTTAAATTTATTCTTAAATATTTTATCCTTTTTTATGCTTTGTAAATGGAATTGTTTTCTTTTTTTAATAATAAATTAATTTTGTATTGGTGTTCAATTTGCCAACATATAGAATAACACCCAGTGCTCATCCCGTCAAGTGCCCCCCTCAGTGCCCATCACCCAGTCACCCCCACCCCCTGCCCTCCTCCCCTTCCACCACCCCTAGTTCGTTTCCCAGAGTTAGGAGTCTTCCATGTTCTATCTCCCTTTCTGATATTTCCTACCCATTTCTTCTCCCTTCCCCTCTATTCCCTTTCACTATTATTTATATTCCCCAAATGATTTAGACCATATAATGTTTGTCCTTCTCCGATTGGCTTATTTCACTCAGCATAATTGTTTTCTTAATTTTATTTTCAGATGGCTCTTTTCCAGTGTATAGGAATACCATTGATTTTTGTACATCAATCTTGTATCCTGTCATTTCACTGAAGTTATTTATTAGTTCTAATAGTTTTTAGTTCTTAGGCTATTCTGTATAAAAGAACATGTAATCTGTGAATAGATCCTTGACCAATCTAGATGACCTTTTTTTTTTTTTTTTTTTTTTTTTTATTGCCTAACTGCCCTGGCTAAAATCTCTAATACAATGCTGAGTAGAAGTTGTGAGAGCAGACATTCTTGTCTTTTTCTGATCTTAAGAGGAAAGCTTCCAGTGAGGATGCAATAAGTAAGCCAACCAGTAAATATGTTCACTATGGGTTTTTCATAGATACTTACCAAGTTCAGGAAGATGTCATTTATTCTAGTTTCTTGAGTGTTTTAATAATGAAAGTGTCTTGGATTTTTGTCAAGTCTTTTCTGCATCTATTAAGATGATCATGTGGGTGCTTTTTATTTTATTGATATAGTGGTATTACATTAATTGATTTTGGAAATTAAACTGGCCTTGCATCAATGGAATAAACCCCATTTAGTTATGGTGTGTAATGCTTTTTATATGTTGCTAGATTAGGTTTGTTAGCATTTTGTTGAAGATCTTTGCATCCATGTTCATAAGAGATATTGGTGTATAGTTTTTATTTTGTTTTTTAGATTTTTTTTAAAAAGTATTTATTCATGAGAGACAGAGACAGAGAGAGACAGAGAGAGAGAGAGAGGCAGAGACAGGCAGAGGGTGAAGCAGGCTCCATTCAGGGAGCCCAACGTGGGACTCAGTCCTGGTCTCCAGGATCACGCCCTGGGCCGAAGGCGGAGCTAAGCCGCTGAGCCACCCGGGCTGCCCTGGTGTATAGTTTTGTTGTTGCTGTCAGGATGCTTTGGTCTGGTTGTGGTCTCAGGGTAATTAAATACAGAATGTTAGGAAGTGTCCCCTCCTACTGTATTTTTGGAAGAGTTTGTTAAGAATTGATATTAATTCTTCTTTAGATGTTTGGTAAAAGTTACCATTGAAGTCAATTGGACCTAGTCTTTTGTCTTTAAAAAAAAATCGTATTTATGTATTTGAGAGAGAAAAAGAGAGTATGAGTGGAGGGAGAGGCAGAGGGAGGGGGAGAAGCAGACTCCCCTCCCAGCAGGGAGCCTCAGAACCCTGAGATGAGAGGATCCCTGGGTGGCCCAGCAGTTTAGTGCCTGCCTTAGGCCCAGGGTGTGATCCTGGAATTCAGGGATCGAGTCCCACATCAGGCTCCCTGCATGGAGCCTGCTTCTCCCTCTCTCTCCCTCTCTCTCTCTCTCTCTCTCTCCCTATCTCTGTCTCTCATGAATAAATAAATAAAATCTGAAAAAAAAAGAAAAAATAAAAGAAAAAGAACCCTGAGATCGTGACTGGAGCCAAAGGCAGATGCTTAACATACTGAGGCACCCAGATGCCCCTGGAACTGGGCTTTTTCCTCATGGAAGGTTTTTTATTATTAATTCAAATCTCTTATTTTGTTATAGATATATTCAGATTTTTTATTTCTTCTTTGGTCAGCTGCAAGAGTTTACCAATTGCTAAGAATTTATGTATTTCATATGTTTCATATTTTATGCCATAAAATTTTCCATAGTCAACATCATCAGCAGACCTTCCTCTACTTGTTTAATCATTTACTTTAGTTCTCTAACCATCTTTATAATGGCTACTTTGAAATCTTTGTCTAATAAAGATTACATCTGGCCACTCTCACAGTTTCTGTTACCTGCTTTTTTTTTTCTGGTGTATAGATCAAAGTGTATAGGTGTATATACACTTCTGTTTCTTTGCCTGTTTCATAAATTTTTTGTTGTTGGAAACTAGGCATTTTAGATAATATATTGTAGTGACTCTGGGCACTAGGTCTCCACCCTAGGGCTTATTTTTTTTTTAAGATTTTATTTATTTATTTATTTATTTATTTATTTATGAAGGGTGGGGAGCATGAGTGACGGGGGTGAGAGCAGAGGGAGAAGCAGACTCCCTGCTGAGCAAGGAGCCCAATGAGAGACTCCATCTCAGATGCCTGAGACCATGACCTGAGTCAAAGGCAGAGCCACCCTGTCATCCCTAGGGCTTGTTATTGTGATTTTTTTAAAGGACTGGCTGAAATTATTTAGTGAAGTCTATTTCTCCTTGTCAGTGTTAAATTGTTCCTCAAGGGTGGATGCAGCTTTAGATATACCCACAGTCACCCTAGGATGCTTACTTCTCTCCCAGACAAAATCTCTGAGTCAAAGCTCTGGTGTTAACACCAATAAAAAAATAAATTTATAAAATAATAATAATAATAAAAATAAACTAACACAAAAAAACAAAAACAAAAAACAAAGCTCTGGTGCTAGGATGAAGCACAGACACAATGGAGTGTTTCTCTTTGAGTGACATCCCCACTTTAATAGCTGAGGGTTTGGAGCTTCCCAGTGTCTTGATTAAATGTTTCTTCATTTGTTGTAGGCTATCAGGACTGTTTCTGGAGATTTTAAATGTTGGGAGTTTTGGGGTTTTTTTAGTAATTTTCCTAAGTTTGGCTGAGGAGTTGATCCATGGAATTCCTCACACTCTCATACTGAAAGCAGAACACTTCAAATATTAATAATGTTGCATATTTAATTCAAATGCTTGATTCATATGTGGAATATAAGAAACAGCACAGAGGATCATAGGGGGAATGAGGGAAAACTGAATGGGAAGTCATCAGAGAGCGAGACAAACCATGAGACTCCTAACTCCAGGAAACAAACTGAGGTTTACTGGAGGGTGACAGGCATTAAGGAAGACATGTGATGTAATGAGCACTGGTTGTTATACATAATTGATAAATTATTTAACTCTACATCTGAAATTAATGAAGTACTGTATGTTGGCTAATTGAATTTAAATTAAAAAAAAACAAAATACTTGATTAGGATTTTTTTGGAACATAAATGTCTTTTTATAGGTGATCCTGGTTCATAAGCCTCTCTAACCCCATAAATGGTCATAGGGTAAGTGTCCAGAGGCATTGTAAGTGTGCATTTGCTTGAGTGTACAACCTGACTTTGTACTAAAGAAGAGTTTTTCTAGCTGACACTTTCATCAGTATAGCTCTACACTTCAAAAAGATAAAATTGAAATCCTTAGCACAGCATTCTAGATTCCTCATAAAGTAATCCCTGCCCACTTCTCCAGCCACATTTTATACAACTCCCTTTCATGTCCCAGCCACACTGAAAATGTCATTTTCCTGAAGACCTGCTTTTCCATACTTCTGAAAATTTTGTATACTGTTCTCTTTTCTGTAATACATTTTCTCAATTTTGTCCACCACTGTGAACTGGATCTGGCTATATCAAGAAAGACAGGATCTACTGAGAAGAAGCAAGGGTCATAGCACCTAGGAGGTAAAGGACCAAGCTTAGAAAATACATAGGATCAGAGAGAGTTTCAGAGGCCAGAAACAGAAAGCCCAGAAGTGCAATAACTAGCTGTTTTTTAACAAGGAGAATCTGGCCCGGCTATTACCATCACTAAATCATAGCTTCCTCTAGCACCCAAGGGTCCAACTGCTTCTACTGCATGACATCCCAGCCACCAGTTCTAGAAATGAATGCCAGTCTTTTGTTCATCTTTAAGTTACTTGCTCAAGATTCACAAACCTTAGGAAAAGCATTTCATTGGATTGGCAATGCCCTGGTTCTGCTTACGTCAGATTGAAGAAAGAGAGGTAGATCCTCCCTCTTCTGGATTTTGTAGTAAGTCTGATAAACGTCTTTCATAAAAACTAAACCAGGGAGGAGAGCACCTGGAATAAAAGAAGGGCTGCCTTCTGGACAATCAAAACTTAATATGCCACTTAAGTTCTTTCTTTGGTTGATCAGCATCAAATCACCTCCTTCTTCCCATTATTAAAAAAAAATCCTCTTTAAAATGTAACTATCCTTTATGCATTTATGCATACATACAATGCCCATGAAGCCTTTTCTCAAAGGGCAAAGTTTCTCTTTGTAGATCATGCAAGATCCACAATGCCATCACCAAGAGAGTGGATGCTATCTTTTTTTTTTTTTTTTTTTTTGAGTGGATGCTATCTTGAGGCAAGTTGGAAACTATGGAAAAGTATTAACTGGTATGGTGGCTTTCTGAGGTAGGAATGACACTGGCAGATCCTAGACTTGAGGCTTCTTCATAGCATGACATTTATGAAATTTTATTAAATGAAACTGTTTGTCATTTTGTCTCCTCCATTAGGTTGTGAGATTCTTGAGTAGAAGCCTGAATTTACCCCTAGCATGTTTAGCATGTTGTAGGCACTGTTTAATTATTTGCTGAATAAATACCTCATCTGAAATGTTTTTATCCTGTTGGGTTCCAGACCAATTTGATGCAGAGTCCTGACATCAACCACAGTAAGATTCCAGAGAATCAGATAAAAAATTTCCAACTTGCATGTTCTAGATAGGACACAAAATTATTGCTTCACCAAAACCTGTTTATGCTGACCATGACCAGTTTTCTTTTTTGTCTTTTGCAGCTTATTTCTAGCCTTGTTATGAACATCTTATGTACCTGCTTTTCTACAATTGGTATGATTATATTTATTATTGCATGTTTCACATATCATCCAGATGCCGATGAATATATTTGGACACATGTAAGTATTAAGTTTAATAACAAATGGATCCAAATTTTAGACATAAATGAAGAAAACTATGCTAAATGATGTATGGTGTACTGGGCAAGGTACAGAAAAGACAACCAAATTCAATAGCTATCTTCAGCATAGAAATATAAAAAACAAACTGCATATCCTCCAAATTTTTGCCAAGGGAATATTTAAAAAATCAGCTTTAGTCCAACTAAAGAAACACTAGAAGCCTCAGAGAGATATCAGAACTATCATTATGTGAAGATAGAGTGATAAGATACCTAGAAAATCGCAAAGACTCAGCTAGAAAACTACTGGAACAAAACAGTTCAGTAAAATATCTGGGTAAAAGACAAAAGTATATGATTAACATAAATATATTTTTAGAGAAGGAGAGGGAGAGAGAGAATCTTAAGCAGGCTCCATACCCAGAGTGAAGCTTGATCTCGTGACCTTCAGATCATGACCTGAGCCCATATCAAGTCAGAAGCTTAACCAACTGAGCCACCCAGGTGCCCCAATATGTTTTCTTTACACTAGCAATCACCACTTAAATATTGAAGTAGAAAAAACAATAAGTAACCCGATCAAAATAACAACAAAACTATAAAAACATAATGAGAGCTAGAAAAAAAGAACTGAATACTTTGAGAAAGTACATTCTTGAATGCAATTCACAATATCACAACATTGCAAGATACTTCAAATTAATACATAAATGTGATACGATTCCATTTAGAATTCTGACAAAAGTTTAGAAGGAATGCAATAAAACTACTCTGAAGTGTGTATGGATGGAAAAAAAGGATTGGTGAAAAGTGCTGAGAAAGTCTGAAAGCCACAGGATGGTTGGTGAGGGCCAATTTACTGCACTAGATATTAAACGCTTATTAGGCTTTACAATAAAAATGGTTTAGTATTTGCACACTAAAAAAATTGATCAAAGAACAAACTTGAGAAATCTAGTATAGGCAAAAACATTATTTAATGGGAGATCACTTTACCAGTCAATTGGTAAAGGTAAAATCTAATCAAGTAATATTAAGTAGATAATCTCTCTCTTCAAAGAAAATAGGGGGGGCAAGAGAGCGGAAGAGTAGGGTCCCCAAGTCACCTATCCCCACCAAATTACCTAGATAACCTTCAAACCATCCCGAAAACCTACGAATTCGCCTGAGATTTAAAGAGAGACCAGCTGGAATGCTACAGTGAGAAGAGTTCACGCCTCTATCAAGGTAGGAAGAAGGAGAAGAAAGAAATAAAGAAACAAAAGGCCTCCAAGGGGGAGGGACCCCGCGAGGAGCCGGGCTAAGGCCGGGGCGAGTGTCCCCAGGACAGGAGAGCCCTGTCCCGGAGAAGCAGGAGCTGCACCAACCTAAAGAACAGAACGTAAAGACTGCTAACTCTGGGAAACGAACTAGGGGTGGTAGAAGGGGAGAAGGGTGGGGGGTGGGAGTGAATGGGTGACGGGCACTGGGGGTTATTCTGTATGTTAGTAAATTGAACACCAATAAAAAATAAATTAAAAAAAATAAAATAAAATAAAATGAAGATGATCTTAGCACAAAAAAAAAACAATCAATGTGATTCATCATATCAGCAAGAGAAAAACCAAGAACCATATGATCCTCTCAATAGATGCAGAGAAAGTATTTGACAAAATACAGCATCCGTTTCTGATCAAAACTCTTCAGAGTGTAGGGATAGAGGGAACATTCCTCAACATCTTAAAAGCCATCTACGAAAAGCCCACAGCAAATATCATTCTCAATGGGGAAGCACTGGGAGCTTTTCCCTTAAGATCAGGAACAAGACAGGGATGTCCACTCTCACCACTGCTATTCAACATAGTCCTGGAAGTCCTAGCCTCAGCAATCAGACAACAAAAAGACATTAAAGGCATTCAAATTGGCAAAGAAGAAGTCAAACTTTCCCTCTTCGCCGATGACATGATACTGTACATAGAAAACCCAAAAGCTTCCACCCCAAGATTGCTAAAACTCATACAGCAATTTGGCAGTGTGGCAGGATACAAAATCAATGCCCAGAAATCAGTGGCATTTCTGTACACTAACAATGAGACTGAAGAAAGAGAAATTAAGGAGTCAATCCCATTTACAATTGCACCCAAAAGCATAAGATACCTAGGAATAAACCTAACCAAAGAGGTAAAGGATCTATACCCTAAAAACTATATAACACTTCTGAAAGGAATTGAGGAAGACACAAAGAGATGGAAAAATATTCCACGCTCATGGATTGGCAGAATTAATATTGTGAAAATGTCAAGGTTACCCAGAGCAATTTACACGTTTAATGCAATCCCTATCAAAATACCATGGACTTTCTTCAGAGAGTTAGAACAAATTATTTTATGATTTGTGTGGAATCAGAAAAGACCCCGAATAGCCAGGGGAATTTTAAAAAAGAAAACCATATCTGGGGGCATTACAATGCCAGATTTCAGGTTGTACTACACAGCTGTGGTCATCAAGACAGTGTGGTACTGGCACAAAAACAGACACATAGATCAAGGGAACAGCATAGAGAATCCAGAGGTGGACCCTCAACTTTATGGTCAACTAATAATCGATAAAGGAGAAAGACTATCCACTGGAAGAAAGACAGTCTCTTCAGTAAATGGTGCTGGGAAAATTGGACATCCACATGCAGAAGAATGAAACTAGACCACTCTCTTTCACCAGACACAAAGATAAACTCAAAATGGATGAAAGATCTAAATGTGAGACAAGATTCCATCAAAATCCTAGAGGAGAACACAGGCAACACCCTTTTTGAATTCGGCCACAGTAACTTCTTGCAAGATACATCCATGAAGGGAAGAGACCCAAAAGCAAAAAATGAACTATTGGGACTTCATCCAGATAAGAAGCTTTTGCACAGCAAAGGATAGAGTCAACAAAACTAAAAGACAACCTACAGAATGGGAGAAGATATTTTCAAATGACCTATCAGATAAAGGGCTAGTTTCCAAGATCTATGAAAAACTTACTCAACTCAACAGCAAAGTAACAAACAATCCAATCATGAAATGGGCAAAAGACATGAACAGAGGAAGACTTAGACATGGCCAACATGCACATGAGAAAATGCTCCGCATCACTTGCCATCAGGGAAATACAAATCAAACCCACAATGAGATACCACCTCACACCAGTGAGAATGGGGAAAATTAACGAGGCAGGAAACCACAAATGTTGGAGAGGATGCGGAGAAAAGGGAACCCTCCTGCACTGTTGGTGGGAATGTGAAATGGTGCAGCCGCTCTGAAAAACTGTGTGGAGGTTCCTCATAGGGTTAAAAATAGACCTGCCCTACCACCCAGCAATTGCACTGCTGGGGATTTACCCCAAAGATACAGATGCAGTGAAATGGCAGGACACCTGCACCCCGATGTTTCTAGCAGCAATGTCCACAATAGCCAAACTGTGGAAGGAGCCTCGGTGTCCATCGAAAGATGAATGGATAAAGAAGATGTGGTTTATGTATACAATGGAATATTACTCAGCCATTAGAAATGACAAATACCTACCATTTGCTTCGACGTGGATGGAACTGGAGGGTATTATGCTGAGTGAAATAAGTCAATAGGAGAAGGGGAAACATTATATGGTCTCATCATTTGGGGAATATAAATAATAGTGAAAGGGAATAGAGGGGAAGGGAGAAGAAATGGGTAGGAAATATCAGAAAGGGAGCAGAACATGAGAGACTCCTAACTCTGGGAAAACAAGTGGGGGTGGTGGAAGGGGAGGAGGGCAGGGAGTGACTGGGTGACTGGGTGGCAGGCACTTAGGGGGGCACTTGACGGGATGAGCACTGGGTGTGATTCTGTATGTTGGCAAATTGAACACCAATAAAAAATAAAATTATTATTTAATAAAATAAAAAAGAAAAAGTTAAAAAAATAGTAATGGGCTCTACTTGCCTAATATTAAAAGAAATCACAGATTAAATAAGCATAAAAATAAATAAGCATAAAAACATTGGAAAATAGAATTAGTACATCGGCTAAAAAAAGCAAAAAGGAAAACTAAGAGTGGTGCCCAGATGGCTTGGCTTGGGTCATGATCCTGGGGTCCTGGGCTATCTAAAGAATTGCTCTTTTGGGTTTTGGGGTTTCTTGGGGCCCATGACCCCTTGTTTCCTCCTTATACCTCTCTTTTGGTATTGGAATATCTAGCCAATGCCTGTTCCACTAGGTAGATAACTTGTTTCCTCGTTTCACAGGTCCACAAATGGAGAGGAATTTTACCCCAAAATGGACAATACTGAGTCTCATCTATAACTGATTTTAGATCATTTATATGATGAGACTTTTAGCTTTTTGATCTGATGACATTTAGATCAAATTTTAGTCTTGGAGTTTATGTCATAACAGGTCAAAACTTTTGGAGATATCGGGATCAGTTGAATATACTTGTACTTGGGAGGAACATAAACTTAGAGGCAAGACAGAGACAGACTCTTAGGAGTTGAATTGCGTCCCCCCAAAAAGAAATGCCTTAATCCACATTATCTCAGAATGTGACATTATTGGAGAATAGATTCTTCGCTGATGTAATTTGTTAGGACAAGTTCATATGAGAGTTGGGTGGGCTATTAATCCAATAAAATTAGTGTCCTTATAAAAAGAAAGAAATTTAACAGAAGGAAGATGGTCATGTAAACATGGCGGCAGAGGTTGTAGTTATGTTGCTATAGCCAAGGAACATGTGAGGCTACCAGAAGCTGAAAGAAGCAAGAATTATCCTCCCCTAAAGATTTTGGAAGGAGCATCCTCTTGCTGATGCATTCTTTTTGGACTTTTACCCTCCAGAACCATGAGATAATACATTTCAGGTGTGTTAAACCACTCAGGTGTGACTCTTTTTCACAGCAGCCCTAGGAAACTAATATTGCCAGCCAGTAAATAGCCACTCACTTTTTTCCTTTCATGTTCTGAACCAATTGAGATAAGATAACAAGAATCAAGCAGATGTAGATAAAATTATCGGCTTTATTGTGATTACTATAGTGGGAGAGCAAGTTTTAAATCTCTGACCAAATGAGCTTTCTGATACCTCCTTCCATGAATTAAACTTATCTGCCTCGTTACAGGTAGATGATAGGTCTCCCTGTGCTGGGACCAGACAATTCTCAGAATTTGGGGTCATAAAGACAAACAATGCTGGAAAAAAATAACCCAGAAAGTGTGAAATCACCAGTGAGATAAATCTCTGCTTCTCAAAAGGGGGAATCTCGGGATCCCTGGGTGGCGCAGTGGTTTGGTGCCTGCCTTTGGCCCAGGGCGCGATCCTGGAGACCCGGGATCGAATCCCACGTCGGGCTCCCGGTGCATGGAGCCTGCTTCTCCCTCTGCCTGTGTCTCTGCCTCTCTCTCTCTCTCTCTCTCTGTGTGACTATCATAAATAAAAAAAGGGGGGGGGGGTGGAATCTTAAGTGAGGAGTATTGAGACAAACTAGAAACCATTAGAAGGAGAATGGCCCTACCCAGTACATGTAATAATGTTTATGACACATGGGTCAAAAGAAAATAGAAATGCAAATTATGTGTGCACTAAATGGAAAAACACAAATCATGCAGTCTTTTTTTTTTTCTTTAAAGATTTTATTTATCATTCATAAGAGACACAGAGAGGGAGGCAGAGACATAGGCAGAGGGAGAAGCAGGCTCCCTGTGAGGAATCTGACACAAGACTCAATCCCGGGACTGCAGGGTCACCACCTGAGCCAAAGGCAGATGCTCAACAAATGAGCTGCCCAGGCATCCGCATGCAATCAGTCTTACCAAAGAGAAAGTATAAAAAGAGATAAAGATGGGCATTCAGTGCCAAACCCTGAAGAATTCCACCATGCAGCCCACAATACTAATCTCTCTGCTTTTCAGTGTTGTCATGTTTAGAAGAGAAATAAAAGTATCCAACTTGCAGGTTGTTGCTAGAATTAGTACTTAACAGAAGGCAAGGTACATATATAAGCATTTGATCAATTTAAAACATGTTTTGTTCTTATGAAAAATACACAAAATAATCATGGTTGTGTGAGACTGATATGATGAATGGTATATATTCCCTCTTACTAAGTGCTGTTCTTGTATAATTTTTAAATGGCTTATTAATATGAGGACTGTTTCTTTCCTTTTTAATTCAGTTGGCTGGTAGTATGCTTTTACAATATTTACTCTTCTGCACCATCACAGAAGTGATCTGTACATGGATCATTACCAGGTGGATTGTAGCTGCATTGTGTAACCCAGAATACAGTGAAAAGAGTGAGTAATTCTGTTTCTGGCTGGCCAGTCAGGATAAAACAGCTTCTGTTAGGAACCCTCTTTACAAGGAAACAATCAAAATCCTAGAGAACACAGGCAGTAACCTTTTTGCCATAAATGTAGCAACTTCTTACTAGATATGTCTCCTGAGGCAAGGGAAACAAAAGCAAAAATAAACTTTTGGGACTCCACCAAGATAAAAAGCTTCTGCACAGAAAAGGAAACAATCAATACAACTAAAAGACAGCCTATGGAATGGGAGAAGATGTTTGCAAATGATGTACCTGATAAAGCGATAGTAGATATCTAAAATATATAAAGAACCCATAAAACTCAACACCCAAAAAACAAATAATTCAGTTTAAAAATGGGCAGAAAACATGAATAAATATTTTTTCCAAAGAAGACATACATATGGCCAACAGACACATGAAAAGATGCTCAACATCACTCAACATCAGGGAAATGCAAATCAAGATTACAATGAGATAGCTACCACCTCACACATGTCAGCATAGCTAAAAATAGGCATACAGGGAACAACAGGTGTTGGCAAGGATGCAGAGAAAGGGGAACCCTCTTACACTGTTGATGGGAATGCAAACTGGTGCAGCCAATCTGGAGAACAGTGTGGAAATTCCTCAGTTAAAAATAGGGCAGCCCGGATGGCTCAGCGGTTTAGCGCCACCTTCAGTC
The DNA here is from genome assembly GCF_003254725.2 of Canis lupus dingo. NCBI lineage: Eukaryota > Metazoa > Chordata > Mammalia > Carnivora > Canidae > Canis > Canis lupus. The sequence goes on along the minus strand of NC_064260.1, from coordinate 55,502,595 downwards.
CAGGGCGTGATCCTGGAGACCTGAGATGGAGTCCCACATCTGGCTCTGTGTGGAGCTTGCTTCTGCCTCTCTCTCTGTATCTAATGAATAAATAAAATCTTTTAAAAAATACTTAAAAATAGAACTACCCTATGATCCAACAATTGCACTACTAGGAATTTACCCAAAGTGCTGATTCAAAGGGACGCATGCACCCCAATGTCTTTTAGACTTGCCTCACTCAAGAGATTAATAAAGGTAATATACAGACTGAGGGAGTTTCATGGGTCATACCAGTCATATGGGGACATCAAATGCTATAGACTCTGAAATTCATATTTAGGTTATAAATTTTTGTTTCCAACGTTTGGGATCTACATATCCCTTCAGAAAGTAAAGATTTTAGAGGGCACTGAAGAGAGTACTCCTGGAAAAGAAGAATAAGGCTCTCTAAAAATCTATTCCTCCATAAAATATATGAGAACACCGGCAAAACTTGTCAAAATTAACATTTCATAACTCTGGAAATTACTCAAAAAACTTGTAACAATCCAGGGAGCATTTATGCAAGAAAAAATTGATGACCGTGAGTTTTGTGATTATAATTTGCCTTGTTCCTATCCACCTTGCTGTGTCTCCACAGTAACATTTAAATAAAATAACCTTGCAACCACAGTATCTGTGAGAAACACCAGTCTAACCACCACAAGAGGAGAAAACCTGAGATTGGAGTTCCCCCCAAAAAGCCCCATTCCCAGAGCATTGTTACTGAATTGTCTGGCAGCTCCCTGGAAATGCCCATTGGCAAGGCCTTCCTTATGGATCTCAGAGCTTAGTAATTGTGAAAGTTTATCTGAGATGTTTGTCAGAAGAATCAGTGGCATTTAACATTGCATTTGCCTAAAGCAGTGATAACAGTTGGAGAGAACAAGAGGCTTACCAAAAACACTTCATAGAAAAAGCTGGGGAGTAAGATGTCCACTAGGGACCTTGAAACTATGACAGTACCTGGCAATAAAGACCATGTGCATATGCAGAGATGTGTGTGTGCCAAGGAAAGACTTGTCAATAATCTCCCACCTCTGGCTGACCTGAAGCCGTCTACAAGCACAGCGATAGCTAAGGTAGAGCTGCACCCAGTCTTCCAAGGCTTTGAAGACTAAACCAAACACACACACACACACACACACACACACACACACGGCTTTTCAACAAAGACTGGGAAATTTCTTGGTTCAAAGCAGTTAAGAAAACCTATGTCCAATCATTTAATGACCACTAAGCTAACAGAACAGAGACATCAATGCCAAACATAAATACCTCAATACAATCATAAATACATAGTTAGTTCAGAAAACCACCCAATAGAATAACAAAAACAAAAACAAAAACAACCCCTGGGAGAATCTGATTTCCAATGTTGCTACATTATTTTATTTTATTTTATTTTTAATTTTATTTATTTATGATAGTCACATAGAGAGAGAGAGAGAGAGGCAGAGACATAGGCAGAGGGAGAAGCAGGCTCCATGCACCGGGAGCCTGACGTGGGATTCGATCCGGGGTCTCCAGGATCGCGCCCTGGGCCAAAGGCAGGCGCCAAACCGCTGCGCCACCCAGGGATCCCTACATTATTTTAAATATGCAGTTTTTAACAAAAGAAATAATGAGGTAGTCCAAGAAACAGAAGAATGTGACCTAAATACTTGGGAAAAAAAGCAATAGAAGTTGCATCAAGGACCCCTAAATATTGAACTTAAAAATAAAAACTTTAAATTAGCTATTAAAAGTATGCTCAAAGTACTGGAGAAACCATATGTAAAAAACCTAAAGGAAAGTATTAGAGCAATGTTTCAAGAGAAAGAATAAAACTCCAGAGGAGAAAAATACATAGTAACTAAAATGAAAATATCACTCAAGGGGCTCAATAGAATATTTGATCTGATAAAAGAAATGATCAACAAACTTAAAGACAGGTCAATTGAAATTGTCTGCTCCGTGGAACAAAATGATAACAAGTGAAGAAAAATTACCAAAAGGTCAATGAAGAAATCAAAAGGAAATATAGAAAACATCTTGAGATGAATTTTAAAAAATATACAACATACCATGACTTATTTGATACATCTAAAGTAGTGCTTAGAGGGAAATTTATTAATATAAATAAATACTATATTTTTTAAAAGGATAAAAATCTCTGGCAGCCTGGGTTGCTCAGTGGTTTGGTGCTTGCCTTCAGCCCAGGGCATGGAGAACTGGGATCAAGTCCCACATCAGGCTCTCTGCATGGAGCCTGCTTTTCCCTCTGCCTGTGTCTCTGCCTCTGTGTGTGTGTGTGTGTGTCTCTCATGAATAAATAAATACAATCTTTAAAAAAAAATAAAAAGGATAAAAATCTCAAATCAAAAACCCAACTTTCCACCTATAGAATTTAGAATGGCGTTGGGGGGAAGGATGAAATAGGTGAAGGGGATTAAAGAGTACACCTATCATGACTAGCCCTGAGTAGTGTACAGAATTGTTGAATCGCTATACTGTACACTTGAAACTAATATAACAATGTATGTTAACTATTGTGGCATTAAAATTAAAACAAATATTTTTATAATAAACTAGAAGAGAAGAGAAAACTAGACCCAAAGTGACGAGAAGAATGGTTATAATCAAGATTAAGATGGAAAAAAAACAAAAACAAAATAAAGAATAGAACAAGACAGAAAAAAAAAAAAAACAAATGTTGATCCTTTCAAAAGAACCCCTACTCCCCCAAAAGGACAAATCTTTAGCTATGCTGACCGAGATAAAAAAAAAAAAAAACATTAGAATTCAGTTACTAAAATCATGAATGAAAGGAGGGATATGACCAACAACCTCACAGAAAACAGGATAAAAGAGAATACTGTGAATAATGATATGCCAACAGTGTAGTTAACCTACATGAAATGGACAAATTCCTGCAAACATACAAACTACTGAAACTGTGTCAAGAGGTAATAAAAATCTGAATAGATTCACCACAGGTTAAGAGTCTGAATTAACAATCAAAATTTTTTTCCTAAAGAAAAGCCCAGTCCCAGGTGGCTAATTGTAAATTCTACTAAACAATTTTTTTAAGAGAGAGAACACATTTGCACATGCGTGCAAGCAGGGTGGGAGTGGTGAGGGAAGGAACAGAAGAGAGGGAGAGAAGATCTTAAGCAGTCTCCATCCTCAGTGCAGAACCCAACATGGGGCTCAATCTCACAACCCTGAGATCATGACCTGAGCAGAAATCAAGAGCTGGATGTTTAGTTGACTGAGCCACCCAGGCACCCCTCTACTAAACATTTAAAGAATTAACACTAATCTTTTACAGATTGTTCCAGAAAAGAAGAGGACAGAGTACTTCCTGACTCATTCAATGAGGCTAGTATTACTCTGATACCAAAACCGAACAAATACATCAAACAAAAGGAAACTATAGACCAGGATCCATTATGAATATAAATGTGTAAACCTCAAAGAAAAAAATGCTAGCAAATGGAATCCAGCAATATAACAAAAGTATCATACATCATGACCAATTATGATTTATATTCAGAATTCAGAGCTGGTTTAACATGAAAATCAATCAACGTAATTCATGATGATAAATACCATGCTGATAAAATGAGAAATTAAAAAATGACCATCTCAGTAGACAGAGAAAAAAGCATTTAACAAAATCCATCTCACTTCTATGATTTAAAAAACAAACAAACAAACTAGGAATAGAAGGGAATTTCCTCAATCTAAAAAGGGGCATTTAGTTGTGGAAAAAAAAAATCCACAATTAACATCATATGTGATGGAGAGATACTGAATCCTTTTGCTTTAAGATCTGGAACAAGACAAGGATGTCTGATTTTGCCACTTATATTCATCATTGTACAGGAGGTTCTAGCCAGGTAAATTAGATGATAAGAAGAAATAAAAGTATGCAGGTTGGTTGGTCAAGGAAAAAGTAAAACTAACTCTTTTTGTAGCTAATATGATCTTGAGTATATAAAATGCTAAGAAATCCACACAAAAAAATCTAGTAAATTAAACAAGTTCAAAAAAAATTCAACGAGTTGGTGGGATATAAAATTAATACATTAAAAACTCAGTTGTTATTTCTATACCTGAGAACATAATTACAATGACATCAAAAAATAAAGTGCTTATATAATTTTTATTCAGGAATGAATTTAACAAGAGGAGTGTAAGACCTGTCCACCAAAAACTAGAACACATTATTGAAAGAAATTAAAGATTTAAACAAATGGGAAAAAACTCGTGGTCACAGATCAGAAGATTTAATATTAAGACGATAATACTCTCCAAATTAAATCTATAATTCAACACAATCCCTACCAAATTCTCAGATGATTTTTTATAAACTTATTCTAATATTCATATGAAAATGGAAAAGACACAAACCAATATTTAAAAAAGAAAACAAACCACTGTACACATATTAGAAAGGTCAAAATCTGGAACACTGACAACCCCAAATACTGATGGGAAGATGGAGCAACAGGAATTCTCACACATTGCAATGGTAAGAATGCAAAATGGTACAACCACTTTGGAAGATAGTTGTTTCAATGGTTTCTTACAAAACTAAACACATTATCATACAATCTAGCAATCATGTCCCTTGGTGTTTACCCAAAAGAGTTGAAACTATATCCACACAAAAACCTGCACACAGATGTTTACAGCAACTTTATTCATAATTGCCAAGACTTGAAAGCAACCAAGATGTCCATCAGTAGGAGAATGAACAAATAAACTGTGGTCCATCCAGACAATGAAATACTATTCAGTGCTAACAATAAATCAGCTATCAAGCCACAGAAAGACAATGGAAAAACCTCAAATGCATATTACTAAGCAGAAGAAGCAATTTAAAAAATATACAGACTATATGATTCCAACAATATGACATCTGGAAAAGGCAAAACTATGGCTATGTTTACTTATTATGGAGTTAAAAGATCAGTGGTTGCCAAGGGGGGCAGGGAACATAGATAGAGCACAGAGATTTTTAGAGCAGTAAAAATACTCTGTATATTATATGGGTGAAAACATGTCATTATACATTTGCCCAAACCCATAGAATATACAACAGCAAGAGTTAACCCTAAGGTAAACTATGGACTTTGGGTGATTATGATATGTCAATGCTGATTAACCCTTTGTAACAAATGTACCATACTGGTGAGTCATGTCAATAATGTGTAGGGACAAGAGATATATGGGAAATCTCTGTACTGTCTTCTCAATTGTGTTGCAAACCTAAAACTGCTCTAAAAAAAAGTCTTTAAAAAAAAAGAAAAAAAGGAAAAGTTGGAGGACTCATGCTTCCCAATTTCAAAAGTTACTACAAAGCTATAGTAATCAAGACATTGTGGTGCTGGCATAAAGATAGATCTAAAAACTGGTGCAGTAGAATCAAGAGTGGAAAAAAGTAGTCTTTTTTAACAAATACTACTGTATTTGTTAATCTAGGAAAACTAGATTTCTACATGAAAAAGACTGAATTTGGATCTCTATCTCACACCATATACAAAAATTAACACAAAATGGATCAAAGACTTAAATAGAAGACCTAAAATAATAAAACTCTTAGAAGAAAATATGGGACAAAACGTCATGACATTGGATTTAGCAATGTTGGATATGACACCAAAAGCACCGGCAACAAAGGTAAAAACAGACAAATTGGACTTCATGAAAATTAAAAATTTTGTGCATCAAAAGATAATCCACGGAGTAAAAAAACAACACATGGAATCAGATAAATATTTGTAAATCATACATATGATAAGGAGTTAATATCCATAATATAGAGAGAACAATAGAAATTAACAATTCAAAAATGGGCAAAGGACTTGAATAGACGTTTCTCCAAATAGCCAATAAGCAAAAATGCTCAACACCACTGATCATCAGGGAAATGCAAATCAAAACCACAATAAGATATCATCTTACACCCATTAGGATGGCTTCTATCAAAAAACAAAAAACTGGGGCAATCCGGGTGGCTCAGCAGTTTAGTGCCGCCTTCAGCCCAGGGCCTGATCCTGGGGTCCTGGGATCAAGTCCTAAGTCAGGCTCCCTGCCTGGAGTCTGCTTTTCCCTCTGCCTGTGTCTCTGCCTCTCTCTGTGTGTGTCTCTCATGAATAAAGAAATAAAAATCTTAAAAAAAAAACTGGAAAATAAGAAGTATTGGCAAGGACGTGGAAAAATTAGAACACTTGTGTGCTCTTGGTGGAAACGTAAAATGGTACAGATGCTAAAAAGACGGTGTTCCTCAAAAATTTTAAAATACAATTATGATAGGATCCAGCAATTCTACTTCTGGATATATCCCCCAAATAATTGAAAGCAGGAATCAACAGCAAAGAAACAAACAGTCCAATCATAAAATGGGCAAAAGACATGAACAGAAATTTCACCAAAGAAGACATACACATGGCCAACAAAGCACTCATATGAGAAAATGCTCCGCATCACTGGCCATCAGGGAAATACAAATCAAAACCGCAATGAGATACCACCTCACACCAGTGAGAATGGGGAAAATTAACAAGACAGGAAACAACAAGTGTTGGAGAGGATGTGGAGAAAGGGGAACCCTCTTGCACTGTTGGTGGGAATGTGAACTGGTGCAGCCATTCTGGAAAACTGTGTGGAGGTTCCTCAAAGAGTTAAAAATAGACCTGCCCTATGACCCAGCAATTGCCCTGCTGGGGATTTACCTCAAAGATACAGATGCAGTGAAAAACTGAGACACCTGCACCCCGATGTTTCTAGCAACAATGTCCACAATAGCCAGACTGTGGAAGGAGCCTCGGTGTCCATCGAAAGATGAATGGAGAAAGAAGATGTGGTTTATATATATATATACACACACACACACACACGTGGTATACACACACACACACACACACACACACACACAAAATAGAATATTACTCAGCCATTAGAAATGATGAATACCCACCATTTGCTTCAACGTGGATAGAACTGGAGGGTATTATGCTGAGTGAAGTAAGTCAATCAGAGAAGGACAAACATTATATGATTTCATTCATTCAGGGAATATAAAAAATAGTGAAAAGGATTAAAGGGAAAAGGAGAGAAAATGAGTGGGAAATATCAGAGAGGGTGACAAAACATGAGAAACTCCTAACTTTGGGAAATGAACAAGGGGTAGTGGAAGGGGAGATGGGAGGGGATGGGGTGACTGGGTGACAGGCATTGAGGGGGGCACTTGATGGGATGACTACTATATGTTGGCAAATCGAACTCCAATAAAAAAATAAAAAAAAAAACCCTTGGCGAGCCCCCTTGCCTTCGAAATAAAATACAGACTCCTCTGCAAAAAACAAACAAAAAGCAGGATCTCAAAGAGGTATTTATACACCCATGCTTATGGTGTACAGCAGCATTATTCACAATAGCTAAAATGTGGCAAGGTGGAAATCAATCATTGAAGGAGTCCATCAATGAATGAATGGATAGCAAAATGTGGTATATCCATACAATAGAATATTAGCCTTAAAAAGGAAGAAAACCTTAAATTTGCAACACTGTGGATAAACCTTGGAGACATTCTGCTAAGTGAAATAAAGCAATCACAAAAAGGTAAATACCGTGTAATTCCACTCCATGTGAGAGAGGTAGAGTGGTCAAAATCCTAGAGACATAAAATAGAATGAGGGTTACCAGGATTCAATACAGGGGAGTGGAGAATCACACTGTTAAATGGGTCAAGGGTTTCATTTTTACAAGATGTAAAGAACTATGAAAATGGATGTTGTGTGACCATCACTACCACACAACATCATATGGATGTGGTGGTGATGGTCATACAACATCTTATGTGTATTTAATACCACTGAACTGGGTGTTTTAAAATGGTTACAATGATAAATGTTATGTGTATTTTAACACAATTTTTTTATTGGAGTTCAATTTGCTAACATACAGCATAACATCCAGTGCTCATCCCATCAAGTGCCCACTTCAGTGCCCATCAGCTAGTCACCCCAAACCCCCGCCCACCTGCCTTTCCACTACCCCTTGTTCGTTTCCTAGAGTTAGGTGTCTCTCATGTTCTGTTACCCTCACTGATATTTTGACTCATTTTCTCTCCTTTCCCCTTTATTCCCTTTCACTATTTTTTATATTCCCCAAATGAATGAGACCATATAATGTTTGTCCTTCTCCAATTGACTTATTTCACTCAGCATAATACCCTCCAGTTCCATTCACGTCTAAACAAATGGTGGGTATTTGTCATTTCTAATGGCTGAGAAAAAAAGCTTTGCACAGCAAAAGAAATAGTCAACAAACTAAAAGACAACCTACAGAAGGGGAGAAGATATTTGCAAATGACGTATCAGATAAAGGGCTAGTATCCAAGATCTATAAAAAACTTATTAAACTCAACAGCAAAGAAACAAACAATCCAATCATGAAATGGGCAAAAGACATGAACAGAAATTTCACAGATGAAGACATAGACATGGCCAACAAGCACATGAGAAAATGCTCCGCATCACTGGCCATTAGGGAAATACAAATCAAAGCCACAATGAGATACCACCTCACCCCACTGAGAATGGGGAAAATTAACAAGACAGGAAACAACAGATATTGGAGAGGATGCGGAGAAAGGGGAACCCTCTTGCACTGTTGATGGGAATGTGAACTGGTGCAGCCACTCTGGAAAACTGTGTGGAGGTTCCTCAAAGAGTCAACACAATTTTTCATTGGAAAAAAAACCATCAATATAATATACTACATTAATAGAATAAAGGATAGAAACAATCACTAAATAGTAGGAAATTGATCATAATGGCTGATAATCTTATCTCCTTAACCTCTATGGCTTGTCTAAGTTTTTCCAAAATAGATCATTAAATCCCCCCACAGAACATGCATATTGATAAGTGAACCTAAAACTCTGCCTCGAGCCAGCAGGGCAGGTTTCCAGAATTCTTGTAGCATAGTGTTTAGAGAAAAGTGATGGAAAGTGAAGCTGGAGAGGTGCATTGAGGCCAGCTCCTAATAGGGCTCAACCACCCTACTAAAGAATTTGGAACTTAGCCTGTAAGTACCAGAGTGCTGCTGAAAGCTTCCTAGCAGCTGGGTTTCTTGGTCAAACTTTATGCTCATATATAGTAGTCTTCTGTTATCTGTGGTTTTGCTTTGGAAGGTTTCACTTATCCTCAGTCAAATGTGTGTAGAAGCAATGATCCTCCCAATAGACAGTCAACAGTTCGGTAGTAGTTTAGTGCCATCTCATGACGCCTACCTCGTTCACCTCGCTTCATCTCACCACATAGGCTATTCCCATTAGACTGCCTTCTGCAGTGACTCCTCCAAATCCTGTAGTCTAAGCCAGACAACTATACACTCCATGGGTTGTTGAGCTATTTCTCCTTCTGACCCAAGGAAGTAGAGGACCCAAGAGGAATCTTTACACTCACCACAGGCCAACTGAGGGTCACAGTTATTTTCTGAAGAGTTAATATTTTAGTTTAATGTGGTGATTGCAATTCATTGAAACACTGATGGGCCAGAGGTCTCTTGCACCTCTACATCTCCCCCAGGACAGAGTGGGTGGTTTCACCTGATCACATCTTAGATTTACACATTTGTTTGTTTGTCATTGCTGTTGTTTTATCTTGTTTTGACTCAGTGGCTCAAGGTGAGGCTCTTATTTTATGGTACAATAGTGATCAGTCTGTTCTCATCCACCCACCCCAGGTCCTTCACTCTCAGAATCCACTGCCCCTACATTAACGTACAGAGAACCAGTGTGACTCCAGTCAAGAACAAAAGTACAAAGAACCAGTGTGACTCCAGTCAAGAACAAAAGATTAACTGTGAATTAATGAAGAACTCAGTAACTTTTTTCAAGAGGCCCATGGAAAATACATGCTAATGAAGTCCTTTCTGGTATATCTTCTCCCTACTTCTTCAATAAAGGATGCAATTTGATCACAGGTTGACTCTACCCTTTTTAAAAAACAATCTGACTTAGCACAGACAAATACAGCCAGTCCAGGACACATAGGAAAGTAAAGTTTAGTGTCTACTTTATCTCAGGTCTATGTTATCTCAGGTTAGAGGAGATTGGCCTGAGTAAAGGGACTCCTTCATCTGAAAGAAGGAAATATTCTGACTCTAGAGGCAGACATGATGTCAGTGTAGAAATTGCAAGACTCTTGATTTCACTGTGCTTTTATTTCCTCACCTATAAAACAGAAATAATAGTTCCTAGCCAACAGAGTAGGTGCAAATATTAAATTATAATACATCATTAAAGGACTTAGAAGAGTTCCTAGTTTATGCTACTCCCTCAATAAATTATTATTTGTCATTTATTAGCCCTTATCATTATATCTCTAGCACGATGACATAGGAGGCTGGATGGAATTTTTATTTTCCAAGAATGAGTGACCAGAGTCCCACTGTGAAAATAGAATATGCACTCAACATTCTAAGTCCAAAATAACCACTTGAGAGCTTGCTGGAGGTGTTGTTGTGGGTCACATTGTGTCCCCCAGAAGGATATGTTGGAGCCCAGACCCCAGTACTTCAGATGTGACCTTATTCAGAAATGAGGTCTTTTATAGAGATAATCAAATTTAGATGGGTGAGCCCTATTCTAATGACTAGTGTCCTTAGGGAAAGGGGAAATTTGGACACAGAGGCACACATACGCACCAGAAAGATGATGTGAAGACTCAAGGAAACGTCATATGAAAACAAGAGAATTGGAGGATGTGTCCATCTACAAACTGAGAAACGCCAGATTGCTGGGGAATCACCAGAAGTGAGGAAGAGGCAAGGACAGATCCTTTCCTAAAGGTTTTAGAGGGAGCATGACCCTGTCAATGCCTTTATTTTGGACATCTGGCCTCCAGAACAAAGAGGCAATGAATTTCTGTTGTTCTAAGCCTCCAGCTTTGTGATACTTTATTACGCTACCCTAGAAAATTAATGGAGGTGCCTTTTCACTGTAATGTGCACTATGTTGCCCCTACTCAACTAGAGGGTGTTAGGTTTACAAGTTTATCCTCTCACTTCAGCATCCAACAGAAGTATGGCATTTGCATGTTGATGATGTCAGCAGGAAGATGAGGCCAAGCTACAAGAGAGGCCACCTCCACCTAACAGAAGTGCTCAGAATTGAATGGCTTGTTATTATAGATAATAGAAGCCTTCTGTACCCATCTAGATTGAAGATAGAATCTTCAGAAAGAAGACCATATCTTGACATGGGATTATATGCATAGGCAGTAATGTAGCAAACATGGAAAATGGTCCCCTCTCCATGAAAAGTCATGGTTCAGTATCTCCTTGGTACCCACTACAAATACAAGAATGAGGTAAAGGTAGAGGGCAATCCCCAGACCTCCCACCAACCATCCTACAAACCATTGGAACCAAAAGACTGGGCCACCTTCCTTAGGGCAGGGAGCAAACTTGGAATCATATGTGAAATTGAAGTCTAAAAAATCATCAATTCTGAGCCTTAAGAGCTTAAATGAGGATGTTTTAATAATCAGAACTGAAGCACTATATCAGGAGGCCCATCCACTCACCTCAACTCGCTATAAGAAATCCTCATTGGTTTCAACACATGAACCTGAGGGCCCTTTCCAGGTCTCACTGCCCTGCCTTCCCACAGCAGGTTCACACTACCTTGCATGGTCACAATTCTCTACCCTTTTGTGAGTTCTCCTCTCACATGAATAAATATTCCTAAAAACATTTGGAACTCCTAAAAACTTAACTACTACTTTGTGATATCTAACACAACATTTTCTAGCCCATGAATTCAGGCTAGTGGGCAGCCGCCAGAGGAGGAATCAGCAGTCATACCAGCCTGCTCATTAACATTTCATGTGGGAAGAGTTTAAGTGTAATGTTTGCCACTGATCTCAAGCTTGTAAGCATGAGAGCAGAGCCTCTAGACATTTTAGCTCACATTCTGGTCACATTCTACTAGTTAATTTTTGTAACTCGCTTGCATGCTTTACTGCCCCCACTAATCTCAGATGCTGTGCACAGCTGAAAGCATTCATAAGTCTCTGTAGCTTTACAAAATTCCTTTAGCATCTTCCTGTAAAGTGCATGATCACTATTAACAGAAAGGGGCAGACCAAACCTAGGATAGACTTTCAGAAGTATTTCACTGCCTGTCATGTTAGTTCTTGCACAGGGACATGCTTCCACTCATTCTGAAGAGGCATACTGTAGCAAATCTTTGGCAAAGGAAGTACTATTCCATAGTGGTATTTCTGCTGTCTGGTTTCTACATCATCAGACAATGGTGAATTGTCTCTCATTACTTTTGAATGTCCCATGAGACATTCAGGAAGAAGATAAACTTGTTTGTAATTATCTAAGTCCAGAACTTAATGAATAACTTTCAGACTTTATCCTACGTTGAAGTTCCTAGGAATGGAGTTGTCATATACTTTTACTTGGGACTTCATCAACAATGATTAACCATGTAAAATAATAGGAGAAAAGGCCACGCCACTTGTGGCATTTAAGTCAGAAGTACAACACACTCGTGTCAACCTACATGTGTCTCATGCAAACATGTCACAGAAGATATCTAAGACAGCTTTAATGTAAAATGAATTATCAAACTGGAAAAAAACGCATGAAATACAGGGAGCTAATTTAATTCCATTTAATTTTTAAAAACAATAACAAAGGTTGTTCTAAAATTGTTTCATATCATTGCCATCTGTGCTGGTGGTGAGTTTTACATGTCAACTTAAGTGGGCCACAAGAGGCTAAAAGTTGTTTATCTGGTTAAGCATCATTGCTATATATGTTGTAAAGGTACTTCCAGAATATAATGGTGTTTGAGTTGGTGAGCTGAATGAAGCAGATGGCTCTCCCCAGTGGGATGGGCGTCATCCAATCCACTGAGGGCTTGAATAACATGAGATGACACAGGAAGGTTGAATTTGCTCTCTGTCTGAGCTGCGACATCATATTTCTGCCCTTGGCACTCTTGGTCCTCGGCCACCGGACTCTTCACTGATAACTAACCATCAGCCTCTGACTCTCAGGCCTTCAAACTACACCATCAGCTTTCCTCGCCCGAGCTTACAGGCAGCAGATGACAGGTGTTCTTGGCCTCCAAAGTCAAGTGACCCAATCCTTTATAAGAAGTCTTTTTATGGAGGAGGGGCAAGATGGCATAAGACTAGGGTCCCCAAGTCACCTGTCCCCACCAAATTACCTAGATAACCTTCAAATCATCCTGAAAACCTATGAATTCGGCCTGAGATTTAAAGAGAGACCAGCTGGAATGCTACAGTGAGAAGAGTTCGCGCTTCTATCCAGGTAGGAAGACGGGGAAAAAGAAATAAAGAAACAAAAGGCCTCCAAGGGAGAGGGGCCCTGCGAGGAGCCGGGCTGAGGCCGGGGCGAGTGTCCCCAGGACAGGAGAGCCCCGTCCCGGAGAAGCAGGAGCTGCACCAACCTTCCCAGGCGGAAAGGGACTCGCAGGGAGTTGGAGCAGGACCCAGGAGGGCGGGGATGCCCTCGGGCTCCCGGGGACGCTAACAGACACCTGTGCCCCGGGAGACTGCGCCGAGCTCCCTAAGGGCTGCAGCGCGCACGGCGGGACCCGGAGCAGCTCGGAGGGGCTCGGGGGCGGCTCCGCAGAGGGGGCTGCGGGGCGGGAGCAGCTCGGGGGGCTCGGGCGGTGGCTCCGCGGAGGGGGCTGTAGGGCGGGAGCGCGGCTCCAACAGCTCAGGCCCCGGAGCACAGGGCGCCGGAACACAGCCCGGGATCCGGCCTCCCCCGGGACAGGCAGAGGCCGGGAGGGCCCAGGACAGCAAGGACGCTCCTGCCCTGAGCTGAGCAGAGCAGCGGCCCCGCCCCGGAGCCTCCAGGCCCTGCAGACGGAGAGCTCCATGGTTACTGCGGGAGCTGACTCCAGGGCTGCAGAGCTGGCCCCGCCACTGCGGTTGTTCCTCCTGCGGCCTCACGAGGTAAACAACCCCCACTGAGCCTCAGAGTGGCCTCACCAGATAAACAGCTTAAATATATTTCGCTGAGCAGCTTCGCCATGTGCTCACACCTGAAAATCAGCACAACAGGCCCCTCCCCCAGAAGACCAGCTAGACGGACAGGGGAAAAACAAATTATTGACCAAGTGCACTGGAAAGTTCCAGGGGAAGTCAAGGGACTTACAGTATACAGAATCAGAGGATACTCCCCCGTGTTGTTTTGGGTTCTTTTTGTGTGTGTGTGTGTGTGTGTGTGTGTGTGTGGGTTTCTTTTTGATTTCTGTTTGCTTCCCCCACCCCTTTTTTTCCTTTCTTTCTTTTTCTTTCTCTTTTTCTTCTTTTTTCTTTTCCTCTTCCTTCTTTCTTTTTCTCTTTTCATTCCTTCTTTCTCTCCTCTCTTTTTCTCCTTTTCCCAATACAACTTGTTTTTGGCCTCTCTGCACTGAGCAAAATGACTAGAAGGAAACACTCACCTCAAAAGAAAGAATCAGAAACAGTCCTCTCTCCCACAGAGTTACAAAATCTGGATTACAATTCAGTGTCAGAAAGCCAATTAAGAAGCACTATTATACAGCTACTGGTGGCTCTAGAAAAAAGCATAAAGGACTCAAGAGACTTCATGACTGCAGAATTTAGAGCTAATCAGGCAGAAATTAAAAATCAATTGAATGAGATGCAATCCAAACTAGAAGTCCTAATGACGAGGGTTAACGAGGTGGAAGAACGAATGAGTGACATAGAAGACAAGTTGATGGCAAAGAGGGAAACTGAGGAAAAAAGAGACAGACAATTACAAGACCATGAGGATAGATTAAGGGAAATAAATGACGGCCTAAGGAAGAAAAACCTATGTTTAATTGGGGTTCCCAAGGGCGCTGAAAGGGACAGAGGGCCAGAATATGTATTTGAACAAATCCTAGCTGAAAACTTTCCTAATCTGGGAAGGGAAACATGCATTCAGATCCAGGAAATAGAGAGATCCCCCCCTAAAATCAATAAAAACCGTTCAACACCTCGACATTTAATAGTGAAGCTTGCAAATTCAAAGATAAAGAGAAGATCCTTAAAGCAGCAAGAGACAAGAAATCCCTGACTTTTATGGGGAGGAATATTAGGGTAACAGCAGACCTCTCCACAGAGACCTGGCAGGCCAGAAAGGGCTGGCAGGATATATTCAGGGTCCTAAATGAGAAAAACATGCAACCAAGAATATTTCATCCAGCAAGGCTCTCATTCAGAATGAAAATATTTTTCTCCAGAAAACATTTGTTTATATTACTTTATATCCCAGACATATATATAAAGACTTTTTTAAATAATAAATTTATTTTTTATTGGTGTTCAATTTGCCAACATACAGAATCACACCCAGTGCTCATCCCATCAAGTGCCCCCCTCAGTGCCCGTCACCGATTCACCCCCACCCCCCGCCCTATTCCCCTTCCACCACCCCTAGTTCGTTTCCCAGAGTGAGGAGTCTTTATGTTCTGTCTCCCTTTCTGATATTTCCTACCCATTTCTTCTCCCTTCCCCTCTATTCCCTTTCACTATTATTTCTATTCCCCAAATGATTGAGACCATATAATGTTTCCCCTTCTCCGATTGACTTATTTCACTCAGCATAATACCCTCCAGTTCCATCCACGTCGAAGCAAATGGTAGGTATTTGTCATTTCTAATGGCTGAGGAATATTCCATTGTATACATAAACCACATCTTCTTTATCATTCATCTTTTGATGGACACCGAGGCTCCTTCCACAGTTTGGCTATTGTGGACATTGCTGCTAGAAACATCGGGGTGCAGGTGTCCTGCCATTTCACTGCATCTGTATCTTTGGGGTAAATCCGCAGCAGTGCAATTGCTGGGTCGTAGGGCAGATCTATTTTTAACTCTTTGAGGAACCTCCACACAGTTTTCCAGAGCGGCTGCACCATTACACATTCCCACCAACAGTGCAGGAGGGTTCCCTTTTCTCCGCATCCTCTCCAACATTTGTGGTTTCCTGCCTTGTTAATTTTCCCCATTCTCACTGGTGTGAGGTGATATCTCATTGTAGGTTTGATTTGTATTTCCCTGATGGCAAGTGATGCGGAGCATTTTCTCATGTGCATGTTGGCCATGTCTAAGTCTTCCTCTGTTCATGTCTTTTGCCCATTTCATGATTGGATTGTTTGTTTCTTTGCTGTTGAGTTGAGTAAGTTTTTCATAGATCTTGGAAACTAGCCCTTTATCTGATAGGTCATTTGAAAATATCTTCTCCCATTCTGTAGGTTGTCTTTTCGTTTTGTTGACTGTATCCTTTGCTGTGCAAAAGCTTCTTATCTGGATGAAGTCCCAATAGTTCATTTTTGCTTTTGGGTCTCTTCCCTTCATGGATGTATCTTGCAAGAAGTTACTGTGGCCAAGTTCAAAAAGGGTGTTGCCTGTGTTCTCCTCTAGGATTTTGATGGACTCTTGTCTCACATTTAGATCTTTCATCCATTTTGAGTTTATCTTTGTGTCTGGTGCAAGAGAGTGGTCTAGTTTCATTCTTCTGCATGTGGATGTCCAATTTTCCCAGCACCATTTACTGAAGAGACTGTCTTTCTTCCAGTGGATAGTCTTTCCTCCTTTATCGAATATTAGTTGACCATAAAGTTCAGGGTCCACTTCTGGATTCTCTATTCTGTTCCATTGATCTGTGTCTGTTTTAGTGCCAGTACCACAGTGTCTTGATGACCACATCTTCGTAGTACAACCTGAAATCTGGCATTGTGATGCCCCTAGATATGGTTTTCTTTTTTAAAATTCCCCTGGCTATTCGGGGTCTTTTCTGATTCCACACAAATCATAAAATAATTTGTTCTAACTCTCTGAAGAAAGTCCATGGTGTTTTGATAGGGATTGCATTAAACGTGTAAATTGCTCTGGGTAACCTTGACATTTTCACAATATTAATTCTGCCAATCCATGAGCATGGAATATTTTTCCATCTCTTTGTGTCTTCCTCAATTCCTTTCAGAAGTGTTCTATAGTTTTTAGGGTATAGATCCTTTACCTCTTTGCTTAGGTTTATTCTTAGGTATCTTATGCTTTTGGGTGCAATGGTAAATGGGATTGACTCCTTAATTTCTCTTTCTTCAGTCTCATTGTTAGTGTACAGAAATGCCACTGATTTCTGGGCATTGATTTTGTATCCTGCCACACTGCCAAATTGCTGTATGAGTTTTAGCAATCTTGGGGTGGAAGCTTTTGGGTTTTCTATGTACAGTATCATGTCATCGGCGAAGAGGGAGAGTTTGACTTCTTCTTTGCCAATTTGAATGCCTTTAATGTCTTTTTGATGTCTGATTGCTGAGGCTAGGACTTCCAGTACTATGTTGAATAGCAGTGGTGAGAGTGGACATCCCTGTCTTGTTCCTGATCTTAGGGGAAAGGCTCCCAGTGCTTCCCCATTGAGAATGATATTTGCTGTGGGCTTTTCGTAGATGGCATTTAAGATGCTGAGGAATGTTCCCTCTATCCCTACAGTCTGAAGAGTTTTGATCAGGAATGGATGCTGTATTTTGTCAAATGCTTTCTCTGCATCTATTGAGAGGATCATATGGTTCTTGGTTTTTCTCTTGCTGATATGATGAATCACATTGATTGTTTTACAAGTGTTGAACCACCTTGTGTCCCAGGGATAAATCCTACTTGGTCATGGTGAATAATTTTCTTAAGGTACTGTTGGATCCTATTGGCTAGTATCTTGTTGAGAATTTTTGCATCCATGTTCATCAAGGATATTGGTCTGTAATTCTTCTTTTTGGTGAGGTCTTTGGTTTTGGAATTAAGGTGATGCTGGCCTCATAGAACGAATTTGGAAGTACTCCATCTCTTTCTATCTTTCCAAACAACTTTAGTAGAACAGGTATGGTTTCTTCTTTAAATGTTTGATAGACTTCCCCGGGGAAGCCATCTGGCCCTGGACTTTTGTGTCTTGGGAGGTTTTTGATGACTGCTTCAATTTCGTCCCTGGTTATTGGCCTGTTCAGGTTTTCTATTTCTTCCTGTTCCAGTTTTGGTAGTTTGTGGCTTTCCAGGAATGCGTCCATTTCTTCTAGACTGCCTAATTTTTTGGCGTACAGCTGTTCATAATATGTTTTTTAAATCGTTTGTATTTCCTTGGTGTTGGTAGAAATCTCTCCTTTCTCATTTATGATTTTATTAATTTGAGTCTTCTCTCTCTTCTTTGTAATAAGGCTGGCTAATGGTTTATCTTTCTTATTAATTCTTTCAAAGAACCAACTCCTGGTTTTGTTGATCTGTTCCACAGTTCTTCTGGTCTCGATTTCGTTGAGTTCTACTCGAATTTTTATTAACTCTCTTCTTCTGCTGGGTGTAGGATCTATTTGCTGCTCTTTCTCTAGCTCCTTTATGTGTAAGGTTAGCTTTTGTATTTGAGTTCTTTCCAGTTTTTGAATGGATGCTTGTCTGGCGATGTATTTCCGTCTCAGGACTGCTTTTGCTGCATCCCAAAGATTTTGAATGGTTGTATCTTCATTCTCATTAGTTTCCATGAATCTTTTTAATTCTTCCTTAATTTCCTGGTTGACCCTTTCATCTTTTAGCAGGATGGACCTTAACCTCCACGTGTTTGAAGTCCTTCCAAACTTCTTGTTGTGATTTAGTTCTAATTTCAAGGCATTATGGTCTGAGAATATGCAGGGGACGATCCCAATCTTTTGATATCAGTTGAGACCCGATTTGTGACCCAGTATGTGGTCTATTCTGGAGAAAGTTCCATGTGCACTTGAGAAGAATGTGTATTCAGTTGAGTTTGGATGTAAAGTTCTGTAGATATCTGTGAAATCCACCTGGTCCAGTGTATCATTTAAAGCTCTCGTTTCTTTGGAGATGTTGTGCTTAGAAGACCTATCGAGTGTAGAAAGCGCTAGATTGAAGTCACCAAGTATAAGTGTATTATTATCTAAGTATACCTTAACTTTGGTTATTAATTGATATATTTGGCAGCTCCCACATTCGGGGCATATATATTGAGGATTGTTAAGTCCTCTTGTTGGATAGATCCTCTAAGTATGAGATAGTGTCCCTCTTCATCTCTCACTACAGTCTTCGGGGTAAATTTTAGTTTATCTGATATAAGGATGGCTACCCCTGCTTTCTTTTGAGGACCATTTGAATGGTAAATGGTTCTCCAACCTTTTATTTTCAGGCTATAGGTGTCCTTCTGTCTAAAATGAGTCTCTTGTAGACAGCAAATAGATGAGTCCTACCTTTTATCCAGTCTGACACCCTGCACCTTTTGATGGGGTCATGAAGCCCGTTCATGTTCAGAGTTACTATTGAAAGATATGAGTTTAGTGTCATCTGATATCTATTCAGTCTCTGTTTTTGTGGATTGTTCCACTGGACTTCTTCTTAAAGGGGAATTTTGAGAGTCCCCCTTAAAATTTCTTGCAGAGCTGGTTTGGAGTTCACATATTCTTTCAGTTCCTGCCTGTCTTGGAAGCTCTTTATCGCTCCTTCCATTCTGAATGAGAGCCTTGCTGGATGAAGTATTCTTGGTTGCATGTTTTTCTCATTTAGGACCCTGAATATATCCTGCAAACCCTTTCTGGCCTGCCAGGTCTCTGTGGAGAGGTCTGCTGTTACCCTAATACTTCTCCACATAAAAGTCAGGGATTTCTTGTCTCTTGCTGCTTTAAGGATCTTCTCTTTATCTTTGGAATTTGCAAGCTTCACTATTAAATGTCGAGGTGTTGAACAGTTTTTATTGATTTTAGGGGGGTAATCTCTCTATTTCCTGGATCTGAATGCCTGTTTCCCTTCCCAGATTAGGAAAGTTTTCAGCTAAGATTTGTTCAAATACATATTCTGGCCCTCTGTCCCTTTTGGCGCCCTCGGGAACCCCAATTCAATGTAGGTTTTTCTTCCTCAGGCTGTCATTTATTTCCCTTAATCTATCCTCATGGTTTGTAATTGTCTCTTCTTTCCTCAGTTTCCCTCTTTTCCATCAACTTGTCTTCTATGTCACTCATTCGTTCTTCCACCTCGTTAACCCTCGTCATTAGGACTTCTAGTTTGGATTGCATCTCATTCAATTGATTTTTAATTTCTGCCTGATTAGCTCTAAATTCTGCAGTCATGAAGTCTCTTGAGTCCTTTATGCTTTTTTCTAGAGCCACCAGTAGCTGTATAATAGTGCTTCTGAATTGGCTTTCTGACATTGAATTGTAATCCAGATTTTGTAACTCTGTGGGAGAGAGGACTGTTTCTGATTCTTTCTTTTGAGGTGAGTGTTTCCTTCTAGTCATTTTGCTCAGTGCAGAGTGGCCAAAAACAAGTTGTATTGGAAAATGCGAAAAAGAAAGAAGAGAAAGAAGGAAAGAAAAAGAAAAAAGGAAGAAAAAATAGAGAATAAAAGAAGAGAAGGAAAAGCGAAAAAAAGAAAAAGAAAATGGGGGGGAGCAAACGGAAATCAAAAAGCAAAAAACAAACAAACAAAAAAAAAACAAGGAAAAAAAAACAAAAAAACAATGGGTAGTATCCTCTATTCTGTATACTGTAAGTCCCTTGACTTCCCCTGGAACTTTCCAGTGCTGCTTGGTCAATAATTTCTTTTTCCCCTGTCCGTCTAGATGGTCTTCTGGGGGGAGGGGCCTGTCGTGCTGATTTTCAGGTGTGAGCACTTGGCAGAGCTGCTCAGCGAAAGATATTTAAGCTGTTTATCTGGTGAGGCCACTCTGAGGCTCAGTGGGGGTTGTTTACCCCGTGAGGCCGCAGGAGGAACAACCGCAGTGGCGGCGGCAGCTCTGCAGCCCTGGAGTCAGCTCCCGCAGTAACCATGGAGCTCAACGTCTGCAGGGCCTGGAGGCTCCGGGGCGGGGCCGCTGCTCTGCTCAGCTCAGGGCAGGAGCGTCCTTGCTGTCCTGGGCCCTCCCGGCCTCTGCCTGTCCCGGGGGAGGCCGGATCCCGGGCTGTGTCCCGGCGCCCTGTGCTTCTGGTCTGCGCTGTTGGAATTGCGCTCCCGCCCCGCAGCCCCCTCCGTGGAGCCGCCGCCCGAGCCCCCCCGAGCTGCTCCCGCCCCGCAGCCCCCTCCGCGGAGCCGCCCCGAGCCCCTCCGAGCTGCTCCGGGTCCCGCCGTGCGCGCTGCAGCCCTTAGGGAGCTCGGCGCACTCTCCCGGGGCGCAGGTGTCTGTTAGTGTCCCCGGGAGCCCGAGGGCATCCCCGCCCTCCTGGGTCCTGCTCCAACTCCCTGCGGGCCCCTTTCCACCCTGGAAGGTTGGAGCTTCTCCAGGACGGGGCTCTCCTGTCCTGGGGACACTCGCCCCGGCCTTAGCCCAGCTCCTCGCGGGGCCCCTCCCCCTTGGAGGCCTTTTGTTTCTTTATTTCTTTCTTCCCCGTCTTCCTACCTTGATAGAGGCGTGAACTCTTCTCACTGTAGCATTCCAGCTGGTCTCTCTTTAAATCTCAGGCGAATTCGTAGGTTTTCAGGATGGTTTGAAGGTTATCTAGGTAATTTGGTGGGGACAGGTGACTTGGGGACCCTACTCTTCCGCTATCTTGCCCCCCCCCTATTTTCTTTGAAGAGAGAGATTATCTACTTAATATTACTTGATTAAATTTTACCTTTACCAATTGACTGGTAAAGTGATCTCCCATTAAATAATGTTTTTGCCTATACTAGATTTCTCAACTTTGTTCTTTGATCAATTTTTTTTAGTGTGCAAATACTAAACCATTTTTATTGTAAAGCCTAATAAGCGTTTAATATCTAGTGCAGTAAATTGGCCCTCACCAACCATCCTGTGGCTTTCAGACTTTCTCAGCACTTTTCACCAATCTTTTTTTTCCATCCATACACACTTCAGAGTAGTTTTATTGCATTCCTTCTAAACTTTTGTCAGAATTCTAAATGGAATCGTATCACATTTATGTATTAATTTGAAGTATCTTGCAATGTTGTGATATTGTGAATTGCATTCAAGAATGTACTTTCTCAAAGTATTCAGTTCTTTTTTTCTAGCCCTCATTATGTTTTTATAGTTTTGTTGTTATTTTGATCGGGTTACTTATTGTTTTTTCTACTTCAATATTTAAGTGGTGATTGCTAGTGTAAAGAAAACATATTGGGGCACCTGGGTGGCTCAGTTGGTTAAGCTTCTGACTTGATATGGGCTCAGGTCATGATCTGAAGGTCACGAGATCAAGCTTCACTCTGGGTATGGAGCCTGCTTAAGATTCTCTCTCTCCCTCTCCTTCTCTAAAAATATATTTATGTTAATCATATACTTTTGTCTTTTACCCAGATATTTTACTGAACTGTTTTGTTCCAGTAGTTTTCTAGCTGACTCTTTGCGATTTTCTAGGTATCTTATCACTCTATCTTCACATAATGATAGTTCTGATCTCTCTCTGAGGCTTCTAGTGTTTCTTTAGTTGGACTAAAGCTGATTTTTTAAATATTCCCTTGGCAAAAATTTGGAGGATACGCAGTTTGTTTTTTATATTTCTATGCTGAAGATAGCTATTGAATTTGGTTGCCTTTTCTGTACCTTGCCCAGTACACCATACATCATTTAGCATAGTTTTCTTCATTTATGTCTAAAATTTGGATCCTTTTGTTATTAAACTTGATACTTACATGTGTCCAAATATATTCATCGGCATCTGGATGATATGTGAAACATGCAATAATAAATATAATCATACCAATTGTAGAAAAGCAGGTACATAAGATGTTCATAACAAGGCTAGAAATAAGCTGCAAAAGACATAAAAAAGAAAACTGGTCATGGGCAGCATAAACAGGTTTTGGTGAAGCAATAATTTTGTTGTCCTCTCTAGAACATTCAAGTTGGAAATTTTTTATCTGATTCTCTGGAATCTTACTGTGGTTGATGTCAGGACTCTGCATCAAATTGGTCTGGAACCCAACAGGATAAAAACATTTCAGATGAGGTATTTATTCAGCAAATAATTAAACAGTGCCTACAACATGCTAAACATGCTAGGGGTAAATTCAGGCTTCTACTCAAGAATCTCACAACCTAATGGAGGAGACAAAATGACAAACAGTTTCATTTAATAAAATTTCATAAATGTCATGCTATGAAGAAGCCTCAAGTCCAGGATCTGCCAGTGTCATTCCTACCTCAGAAAGCCACCATACCAGTTAATACTTTTCCATAGTTTCCAACTTGCCTCAAGATAGCATCCACTCAAAAAAAAAAAAAAAAGATAGCATCCACTCTCTTGGTGATGGCATTGTGGATCTTGCATGATCTACAAAGAGAAACTTTGCCCTTTGAGAAAAGGCTTCATGGGTATTGTATGTATGCATAAATGCATAAAGGATAGTTACATTTTAAAGAGGATTTTTTTAAATAATGGAAAGAAGGAGGTGATTTGATGCTGAGAGAGACTCCTAACTCTGGGAAACGAACTAGGGGAGGTTGGCGAGGGGTGGGGGTGACTGGGTGACAGGCACTGAGGGGGGCACTTGATGGGATGAGCACTGGGTGTTATTCTGTATATTGGCAAATTGAACACCAATTAAAAAGAAAGTCAGGAAAGAAATTAAAAGGGGTCTAAAGACCAGCTAGATTTACAAATAAGAAAAAAATCTAGCAATTTCCTAAGTTCTATAGAGCAAGTATTTTTAATTATCCGAATCCAAGGGAAGGGAAGTTAACCACCAAGGACATAGGTAGGGCATCTGTGTACCACTAAGGTTTTCACACTTCATCAACATCAGAGTCATCTGGAGAGTGTGATAAAACTCCCTCCCGTGGGGTTTCTGATTCATCAGGTCTGAGGAGGGAACCAAGAATCTGCACTGCTATTAAGTTCCCTAGTGACACTGATACTGCTGGTCTGGAGACCCACTTTGAGATCCACTGCCATAGTATTGGCAACAAAATGGTTTGAGGTCAATTAGGAAAAACGCTTGAAACAATGGCCCTTCTTTTATGATGGTCTCTACTCTTCCACAAAGAAGTGTTAAATGGGTATTTTCTCTGTGCCAGGCCCTGTGCTGGAAGTTTTCTCACCTATAATCTTGGTAAGACCTTTCAGGAAAGGCGCCATTACTCTCTACCTTCCATAGACAAGGATGTTGACGCCTAAAGGCTTTATGCCACTTGCTCAAGGTCTGTAACTAGTCAGAAGAAACTGGGAAGTGGACTCACAGCATCTGAGTTCTTAGCACTTATGGCTTAGCACTGCCTTGCCTCTGGGTTTATTTTTAGCCAGTTAATATTAAATAGTGCCAATCAATCAGCCAAGTTGACCATTGAGAATTGGAATACATTTCTCACTCTGCCAACAGTTAGGAAATGGGGGCAATGCGATGGGATTCACTTTACAACTGTGATCCAGATATGGCAAGAAGCCTCCTGTGAGAGCACTTCTGGAATCCAGTAACCATGGGACTCGGTTTCCTGCCGGCACGGAGTATGCAACTTGGAGAGACAAGAACAGCAGCTACAGTTAACATCAACAGGTGACCTTTTCTCTCACCTGAAGGGGGTATCTTTCCATCCACCTGTGTCTTCAATGTTCTGAGGAGGTTATGAGCCTCCTCCCACTGTATACCTGCTGGTCTTGGCCACTACCATAATCTCTAGTACCCTGAACCCTGATGGTTTAAACATGGATAAATAGAAATCAGTGAAATCTCCACAGAGTCCTAACACCAACCCCAACATAGACAAGACTCAGATATAAAAGGATAGTCATCCCCAGAATATGGGATCCATCAACACTTCTTGGATGGCCTAGGAGAGACAGTTGGGTTTTGCCCTCCAAAACCAGTTAGTGTTGAAAAGCCATCCACAAATCAGATTAACTAAATTAAACCCATGAACTATTCAACTAGTTGTAGATGTCAAGGGGCAGAAAGTATAACTGCGGCTAGTGAGAACCTGGAATCAAGAATCAAAAGGCATCAGGATCCAGGGTGGTCCCTCTCGTGTCTGCTTCTGTCTCTCCCCCTCACAATACCAGCTTTATTTTTTCATTCTGTTAGCTGACTTTCTCTACTCTCTCTACACATGATATACATGTGACCCTTCCAGCTCTGCACAGCCTCCCATCCCACAACAGTCCTTGTTCTAATTCCAAATTCCCAGGAGAGAGAAGCTGTGGGTTCAGTTGGGGTTAGTCGTCCAGCCCTGGGTCATCAGTGGTAGCAGGGCAGGAGGCAGGATGAACCAAAAAAACTTAATTTTAATGTGGTCTAATTTGTCAAAACTTTTATGGTTCATGTTTTCTGTATCTTCCTTAGGAAATCTTATCTTATCCCAAGTCATGAAGAGGTTCATCTACATTTTCTTCTAAAAATTTTAAAGTTTGCCTTTTACATCTAAATCCTGAATCACAGGGATTGATTCTGGTTTATGACATAAAGTGAAAATTGGATTTTATTTATTTATTTTTCTCTGTGGATAGTTCATTGTTCCAGCATTACCTAGTGACCTGTCTCTCCTTTCTCTGCTTACCTGCAAAGCCAACTCTCTGTCAAGTACCTGTGGACCCATGGGTCTGTTTCTGGGATCTGTAATCTGTGTGTCTCCTTGTCTGCTCCTCCCCTATATATTACACTGTCTTCATTAATTACTATGGCTTTATAGTAAATCTTGATGTTCAGAATTTCCCTGAATTCCTTCTTTTCAGGAATGTCTTAACATTAACTAATCTTAGCTTTTGAGCATTCATCTCAATTTCATATTCCATAAAAAACTGTTGAGATTCTGGTTTGACTTATTCTTTTTTTTTTTTTTGTATATTTTTTCTTGGAGTTCAATTTGCCAACATATAGGATAACACACAGTGCTCATCCCATCAAGTGCCCCCCTCAGTGCCCATCACCCAGTCACCCCATTCCCCCGCCCACCTCCCCTTCCACTACCACCTGTTCGTTTTCCAGAGTTAGGAGTCTCTGATGCTTTGTCACCCTCTCTGATTTTTCCCACTCATTTTCTCTTCTTTCCCCTATAATCCCTTTCACTATTTTTTATATTCCACATATGAGTGAAACCATATAATGATTGTTCTTCTCTGATTGACTTACTTCACTCAGCATAATACCCTCCAGTTCTCAAATGTTTATAGCAGTCCATGGTGGCCAAATTGTGAAAGGAACCTCGGTGTCCATCGACAGATGAATGGATAAAGAAGAGGTGGGTATATATATATATCCACCATTTGCTTTGACATGAATGGAACTGGATGGTTTAACTTATTCTGAATCTATAGATTAATTTAGGAAGAATTCACGTCTTTATAATGTTGAGCCTTCCTATCCATGAATATGGCATATCACTCCATTCATTAAGATCTACTTTAATGTCTTTCAACATAGTTTAATCAATTTCTCCATAAAAACATATATATTTTTACAAATTATTTTCCTAAACATATTTTTCATTTTCTGTGCTTAAACAAATTGCATTTTCCTTGTTTAAATACACTTTGAAGTTAAACGTTCAAATTGTCCATTGCTGGTGTGTGGATATGCAGTTGACATTTGCATATTGATCTTACATCTAGTTAAGTTGCCAAAATTTTATTAGTTCTTGTGATTTGAATGTAGGATCTTTTGGAATTTCTGTGTAGACTATCATATCATCTACTAATAATGACCCTGTTGTTTCTTCTACCTCCTTCCTGTGTTCCTAGATTTCAGCTGAGTTTTAGACTTTAATCCCTGAACCAAACCCTCTGGGACTGCATTATAATTTTCACAATTTCAGATCATCCAATACAAAGTTGCCCTCCAAATTTACCAGGACCAGTCACCCCCCCCCCGCAAAAAAAATGTTTTTAGAGCGCACAAATATTTATTTCTCAGACAGCATCTCAATGATGCTTATAGAAAGTACTATAAGATACAGAGATGCCTGGATGGCTCAGCGGTTGAGCGTCTGCCTTCGGCTCAGGTCCTGATCCTGGGATCCAGGATCGAGTTCCGAATTGGACTCCTTATGGGGAGCCTGCTTCTCCCTCGGTCTGTGTCTCTGCCTCCCTCTCTCTCTGTGTCTCTTATGAATAAATAAATAAAATCTTTTAAAAAAAGATAGGAACTAATACTATGGTCATTTTACAGGCAAGAAAATTGAAGCAACTCATACAGTAGTTCAGAGAGGTTACATTGTTAGAGAGCAGGAACTGTGCCTGGGCAGGGGCTTCCCAGACCCACCCCAGTGTCATTATCGTTCCTGAGCTGGAAGGGGCCTTTGATGTCACATATCTCCAGCATGGTCAATGAGATCATCATATATATCAATCTCCTTAATCCTTTGGGCTTTTAAATACTTGGCACTGGGATCCCTAGGTGGCGCAGAGGTTTAGCGCCTGCCTTTGGCCCAGGGCGCGATCCTGGAGACCCGAGATCGAGTCCCACGT
This sequence comes from Canis lupus dingo, assembly GCF_003254725.2. Classification (NCBI taxonomy): domain Eukaryota; kingdom Metazoa; phylum Chordata; class Mammalia; order Carnivora; family Canidae; genus Canis; species Canis lupus. Next base: position 55,475,155 of record NC_064260.1, on the reverse strand, counting down.
CGGGCTCCCGGTGCATGGAGCCTGCTTCTCCCTCTGCCTGTGTCTCTGCCTCTCTCTCTCTCTGTGTGTGTGTGACTATCATAAATAAATAAAAATTAAATACTTGGCACTCTTGAAATTCACTTGACAAACCTAAATTGATTGTTACTTGTTAGGTTGAGTAAAAACATGGAAAAGGTATCAAATGCCCTGCTGGAGAAAGATTCACATGTAAAAAATAAATCCACAATAAGAAAAACTTAGATAATATCAACAAAATCTGTGTTTACTTGACTATGAACTCAGAGTTTCCAACAGTGCCCTGAAAACATAGTTTTGGATTGGCCGGATCTTAGATTAGCTTATCATCCTGATGATCTTGATTCAGGCTTGTTTTCTCAGCACAGTGGTGAAGGGAACACCTGCACCTTGGGACAACATCGTGAACATACACAAGCCCCATCTGTGAAGGATGTGGCCACAGCCAGAGTTGCTTCCAGCAGGTGGTAGTATAATCATGGAAACTTTAGGGAGGGCAAGCAGCTGTCATGTTCCTCATCCTCTCTGAACACACCATGGTAGCTTCCCAGCAAGCCCCAGATCTACCCTTTATGTTCCAACTGTACTGCCTCCTAACCTCCCTAGTGGCAGAGAAAGTGAGTCCCTTTGGGGAGTAGCTTCAAAAGTGTTAGCAAGACCCCTGCATCCCCCATCCTCCCCGCTTGCAATTCCTAATGGATGGGAACTGCATGGCCCACTTGCAGGCAGAGAGATCAAGGGTTGTTATCTTGTGCCCAGCTGCCAGATGAGTGAGGAGCACAAGTGGAGCAGAAGCCTGAGTCTCCTGTCTCCCAGACCCAGGGCTCTGCTCACCTATCACCCTGCCCCTGGTGTCCCAAGATCACATTCAAGGATAAGGCAGCATGAGGCCAAGTGAGCAATCAATGAGTTTGGGTAATGGCTATGCCCAGGAAATGGACCCAAGGAGAACCAGTCTCAAAAAATAATGGGACCTCTAGCATCCTAACACAAAATGCAGATTTTTTAGGGGGAAGAAGGGTTTAGAAGCACAGGAGCTGGAGTATATGCACAAAGTATATATGGCCCTTAGTGTATTTGGAGCCTAACCACTGGGATAGTGAGAGTGTTGAGGGGATGACTTGCTTTGTACACCTTGAGAAACAAAAGACTGAGAAACAAGAGACTGTCCAATTCTCTGAATGCACATTGTCTTTTTCGACACTTGCCCATTCACTTCTTTGGTAGTGTAGTTTGTTACATCTTGACAACAACTTCTCTCAGTGTGGGCTGAAAAGGACCCCTGCCCTTAAATGGTGAGTTACAATGCCATCTTTGGGTCAGCCCTGAACACTAGAATTTGACTCCCTACCAATCACGGGGAAAGAGGCCTCACCACAGTGGCATGGCCTGGCCCTAGTCCCGGTTTGGGGCTCTTATATACTTTATTTCATTCAGTGCCTACAATTGTACAAAGTTCTGTTACCCTCACTTTGCAGAGGAGGAAATTGAGGCACAGAGAGGTTGGGTGACTTGCCTAAGACCACACAGCAGGAACATGGCAAAGGTAGAATTTGAACCCAGAGCTCTCTGGGTCCAGAGCTGGGCTCTCACCTATTACATTTAATTATTCAAAAACTTGGCAGTTTGGGAAACTCACAAGTACTCATAGCGCAAGGATGTACAGGTGCTTTGACTTAGAAGGCCACATTTTCCGAATGGAAATGTGTGTACATTTTAGCCATCTGCATAAGTTATTTGCCACTCTTTCCCTTGGCTGGACCCAGAAAAGCCAGAGGAATGTTTGCTTTGAACAATTGCAAGTCCAAACCATAGACACAGAGCCCAGAATTCCCTTGTGGCTTTGACGTATCATTCTCTGTCTCAACAACCACCAATGTATCTGTTCATGTTTTGATTTCTATTGTGGCCCCAAGAAGTTTGGAGATAAATTTGGAGCTCCACAGTGGCCACCTCTCCTTCCTGTTCCAAGCCATCCTTCCCTGCCTCCACACTTCTGCATGGGAGAGCAGTGGGTGGGCTTGGGGCTGGGTTATCGAAGGGAGGGCTTCTAATTACCAATCCCAGTCTGTAAGGCAAATTCCTGATGCCCCTCCTCCTGGTCTGCTTACACCGTCACCTTCAACAGGATCAGACTCCCCCCAACTCCAACATCAGCTGAACTCAGTGTCCCTCGATAGCCTCACAAAAGTGGATCAGTCTCAAAAAAAAAAAAAAAAAAAAGTGGACCAGTCTTTCTCTGACCCTCCAGGAAATCCAGTGCTTCCTTCCAGATCTCTGCCAATTCCTGGGAGCTCCTGGTCCCCCCTGATTCCAATGTCTGACTTCCATTGAAGTCTACTCTTCAGTCTCTACACTGCCTGGCAGCTGCCCTGGCCTCCGCCCCCCAAGGAAAGACCACAGTCCCTTCCTCCTCATTCCCTCTCCGTCTGCATCTTATTACCCCCATCTCAGGGAGGCAGCCTGCTACGGAGAGTGTTGACTTCAGCACTCCAGCACTGGGCAGCAGATCCTTTGAAACTGAATATTGGACTTTCTGGGTCTGAAAACCTTCCGCCATCAACCCAGCCACACAGACTCCAGCCTTCCATCAGCAGGATCAGATGTTGCCCACTTCCTTCTCTCAAGGCAAGCCCAGAGCCTCTTTTCATGTTCCCCCCGAATCCCTGCTCATTTCTTCTGCAGAGCACTGCAGCATCCTTCCAACACAGCTTCTGAAGCTCTTTTCCTGCCCCACATCTGTTATGGAGGTAATTTCCCAAACACATACAGCCCCTGCCCTACTCTGGGGACTTTGCACATTGAGAAATTTTCTCGAGTCACGACATGTGGAATAAACGTGCTTCTCTGCTTTGCCTAACTGTTCTATCCTCGCCCCTCCTTCTTCCTGCTCCCCGAGAATCCTGCAAGCCTGGCCTCAGGCGCTCACTATCTCCTCTCCATTGGCCTCCTCCAGGTGCATGGCAGCATCGGCATGAGCATCATCAGCATGCTCTTCGTCCTGGTCAGGATCTTCATTCTCATTGCAGATCTGATCACGGCCCCGATGGTGAGCACCAGGACTGCCAGAACCCCATGCTTCCAAGAATCTTGGATGACTTGCTTACAAAGTTCTTCCAGAGCAGGAAGGAGTCACAGCAGAATTCTACCCTAGTATGACAATCGCTAGGTCCAAAAGTTATTTAGCCCTGAGCAAAACCCTGTGACCCCTGAGGCAGGTGCAGTAAACCCCATCTTACAGAAGAGGATACTGGGACTCAGAAGCCAGCAGGCCCCCCCTCACACCTGCTCTGTTCCTGTTCAGCGGCAGCAGGCACCAAAGCAATCAGGCAGAGTGGCTGCCACACTGAAGCTCACAAGACCACCTGCTCCCAGGAATCTACTGAGGGACAGCCTGTCACATGAACAGGAGGTGCTGACCCCATGTCCTTGTCCTTGTCTTATTTGGGCCTCTCCCCACCCCCACCCCAAGTCATTTATCTCAGAGATTATCCCAGGAAACACCAGTAGGGGAGGCAAGAAGGCAAGCATTCCGGAGGCTGGAAGTCCAACAGGCGTAGTAGACACTCCTCTCCGTAAATCTGCCCATATCTATTTTGGGATTTGGCTTTTGTGAGACCACAAATTCAAGATTCTTAGAAGCCTTTGAGTCTAGCCGAGAGGGCCCACTAGTACTGGTTAAGTCTTCCAAAGATCTTAACAAAGGCTGTATAGACACATCCTTGATTTGGTCTGTGTTTTCAGGCCTAGCTTTACTTTGAATATCATTTATATGTTGGGGACCCAGGAAACAGGAGGCAGTGTTATTTTCTGACTCATCGAGTTCCAGGACCTATATAGTCCCTTGTAATTACTACTTGCAAACTGAATCATCCTCCATCTGATCCCTTTCTTGCAGTACTCTATCATATGCAGCTGGGAACAACCAGCTGACAGTCTCAATATGCTTTTTTTTTTTTAAGATTTTATTTATTTATTCATGAGAAACACAGAGAGGCTGAGACACAGGCAGAGGGAGAAGCAGGCTGCATGCAGGGAGCCCGGTGTGGGACTCAATCTCAGGACCCCAGGATCACGACCTCAGCCAAAGGCAGACACTCAACCACAAATGGAGGCAACCAGGGGCTCCACAGTCTCAATATTCTGCCTGACAATCTCATCAGCCCAATCCAAAAGCTATTACATACATTTCCTGTCTTCCTAAATGTGACAGTGCTCAACCACTGTGTCCCATGAGTAACCGTATATCCAGCCCACTAGGGCAGGTTCCTCACTGCTTCTCCAGACTCCTCTTGCCACCTAATCCCAAAGACAATGTGTATATTCAATTTTTGTTACCCCACTTTTAACTACCAACTTCTGTCAATTGGCTCTTACTACATATCAAACAATCTCAAATTTTATATAGATGACGATTCTCTGGGTCTGTTGGGCAGGTCTCCTAACCTCAGCCAGTTCAGCTGATCCCTGCTGGGCTCACCAAGGGTCTGTAGTCAGTTGATGAGTTGCCAGGTGGCTAAATGATCTCAGGTGATCTTACTTGCACGTCTGGCAGTTAACAAGACTGTCAACAGGAACAACTGGCCCACTTGTCTCTCATTGTCCAGCAGGCCAGCCCAGGCTTCTTTGTAAGGCAGTCTCAGTATTCCAAAGAGCAACAAGACAGAGCAAGCCACAATGTGCAAAGACTTCCCAGATCTCTGCTTGCATCACACTTCTACTACTGTTCTGTTGAGCAAAGAAAATTACATGTCCAAGCCCAGCGTCCGTGAGGAAGGGTCCATCCAAAGACATGGAAACAGGAAGGAGAATAATTTGTGGCCATTTCTACAATTTACCACAGAGGAAGGTGATCTCCTCAAATCCTTTGCCTTTCAGACCATGACAGTAGCTCCAACTATATTCAGTGCCAACCTAGCCCACACTACTACTGGCACCATCAACACTGCCACCATCCCCTCCAATTATACCATGGGCCCTATGTACCCTACCACCAGCCTGGCCAACATTACAAGCCCTGCCAACCCTTCCCATCCCAACAACGCCCCAGTGATAAAACCCCCTGAAGGTGTAGCTGGCTTTGTCCGATTATAGATGACACAGCATGCCTGTTTCAGTGACAAGGAGAAACCATCGTGGCAGAAGATCCCCTCTCCCTGAAACCTCCATGCCCACGAAACCTCAGCACTGTTGCTGAGCCCAGATGAATAGCCATCTTCTCCCTTCTTTATTCCTAAGCTTCATTTTTGTTTGTGATTAATGCCTTGTTAATTCATAAATGTCCCCCAGGCTCTAGGCACCTTTCAACCCTGGTGAATGGCAGGGTGCATTTTACTCAGTCACTTCTGGTGTGTGCACACTATATAGAGACCTGGAGTGGTGCTGGAGTGGTGCCTCTACCATGAAACTCTTGAAAGTCCAACCCTGATACGGTCACCCCCAAGGAGCAGGAGGAGCACCAGAGAGTGTGCACGCTATGGCTGACACTCATGGGGGAATGAGTGGAAGAGCATATAGGCGTGTGTGCTGCCTGCTGGAGCTCTGGAAAACATGCCCCAGACCTGCCTCAGAGGGAGTGCTTTTCAGGTGTACAATGACATACACGCAAACTTAAAACACTACTTTTACTTGACAAGAGGTAAGTGCAAAGGTGCCCTAGGGACTAACAGAGCCCCTGCATGTGCCTTTCAACCCATAGACAGTCAGCTATGGGAGGCACCCCCTCATCTCCTTCTCTGTCCCTCTCCACCCTCCTCCAGAGCCCTGGCTCCATCTGAGAGCAGGCCACAGGTCAAGATGCTGGAAACCATATTCCTGGTGCCATGCAAGAAATTGGCAGGGCTCGTTACAGACCTCCAGGATTATTTCCAACTGATACATCAAGGAAATGACCAGAAAACCATTCTCTTGCTAATATGACATCTGCTTCACATATAACTTCGATAAATAATCATGCTTAAGCATCTTTTCTAACAGGAGGGAGGAAGAGGCAGCAGCACAATGTGTGAAGAACCCAAACCCCATCCTATTCACACACAAGAGCCTGAAGCCTCCCAGGCCAGGATCTCCGGATGACACATTGGTGTCACCAATCAGCAGAGGTCCCTGTGACCACCATAGACCACGTTCTAATCCAAGAGCCAGAGGGCTGGAAGGGTAGGGGGATGGACAACTAATATGTGTGCAGCACCTACATTTCACAGAGTATGAATATTTAATCTCCTACAACAATGTAAGTAGGTATCCTCAGCCCATTTTGTAGATAAGGAAACAGAGGCTCAGGAAAATCCTTCTCTGAGCCACAGTCACAGAGTATTGAACACAAACAGGTCCGCAGCCTCCCCACTCCAACTCCCCCTGCTTCCTTTCTTCTCTAAAAGGCTCCAGTTCCCATGTATAACCCCATGGGTAGGGAAACAGAAGGTACCCCTGGCCTGGGAGCTGTACCTGTTCATGGTGCTGGGGAGGAATTCCTGGGGGAATCTTTTTTTTTTCTCCAGAAATATTTCCAATATTTTATTTTATTTATTTTATTTTTTATAAATTTATTTTTTATTGGTGTTCAATTTGCCAACATATAGAATAACACCCAGTGCTCATCCTGTCAAGTGCCCCCCTCAGTGCCCGCCACCCAGTCACCCCCACCCCCCGCCCACCTCCCCTTTCACCACCCCCAGTTCGCTTCCCAGAGTTAGGAGTCTTTCATGTTCCGTCTCCCTTTCTGACATTTCTTCCTGGGGGAATCTACTCTCACTCCACTAGGGAGGACAATCTGCAGGCTCAAGGCTCTACAATACCCTCTTCATCATCCCGGCTTATGACCTGCATCCCAAGCAGCCCCTCACCTGCATCCTTGATTCAGAGCATTGCCAGGATGGTGAAGGAGGAGGGGAGGGACACACACCCATGTGCTGGGCAGCATGTAGATACTGTCACCTACACAAATATATATATACGTACCTGCTATGTGCTCAGGGTACATCCTGGGGTGAAAATCCAAATATTTAGCAACTGGTACACCAGTGGCACCATTCAATTCAGATGAACAAAGGCCCCAACACAGGGGCACATAGGCTTCTAGCCAGGCATTAGCACTTTAGTTGTTGGATCATGAGGAAGTGAGGGGGCCTGAGCTTGGACAGATGAGTCTGGAGGTCTCAGGGGCCCAGGATGACCAGAATGAAAGCATTTCAGTATTAACCAGTATCTTGTGTCAGTGATCCCCTAGTGCAGCATTGGCCCAGGGTACAAAATGGAACAGAACCAACATGGCCCCTGTCCTCTTAGAGCTCACCATCCAACAAGGAACCTTATAGTACAGGAACTCTTTATACTTGTTGTCTTGTGGAATTCCCAAAACATAACTTACAAATGAGGAAACTGAGGCACAGGGTCACCCATGACAAAGTCAGCGTAACAAAGTACAAACTGAGGCTTGGATTTCAAAGCCAGAGCTCCTAACTTTGTGGATGCTGTGTAGTTTCATATCAATATATCATCATTTCAGAATATGTATAAAGAATTCTCTTGAGTGAAAATATCAGTGAGGGTGACAAAACATGAGAGACTCCTAACTCTGGGAAACGAACAAGGGGTAGTGGAAAGGTGGGCAGGGGGTTGAGGTGACTGGGTGATGGGCACTGAGGTGGGCACTTGGCGGCATGAGCACTGGGTGTTATGCTATATGTTGGCAAATTGAACTGCAATTAAAAAATAATTTAAAAAAGAATTCTCCAAACTCAACAGTAAGAAAACAAATAATCCCATTGCAAAACAGACAAAAAACTTGAACAAAGAATATAGAATTTCAATAAGCACATGAAGAGGTGTTCAATAGTTAGTCATTGCACTACAATGAAACACCACTGCTCACCTATTAGGATGGCTATAATGGAACATACTGATAATACCAAGAGCTGATGAGGGTGCAGAGCAACTGAAAACCCCATGCATTGCTGGTGGGAATGTAAATGGCACTGCCACTCTGAAAAACAGTTTATTCGATTATTACAAAGTTACACATACACTTACTCTGTGACTCGCCAGTCTCCCTCCTGGGTATTTATCCTAGAAAACATGAGATTTATTTGCACACTAAAACCTATACACACATGTTCGTGGCAGGTCTATTTGGAATAACCGAAAACTGGAAATAGCACAAATGTGCTTCAATGGAGGAACACTGGAGGTTTTGTGGCACATCCATCTGAAGAGGTGCATCCTATAGGGGTCCATTTATATGGCGTTCTCAAAGGGATAAAATCACAGATAGAGAACAGATCAGTGGTCGTCAGGGATTAGGGTTAGAAGGTTAGAAGGTAATAGTAAGGGGCAACTGGGAGCTTCTTCATGGCAATGAGACACCACTGTGTCGTGATCATGCTGATGGGGACATGAACCCACACATGTGATTCAATTACATAGAACTATACACCCCAAAAATGGGATTAAACACTGAGAAGGCATAAATACTCAAAAGGAGTGTATCTTCTAATATTAAACAAACTTTGAATTAGAAATACAAAAGGATATCTTATTTTTCTCCTTCTCAAAAGAAAAAACACCTCTTTCCACTGAAAGAGCTAGAAACAATAACGCAATAATGCACTAGAAACAATAACGACTCAGCTTGATGAGTAACCCTGGTGCCTAGATTGTAGTCTCTAAACATTTCCTGCTAAAAAAAAAAAAAAAAAAAAAATCCTTGGAGAACAGGCAAAGTGTAGGAACTCGTGGTATCAGAAGGAAGCCACCAGGGCACAGGAGGCTCATCCCAGGACACCAGAGCTGGTTTGAAGGGGCTCCCACCAGCCAGGAAAGGCACAATTTGCTCATCAGGAATAACGACAAAGCAATCAGAATAATCACACAACAATGCCTGTGCTGAGCTGAATCCCTGTGGGGCCCATTGTGATATGTTTAAAAACTGGTCACTTTGGGGGTTGGCAAAGGCCAGTCTCACTATTCTAAAAACTGGCAAAGAACAGGAGAGAATCAAACGTTTGAGAATGAAAAAGCAAGGGCAAGAATCACTCTGCAAGAGAGGGCAGCTGTCCAGAGCAGCCAAGTCATGAAAGGAACAGGTCCCCACTGGGGGTAAGAGCTCAAGCCCTGGGAGAGGACTGGGTGGGGCTTCGTGCTGGGCTCAGTCTGGACTTTCAATTTTTCCTGCTATTTCTAGTTCTCAGCGAGTTCGCATAGCTTGGTTGGTCCCCAGCTTCATGTCACTAATGTGAGACATGAAAAGCCCACCATAAAGACATGGATGGCTTCAGTCCGATGCCACCACAACATGACCACATGACAAACAACAACGGAAACTCAAGGGGTACCACAGAAGTGTGTCCTTTTGCTCAAGGGCCTAGGGGTTGGCTGGGCAGTTCTCTCAATCAGATCTGGGCCTGGCAGGACTCTCATATGCGTTTGCATTCGGCTGAGAGCCAGCCAGTTGGCCCTGCTGACCCTGGTGACTCCCTGTCTCATGTGCATGGGGCCTCGGTGGGGATGACTGGACTGATCTGGCTTTGCTCGACATGGCTTGTTCTCCAGCAGGCTAGCCTGGTTGTGTTCTGTGGCAATTGCTGATTTCCAGAACAGAAGGGAAACAGCCCAGGCCTCCTGAGGCCTCAGGTCAGAACTGGCACAAGGCTGCTTCCACCTCACTCTGCTGGCAAAGGATGTCCCCCCAAGACCCCAGGCTCAAGGGCCTAGGGAAACACGCTCCAGTTCTAGAATAGCTGTGGCTATACCAGGGCATAGAGAACTGGGGCCATTTTTCAGCCAATGTGCCAACTGTTCTGTCCCTGGTTTAGGTGACAGCTGGCCCCTGGATAGGCCCCCCGACTGTCTCCTGAGGCCACGGGTCCTGTGCTCATTCCTGACTTTGCAGAGGTCTCTTGGGTGATAGTGGCACGAACCCAAATCTGGAAACAGAGGCACAAGTTCTCTGTGCGTGTGCTACTTGAATACCACTCTTTGTGCTCACACACACACACACCTCACACATGCTCGCATACATCCATGTACACTCACACACGTTCACATGACCATACATTCACACACTCACACCCACATTCGAATGCAGTCACTTATGCCCACTCACTTATACACATCACATGCACTCACACACACATGCAGTCATGCATGCCACCCACACTCATGCTCACACATTCATACTCGTTCACATTCAGGCCAACTCACTCATACATACATACCCTCACACACATCCACATGTTCTCTCACTGACACGCCATCATGCACATGGCCTCATGCTCACCTGTGTGCCCGCACCTGCACCCACACCCTGCACACACACTCACTCCTACGCCCATACACACTGCCCCCTGCCTTGAGAAAGCAGTGCACCCATCCTCTCTTCTCTAGTGTGGGACAAGCTCAGTGGGAGGAAGTCAAGCAGCCTCCTGGTTACAGTCAGAGTGTCCCTCCTCGTCGGCAGGAAGGTAAAGGCCAAGGTGGATCCCACTCACAGCTCTGATGCTAACTGTGGGCCCCCAGCAGGCCACTTGATTCTCTGGGACTCAGTTTCCCCTTCTGTACACTAAAGGAAAGAACTCAATGCTCTTCTGGGCCATTCCACCTTCAGCTGCTGCAGCCCCTTCGCCAGGCCAGGTGGGTGGAGGCCCCAGAGCCAGGAGGGGCTTGAAAACGTCCCAGAGGCAGCAGCTCACCGCAGAGCGGATTTCCAAGCTTCACACAAATATGAAGCCTTTCACACGAAGATGTGTGAACTCAGGAGAGGCAGCTGTGGGCAGGCGAGCAGAGGCAGTGGGGAGCGAGCATCGCGGGCACAGCGGCAGAGGCAGCCCGGTGACTACCTGCTGCACTTCCAGGTCCCTGGGGCTTGCTAGGAAAAGGGGCAGGGGCATCAGATCCTCCTGGGATGGAGGATGAGACCACTGGGCCAAGAATGCTGGGACCTGGGAGGGTCCCGCCCACCTGGCACTAAGATCTGGGAGGACAGCCCCCAGGGCCATCTGAACTACTGGTCTTCCACTGAGAGGCATCTGCCGGCTCCGGACCCTCCAGTGGTGGGTGAAGGAGGGGCATCTCTCTTCTCTCCTCAAAGCTAGCCCGAGATGACTCAGGTATCCCCTAGAGACCCTAGGACCCTAATCATACTCCCAGGGAACTAGAGTCTTCCTTTCCACCTAACCCCGACCCTGAGTGGGGCAGAAAGGTGACTGTAACCCAGATATAGGCACCCTGCCCTTTCGCTTCTCCAAGGGAAAGGGATGGACATGCAGGGATATTGAGCTGGAGAAAGGGACTGAGGGGCAAATATTGTCTGGAGCCCCATTCATAGATGCGGAAAGAAAGGCCCAATAAGGGGAAAGGGCTGCCCCGGCCTGCAGGCCCCCAGGGAGGTGTGGGCAGCAGAGCAGACTAGAACCCTGCTGAGAGGCCACGCTGTGGGCATGTGTCAGTCTGGAGGGCAAGGGCAGCAGGGAGGCCTGCCCTCCTCCATCATATGTTGTGCACCTGTCGGCATCCTTTGCAGGCCAGTAGGGCAGGTCTGAGCCATCCTGGAGGCCTGGGGTCAGAGAAGCCTGGACAGCCTCCTGGCCGCCCAGTGTCACAGGGTCAGACTCAAGGAGCACGTTACGGCCCGGTCAACAGTGGTGGGGTCAGGAAGCATGGCTGGTAGATGGGGGAAGGTGGACAAGGCATCCCTGAAAGCCTAGAGCCCCTCACTTGCCACCAACATCACAGCCACCCATTTGACAGATGGGGAAAGTGAGACCCAGAGAGGTTAAGCAACTTGCCCAAGGTCATGCAGCTGATTAAATTCATAGGGTGGTCAGGTAGATTCTCCCAGGCTAACCCTAGGACCCATGACCTTAACCACTAAGCAGAGCTGCCTCCTCCCAGCCGTGCAGCACCCCCCTACCCCCACCCGCTGCCAGATGTGATCTTGCACATTTTATCCAAGACATCCTCCTTAGAGCCTCTCTCCTCCAGCTGGTAACACCTCCCCACGCTGTTCCAACTGTGAAGGAGCAAAGCTGCTTCCAGCTCCTTGTGAATAAAGATGATTCCCTGAGATGCTCACAAGTCCTGGCTGATGGGGGGCTCAGCCCAGCCAAAGGCAGTGAGGTCCATGAGTCAGTGCAGTTGAAGACCAGAGGACCTTGGATCAAGCCAGGGAAGCCCATGCAGTCAGTGCCATGGGGCCATCTGGGGCAGCCTCTGTGTCCCAACAGTGCAACCCTTAGATAAGGGGGACTGCAGGAAGTTGGGGAAGAGCAAAGGTGGAGTCACAGGACCTAGGTGTGCATCCCAGCCCTATTCCTTATCCTGATCATTGACCTTGGGCAAGTCACCTGCCCATCTTCAAAGTGACAAGTAATGAGCCCTCCCTCCTGGGTAGAGTGTGCTGAGCCACTGTGCCCCTGCCTGTCCAGGGGGGTCCTGGAGAACAGTCCCCAGGGAGAGCACAGTTCACCTCCTCTCAAGTTCCAGAGCAGCAGAGTCCAAGTGCCAACAGGGGGTTTAAGAACTCTTTGGGACTATCCCCCTGGCCTTGTACAGATGGGGAAACTGAGACCTGTGAAGAATAAGTGACCTGCCCCAGATCATATACCTCACTTAATATCTCTAAGCTCAGTTTCCTGACCAGCAAGATGGGAAGAATAATAGGGCCTACCTCAAAAGGTTGTTAACAACAGAAGCTGGAAAGCATGGACAGTGTGCCCGGCACTGCGCCAGGCACTAGGTGGGCACTCTCTGTTTTAAACTCACAGTGACTATGTCCGGGTGGAATTGGGGCAGTCCCATGGCTTCCTTGGCTGCTCTCAGGTGAGATGAGCAGCCTCAATTTACTCACCCAAGTGGCCAGTCCTGTGTCACGTTATGACTAGATTTCGGGCACGCAAGTCCTCGGCCCAGAACAGGGCAGGGAGCAAGGGAACTTAGTGGGCCTCCCATGCTTGTCCCACCAGCTTTCTCTCCCCCACCCTTCCCCCAGCTGAGTAACTGTGTTTTCTGGTTAACGGGAAGGAGATGAGGAGGCAGGGAGACAGGCCTCTGACACTGTTCCAGTAAGCTAGCTTCACCCTCCTTGACACTGGCAGGGTTCAGACCGACTCTCTGCAGAGTGGTTTTATGGGATCTGTGGAGACACCCCCATCTCCTGGGAACCCCTATATATCCCCTGCTCCCAGTCCAAAATGCAAGGGATGCCTCTTAGTTTCTCCAAGCCTCTAAAGCCAGCTCTCCCCCCTTGTCTCAAGGTGAACAGAGAGAGATGTGTCCCCTCCCTTACACACGCAGTACCCAGATCCAAAACCTCTGTGTCCACTCCCAACCCTGCAGATGAGGCTGGCAAATCATCTAGCAGGTCATCGCGGCCCCTGCTTTGCAAGTCCCCCTGGGGTGTCCTGTGACATAGCTCACCTCAGCGTCATCATCATCTCAGCTAAGACTTTTTTTTTTTTAGATTTACTTATTTATTTTAGAGAGGGAGGAGGGGCAGAGGGAGAGAATCCTCAAGCAGACTCCCTGCTGAGTGTGAAGCCCCACCTTGGGTCTCAATCCCACAACGCATGAGATCATGGCCTGAGCCAAAATCAAGAGTCTGACGTTCAACTGACTGTACCACCCAGGCACCCCCCAGCTGAGACCTATGTTTTAACATTTTTGACAAATATGCTCAAGGACAAGGTCCACAGCTTATCCCACTCTACCACACTATTTCTTTTTTTTCTCTCTCTCTTAATTTTACTTAGTTAACATACAGTGCAATATTGATTTCTGGAGTAGAATTCAGTGATTCATCACTAACACACAACATCCAGCGCTCATCACAAGTGCCCTCCTTAATGCCCATCCCCCATCTAGCCCACCCCCCACCCCCCTCCCTCCATTGTTCTCTATTACTAAGTCTCTTATGGCTTGTTTCCTTCTTTTTTTTCTTTTCTCTCTTCCCCTATGTCCATCTGTCTTTTCTTAAATTCCACACATGAGTGAAATCATATATTTGTCTTTCTCTGATGACTTATTTCACTTAGCATAATTCACTCTGGCTCCATCCATATTGTTGCAAACGGCAAGATTTCATTTTTGATGGTGAGTAATATTCCATTACATGTATGTACCACATCTTCTTTATCCATTCATCAGTCAATGGACACTTGGGTGCTCTCCATAGTTTCCTTTTTTTTTTTTTTTTTTTTTTTTTTTTTTTTTTTTTTTTTTTTTTCTCCATAGTTTCCTAATCGTTGATAATGCTGCATAAACATCGGGGTGCATGTACCCCTTCGAATCTGTATTTTTACATCCTTTGGGTAAATACCTGGTAGTGCAGTGTTGGGTTATAGGGTAGCTCTATTTGTAATTCTTTGAGGAACCCCCACGCTGTTCTCCAGAGTGGCTTGCATTCCCACCAATAGTGCAAGAGGGTTCCCCTTTCTCTGCATCTTTGCCAATGCCTGTTATATCCTGTGTTGGTAATTTTAGCCATGCTGACAGATATGAGGTGGTATCTCATTGTGGTTTTGACTTGCATTTCCCTAATGAAAGTGATGTGGAGCATCTTCTCGTGTGCTTGTTGGCCATCTGAGTGTCTTCTTTGAAGAAATGTCTATTCATGTCTTCTCATTTCTTGAATAAATTATTTGTTTTTTAGTTGTTAGGTTTGATAAGTTCTTTATAGATTTTGGGTTTTTTTAAGATTTTTTATTTATTCATGAGAGACACAGAGAGAGAGAGAGAGAGAGGCAGAGACACAGGCACAGGAAGAGCAGGCTCCACGCAGGGAGCCCGACGTGGGACTCGATTTCAGGTCTCCAGGATCCCACCCTGGGCTGAAGGCGGCGCTAAACCACTGAGCCATCGGGGCTGCCCTCTTTATAGATTTGGGATACTAACTAACCCTTTATCAGATATATTGTTTGCAGACATCTTCTCCCATTCCGCAGGCCTCCTTTTAGTTTCGTTGAATGTTTCCTTCACTGTGCAGAAATTTTCTTCTTGATGAAATCCCCAAAGTTTTTTTTTTGCTTTTCTTTCCCTTGCCTCTGGCAATGTATCTAATAAGAAGTTGCTTTGGGAAGGAGGGGCAAGAAGGCGGAAGAGTAGGGTCTCCAAATCAACTGTCCCAACCAAATTACCTAGAAAACCTTCAAATTATCCTGAAAAATCTATGAATTCGGCCTGAGATTTAAAGTGATACCAGCTGGAATGCTACAATGAGAAGAGTTTGCGCTTCTATCCAGGTAGGAAGACGGGGAAAAAGAAATAAAGAAACAAAAGGCCTCCAAGGGGGAGGGGCCCCGCGAGGAGCCGGGCTGAGGCCGGGGCGAGTATCCCCAGGACAGGAGAGCCCCGTCCCGGAGAAGCAGGAGCTGCACCAACCTTCCCGGGCGGAAAGGGGCTCGCAGGGAGTTGGAGCAGGACCTGGGAGGGCGGGGATGCCCTCGGGTTCCCGGGGACACTAACAGACACCTGCGCCCCGGGAGAGTGCGCCGAGCTCCCGAAGGGCTGCAGCGCGCACGGCGGGGCCGGAGCAGCTCGGAGGGGCTCGGGGGCGGCTCCGCGGAGGGGGCTGCGGGGCGGGAGCAGCTCGGGGGGCTCGGGCGGCGGCTCCGCAGAGGGGGCTGCGGGGCGGGAGCTCGAATCCAACAGCGCAGACCAGGAGCACAGGGCGCCGGGACACAGCCCAGGATCCGGCCTCCCCCCGGGACAGGCAGAGGCCGGGAGGGCCCAGGACAGCAAGGACGCTCCTGCCCCAGCTGAGCAGAGCAGCGACCCCGCCCCCCGGAGCCTCCAGGCCCTGCAGACAGAGAGCTCGGTGGTTACTGCGGGAGCTGACTCCAGGGCTGCAGAGCTGGCCCTGCCACTAGGGCTGTTGCTCCTGGGGCCTCACGGGGTAAACAACCCCCACTGAGCCCCGCACCAGGCAGGGGGCAGAGCAGCTCCCCCAAGTGCTAACACCTGAAAATCAGCACAGCAGGCCCCTCCCCCAGGAGACCAGCTAGACAGACAAGTTCCAGGGGAAGTCAAGAGACTTAAAGTATACAGAATCAGAAGATACTCCCCGTGTGTTTTTTGTTTTTTGTTTTTTGTTGTTGTTTTGTTTTGTTTTGCTTTTTGATTTGTTTGCTTCCCCCACCCTTTTTTCCCTTTCTTTCTTTTTCTTTCTCTTTTTCTTCTATTTTTTCTTTTTTTCTTCCTTTTTTTTTTCTCTTTCTCTTTTCTTTCCTTCTTTCTCTCCTCTCTTTTTCTCCCTTTCCCAATACAACTTGCTTTTTGGCCACTCTGCACTGAGCAAAATGACTAGAAGGAAAACCTCACCTCAAAAGAAAGAATCAGAAACAGTCCTCTCTCCCAGAGTTACAAAATCTGGATTACAATTCAGTGTCAGAAAGCCAATTCAGAAGCACTATTATACAGCTACTGGTGGCTCTAGAAAAAAGCATAAAGGACTCAAGAGACTTCATGACTGCAGAATTTAGAGCTAATCAGGCAGAAATTAAAAATCAATTGAATGAGATGCAATCCAAACTACAAGTCCTAACGACGAGGGTTAACGAGGTGGAAGAACCAGTGAGTGACATAGAACACAAGTTGATGGAAAAGAGGGAGACTGAGAAAAAAGAGACAAACAAAAGACCATGAAGATAGATTAAGGGAAATAAATGACAGCCTGAGGAAGAAAAACCTATGTTCCATTGGGGTTCCCGAGGGCGCCAAAAGGGACAGAGGGCCAGAATATGTATTTGAACAAATTCTAGCTGAAAACTTTCCTAATCTGGGAAGGGAAACAGGCATTCAGATCCAGGAAATAGAGAGATCCCCCCCTAAAATCAATAAAAACCGTTCAACACCTCGACATTTAAAAGTGAAGCTTGCAAATTCCAAAGATAAAGAGAATATCCTTAAAGCAGCAAGAGACAAGAAATCCCTGACTTTTATGAGGAGGAGTATTAGGGTAACAGCAGACCTCTCCACAGAGACCAGGCAGGCCAGAAAGGGCTGCCAGGATATATTCAGGGTCCTAAATGAGAAGAACATGCAACCAAGAATACTTTATCCAGCAAGGCTCTCATTCAAAATGGAAGGAGAGATAAAGAGCTTCCAAGACAGGCAGGAACTGAAAGAATATGTGAACTCCAAACCAGCTCTGCAAGAAATTTTAAGGGGGACTCTCAAAATTCCCCTTTAAGAAGTTCAGTGGAACAATCCACAAAAACAAGGACTGAATAGATATCATGATGACACTAAACTCATATCTCTCAATAGTAACTCTGAACGTGAACGGACTTAATGACCCATCAAAAGGTGCAGGGTGTCAGACTGGATAAAAAAGCAGGACCCATCTATTTGCTGTCTACAAGAGACTCATTTTAGACAGAAGGACACCTACAGCCTGAAAATAAAAGTTTGGAGAACAATTTACCATTCAAATGGTCCTCAAAAGAAAGCAGGGGTAGCCATCCTTATATCAGATAAACTAAAATTTACCCCGAAGACTGTAGTGAGAGATGAAGAGGGACACTATCTCATACTTAAAGGATCTATCCAACAAGAGGACTTAACAATCCTCAATATATATGCCCCGAATGTGGGAGCTGCCAAATATTTAAACCAATTAATAACCAAAGTGAAGAAATACTTAGATAATAATACACTTAAACTTGGTGATCAATCTAGCACTTTCTATACTTGATAGGTCTTCTAAGCACAACATCTCCAAAGAAACGAGAGCTTTAAATGATACACTGGACCAGATGGATTTCACAGATATCTACAGAACTTTGCATCCAAACTCAACTGAAACACATTCTTCTCAAGTGAACATGGAACTTTCTCCAGAATAGACCACATACTGGTCACAAATCGGGTCTGAACCGATACCAAAAGATTGGGATTGTCCCCTGCATATTCTCAGACCATAATGCTTTGAAATTAGAACTAAATCACAACAAGAAGTTTGGAAGTACCTCAAACACGTGGAGGTTAAGGACCATCCTGCTAAAAGATGAAAGGGTCAACCAGGAAATTAAGGAAGAATTAAAAAGATTCATGGAAACTAATGAGAATTAAGATACAACCGTTCAAAATCTTTGGTATGCAGCAAAAGCAGTCCTAAGTGGGAAATACATTGCAATACAAGCATCCATTCAAAAACTGGAAAGAACTCAAATACAAAAGCTAACCTTACACATAAAGGAGCTAGAGAAAAAACAGCAAATAGATCCTACACCCAGGAGAAGAAGAGAGTTAATAAAGATTCGAGCAGAACTCAACGAAATCGAGACCAGAAGAACTGTAGAACAGATCAACAGAACCAGGAGTTGGTTCTTTGAAAGAATTAATAAGATAGATAAACCATTAGCCAGCCTTATTAAAAAGAAGAGAGAGAAGACTCAAATTAATAAAATCATGAATGAGAAAGGAGAGATCACTACCAACACCAAGGAAATACAAACGATTTTAAAAACATATTATGAACAGCTATACACCAATAAATTAGACAATCTAGAAGAAATGGATGCATATCTGGAAAGCCACAAACTACCAAAACTGGAACAGGAAGAAATAGAAAACCTGAACAGGCCAATAACCAGGGAGGAAATTGAAGCAGTCATCAAAAACCTCCCAAGATACAAGAGTCCAGGGCCAGATGGCTTCCCAGGGGAATTCTATCAAACGTTTAAAGAAGAAACCATACCTATTCTCCTAAAGATGTTTGGAAAGATAGAAAGAGATGGAGTACTTCCAAATTCGTTCTATGAGGCCAGCATCACCTTAATTCCAAAACCAGACAAAGACCCCACCAAAAAGGAGAATTACAGACCAATATCCCTGATGAACATGGATGCAAAAATTCTCAACAAGATACTGGCCAATAGGATCCAACAGTACATTAAGAAAATTATTCACCATGACCAAGTAGGATTTATCCCTGGGACACAAGGCTGGTTCAACACCCGTAAAACAATCAATGTGATTCATCATATCAGCAAGAGAAAAACCAAGAACCATATGATCCTCTCATTAGATGTTGAGAAAGCATTTGACAAAATACAGCATCCATTTCTGATCAAAACTCTTCAGAGTGTAGGGATAGAGGGAACATTCCTCGACATCTTAAAAGCCATCTATGAAAAGCCCACAGCAAATATCATTCTCAATGGGGAAGCACTGGGAGCCTTTCCCCTAAGATCAGGAACAAGACAGGGATGTCCACTCTCACCACTGCTATTCAACATAGTACTAGAAGTCCTAGCCTCAGCAATCAGACAACAAAAAGAAATAAAGGCATTCAAATTGGCAAAGAAGAAGTCAAACTCTCCCTCTTCACCGATGACATGATACTCTACCTAGAAAACCCAAAACACTCCACCCCAAGATTGCTAGAACTCATACAGCAATTCAGTAGCGTGGCAGGATACAAAATCAATGCCCAGAAATCAGTGCATTTCTATACACTAACAATGAGACTGAAGAAAGAGAAATTAAGGAGTCAATCCCATTTACAATTGCACCCAAAAGCATAAGATACCTAGGAATAAGCCTAACCAAAGAGGTAAAGGATCTATACCCTCAAAACTATAGAACACTTCTGAAAGGAATTGAGGAAGACACAAAGAGATGGAAAAATATTCCATGCTCATGGATTGGCAGAATTAATATTGTGAAAATGTCAAGGTTACCCAGAGCAATTTACACGTTTAATGCAATTCCTATAAAAATACCATGGACTTTCTTCAGAGAGTTAGAACAAATTATTTTAAGATTTGTGTGGAATCAGAAAAGACCCCGAATAGCCAGGGGAATTTTAAGAAAGAAAACCATATCGGGGGGCATCACAATGTCAGATTTCAGGTTATACTACGAAGATGTGGTCATCAAGACAGTGTGGTACTGGCACAAAAACAGACACATAGATCAATGGAACAGAATAGAGAACCCAGAAGTGGACCCTGAACTTTATGGTCAACTAATATTTGATAAAGGAAGAAAGATATCCACTGGAAGAAAGACAGTCTCTTCAGTAAATGGTGCTGGGAAAATTGGACATCCACATGCAGAAGAATGAAACTAGACCACTCTTTCACCAAAAACAAAGATAAACTCAAAATGGATGAAAGATCTAAATGTGAGACAAGATTCCATCAAAATCCTAGAGGAGAACACAGGCAACACCCTTTTTGAACTCGGCCACAGTAACTTCTTGCAAGATACATCCACGAAGGCAAAAGAAACAAAAGCAAAAATGAACTATTGGGACTTCATCAAGGTAAGAAGCTTTTGCACAGCAAAGGATACAGTCAACAAAACTAAAAGACAACCTACAGAATGGGAGAAGATATTTGCAAAGGACGTATCAGATAAAGGGCTAGTTTCCAAGATCTATAAAGAACTTATTAAACTCAACAGCAAAGAAACAAACAATCCAATCATGAAATGGGCAAAAGACATGAACAGAGGAAGACTTAGACATGGCCAACACGCACATGAGAAAATGCTCCACATCACTTGCCATCAGGGAAATACAAATCAAAACCACGATGAGATACCACCTCACACCAGTGAGAATGGGGAAAATTAACAAGGCAGGAAACCACAAATCCTGGAGAGATGCTGAGAAAGGGGAACCCTCTTACTGTTGGTGGGAATGTGATCTGGCGCAGCCACTCTGGAAAACTGTGTGGAGGTTCCTCAAAGAGTTAAAAATAGACCTGCCCTGTGACCCAGCAATTGCACTGCTGGGGATTTACCCCAAAGATACAGATGCAATGAAACGCCGGGACACCTGCACCCCGATGTTTATAGCAGCAATGTCCATAATAGCCAAACTGTGGAAGGAGCCTCGGTGTCCATCAAAAGAAGAATGGATAAAGAAGATGTGGTTTATGTACACAATGGAATATTCCTCAGCCATTAGAAACGACAAATACCCACCATTCTCTTCAACGTGGATGGAACTGGAGGGTATTATGCTGAGTGAAGTAAGTCAGTCGGAGAAGGACAAACAGTGTATGTTCTCATTCATTTGGGGAATATAAATAATAGTGAAAGGGAATAGAGGGGAAGGGAGAAGAAATGTGTGGGAAATATCAGAAAGGGAGACAGAACGTAAAGACTGCTAACTCTGGGAAACGAACTAGGGGTGGTAGAAGGGGAGGAGGGCGGGGGGTGGGAGTGAATGGGTGACGGGCACTGGGGGTTATTCTGTATGTTGGTAAATTGAGCACCAATAAAAAAATAAATTAAAAAAAAAGAAGTTGCTATGGCTGAAGTCAAAGAGGTCTCTGTTCTCCCCTAGGATTTTGATGTTTACTGTTCCACATTTAGGTCTTTCATCCATTTTAAACTTACTTTTGTGCATGGTGTAAGAAAGTGGTCCAGTTTCTTCTTCTGCATGTGGCTGTCCAGTTTTCCCAACACCATTTATTGAAGAGACTTTTTTCCACTGGATACTTTGTCCTGCTTTGTGAAAGATTAATTGACCATATGGTTGTGGGGCCACTTCTGAGTCTTCTATTCTGTTCCATTGATCTATGTGTCTAGTCTTGTGCCAGTACCACGCTGTTTTGATGACCACAGCTTTGTAGTACAGCTGGAAGTCCAGAATCATGATGCCTTCCAGCTTCGGTTTTCTTTCTCAGGATTGCTTTGGCTATTCAGGCTCTTTTGCAGTTCCACACAAGTTTTAGGATTCTACACTGCCATTTCTGACCTTCATTTTACCAGTTTACAAAATGGGCTGAATAACACCTACCTCACAGGCCTGTTGTAAGGGTCCATGGTTCCCCTACAGATGATAGTTCTTTACAAACTGTACAGGGCTGTGCATATGAGGAGCCAGCACTACCCTTGCTCATTCAGGCATTCATAACATGCCTATTATTGGTGTCTGGGTGCCTTCTGCATCTGTCACAAGTGATATTCTGCTGGTGGGTGCCCTATAAACTCCTGGAGGCAGGAGACCATGACTTCCCCTCTTTTCCACATGACTCACCCTGGCTCACATGCATTAGTGTTTAAGGTGAACTGGTTGATTGGTTGGTAAGGAAAAAAGTTTTCCTTCTGGGTGTCACAGAGCCAGTGGCATGGGCCAGGTGGCCTCCAGAATGTGACCAAGGGATGGTCCCCAGCCTGAGGGTACCGAGGCACTGTCCTGGCAGCTGGGGTGGGTGGAGAGGGGAGATTCCGAGTCTCGGGAATTCTGTGACACTTCTGTGCTCAGGACCGCCACCCAGTCGCACCTTAGTAACAGAAAGATATTTTTAGGTGTTTTCCCTTCTTGAGAAGGGGAGAGGAAGGTGAGATCTTGGTTTCAGCACATTCTCACCTCCAACCCAGGAGAGATGTTGTTAATTCCAACTGCTCCCTTCAGTGCTGCTCAGGGAAGACCCAGGACAGACCACAGGGAAGGCTCAGCAACTGTCCACAACCCGCCCTAGAAGTCGGGCAGTTTTCACCCATCCCGCATGAAATGACAACTCTACAGGCAAAGCAGTGAACTTTTCACCAAGTTGCATCTGCTCCATGGAAAGCTTTTGTCCTTTTACTCTAAAATTCTGTCCCTCTTTCCTTTTGGGTGTCACATATCCTTTCTAGATACTGGCAAGAACACTGGTAATCTCTTTAAATGAACTGCTTTGAGGAGGCAGAAAATTGGATGGGTTCAGCGGTTAGTTTCTACCCTGCTGCTCTGTGGACTTAGAATCCTTACTCTGGGGAGTAGGGCACAAGCACTGGGCCCCTCCCTCCAACAAAGGCAGGGTTCAAACCCAGGAGTGAATGAGGTCCTTAAAGTCATCACTCCTCCCCCCGGGGGGCAGGAGTCTAGAAGCCAGCCCAGTTCTCCCACTGAGGTGCTTGGTGACCGTGGGAGACACCTTCACCCTCTCTGAAGCTCCTTTTCCTCTGCTAATAGCCCAGGCCTGTTTCTCCCTCAGAGCGAAAAGAGGGCTTCAGTGTCCGGTGTTCACACTCCCCTTGGCAGGGACCTGTGATGCAGGTGGCCCTCCTCTGCCCAGACTCCCCGTCTTCTGCTTCCTCACTCCCTCTTCCACTTCCTTGGGCTCTCAGACCAGGTCATAGCTGGCAGTGTCCTCAGCAACCATGTCTGCCTCCCAAATATGTCTGTCTGAGTGGAGGAGGCCAATGTGTGGGGAAGAGAAGGGACTGAAGAAGAGAAAGAGAATAGCAATTGCATGGGGTGAGGGAGGTGACAGCAGAGCCTCCGAGGACCCTTGTATTAGGTCCATGTCCTCCTTGGGGACATCCCTGAGCTCCCCCTTACTTTGCAGACCTCTCCTAGCACTGGCCCTGCTCCCCATTTCGAGGTGTCAGGAGGGCAGGACACTGGTCTTAACTCACCTCCGTATTCTCAGCCCCTACACTTGGTGCTCATCATAAATGCATAATAATCACCTGTTGGACTGAAGAGCAAATTTCTCTTGCTTCTCCTATTAGCCTCTAGGCTCCTCGACATGGACTCTGTCTGATCCCTATTTCCTTTCATTTTTGGAGAGTGTCACAGTCAGGAGAAGCCATATTATGCTGCTGTCACAAACAGCTCTGGCTTAACACAATAAAGATTTATCTCTTCCCTGAGTTCATCTGCCCTGGGAGCTCCTCTCCCCATCATCCGCACTCAGGGACCCAGATAGACGAAGCAGCCTCTGTCTGGAATATTGCGAGTCACTGTGATCAAGAGAGAAAGGTGCCTGGGTTCTCTGAAACTAAATGCCTCCACCTTGAAGCTGTGTATTTCCTTCCAATCACATTTATTTAGCAAAAACAAGTCATGCGGCCACAACAAATATTAAGGCGCCCAGAATGAGAGAGCTGGAACCATAGGCAGATCTCAATCACTGGGGCAGCCACAGGAGGATACAGGCAGGCTTTGAAGGTGAGCTAACTTGGACCTGAACCTCTGGGGCGGCCACAGGAGGATACAGGCAGGTTTTGGAGATGGGCTAACTTGGACCTGAACCCCTGCTCTGCCAACTAGCTGCCGTGTCACCCAAATAATCCCTCTACTGCTCAGAGCCTTGCTTGTCTTGTCCATAAAATAAACTCTCAGGAATTATCAGAGCATCCTTGTGAGTATAAGAAATAACATTTTTGAAATGCTTGGAAAAAAGAAAATTCTCAAAAACAAAACAAGTCTATTATAAGCTCTTGTTAACCCGGTACCTGGCAGTGTGAAGCAAGGTGGAGCTTAGTCACTATGAATTCCTGGGTGGTGCCTCCAGTCATGGAAAACTTGCCTAACAGCCTATGGGTACTCTTTGCTTTTTCTTTGCAGCAAGTCCAACACTCTGTCCACCGATGTAGGTCAGACATAGCACAAAAAATGGCTCAGAGGCCCCCCAGGAGACACGTGAGCATCATCACCCCAAGAACCAGGAGGCTCAGAGCTTTTGCAGACCCACAGAGAATTTGCTGCATCGTCTGCAAACTGGCTCCCCCTGGTGAGAAGCGTGTCTGATAGCTCTCGGAGCACAGGAAAAAATGCCGTTAAACTGCTAAAAAATGAACTGTTCACTGTGACTAGTTTATACATCTTATTTTTAGGAAAACATTTTAGAAAAAATAGCTTTATAACAAATCACACTCCACAGTGCTTTGGATCAAGTTCATGTGCATTATTCCAATATAATTCATGCCAAACCCTATAAGATTGGTAACAGTGTCATTATTCCCATTTTACAGGTAAGGAAACTGAGGCAAGGGGAGGTGACCATCTTGTCCCATGTCTTACAGTAGCAAGAGAGGCCAGGATTCAAATGCTGACTTCTATCTCTGCAGCCTGCACTGAACCTGTTAATGCCAATGATAGGGCTGACTTTTTAATTTCATTGTCTGATCTGGCAGATTCATTCATCAATCTTCTGGGCCCTAGTAAACTCATCATTTGACAGCTGGGTGTTTTTCCCCGAAGTGTTTGCTTAGGCCAGCCCCACACAGTGCTTCTATAATCCATGTATTTCTCAGCTACATTAATAGCAATTGTTTGTGTGGCCAAAGAGAAAGTCTCCACAGCCAGAAATGGCCCAGGGTCATAACTGACACCAGCTCATCAGCCGAGGCTGAGGGACAGGAAATGGCAGGTGATTTCCAATAGCCGAGGCTGAGGGACAGGAAATGGCAGGTGAGTTCCAATCTATGAGTAAAGAAGGTTGTGCTGCTTCAGCTCTGCCTCACACTAGCTGTGTGTTCTTGGGCAAGTCACTTGCCTTCTCTAGAGAAAGGAGGTAGTTTAAGTACATGCTTCTCCTAAACGTCCTTTTCATGTAATATAGCACAAAGATTGAGAGCAGGGCTTCTGGGGTCAGAGATGAGAAATCAAGCCCTGGCCTTGCCTCACCTAGGGGCCCTTGATTTAGGACATCCTTCACTTCTCGGAGTGAAGTTCCCTCAAAGACAATTGATAATCAGAGATTTTGGGGATGTCCTCAGGGGCTGCAGTGAGCAGGGTTATGCAGGCTCCATGCAAATGCATAAATGTCATCATCATCTCCCAAGCCTTTGTCTCCCAGGCCCTCCAAGCACCATGTCTGCAGCTCCCGCCAGCAATGGGGTGTTTGTCGTCATCCCAGCAATGCCAGTGGCCTCTGCCCACCTCCGGCCATCCTGCCCACCTCCATGTGCCAGCCTCCTGGGGTTTTGCTGTTTGAGGAGCCACTGGGGGTACAGACACCAAGGGCCATCCAGCTGCCTGACCTACGGCCCATGGAGACGTTCCTGACTGGAGAGCCCAAAGCTTTAGGGGTAAGAGCCTCCCCAGGCCCTGTGAGGCATGTGTGTATGCAGAGGTGCCAGGCAGGGAGAGAATGGCTCCAGCACAAGAGCATTCACCACCTCAGAGGGGAAGAGACAATCCCTAATACTTAGTGGAGACTTGAGGATTCAGCTGCATACCAGACCGATGGGCCCATCCTCCACAGGGCTCAGAGAGAGCACACCAGCAGACAAATGACTAAAATAATCCCAAGCAGGGTAATGAGATTGAATATGATGGATGTGGGAGGGGCAACAAGGAAGGATGAGCAGACAGGTTCATTTAGGCTAAAACCTGGATGCTGAAGCCAAGGGTAGACGGGGAGCAGAGGGGAGTGCTCAGAGGATGAAGGAACAGCTGATGCAAAGGCCTGGAGGTGGGAATTCGAACTGTTCAAGGACAAACTAGAAGGTTAACATGGCTGGGATGTAATGAGCAAAGGAAGGGGGGAGATGAGATGGAGTTGGAGTGATCCATGAAAGATGTCCCATAAGGTCTTTGCCAATCTCAGATGGCCTTGAGAACAGTTCTCTGGGCAAGAAGAAAATATCAAATAGACAGACAGACAGATAAATATAGTCACCCTTATACATTACAAATATAGTTTCTTCAGTTTGTCCTTTGGCCTTAGTTCCTCCAAATGGAGGATGGAAACATAGCTTAGGCAGTAGTGATGATGACCATGGTGACGGTGATGCTTATGATGATAATGATGCTGCTGCTGCTGCTGATGGTGGTGGTGACGATGGCTGCGGCACCCCTGAGAGGGGCACACACAGAGCCATGGAATGTGCATGCATTGGTTCCTTAGATTCTCATCACCACTTTGTGAGATGGGACCACAGTTCCCTTTGGACAGATTAGGAAGCAAAGGCTGGTCAAAGTCCAAGGCCACACAGTTGCTAAGGGGCATCCTGTTCCCCAGGATGGCCTGACTATACGGTTCCACTTTCAAACCCCCTGCTCGGTAGCATCCAGGAGCTCTGGCTTGAATACACTAAAGACCGCACCATGTCCCCTGGTGTGTGAAGGGATTAGAGACAGTGAACAGAGGTGGTGTCATCAGCCATTGGACTCCTGAAACCTCAGAGCAGACCAGGAAACCCATAATGTCCAGAGGGATTTGGTAAGACAATTATAAATTGCTGGAAAACACAGAATGTGGAAACTACAAATAGGTGTTTGGGAGTGTCACCCAGTAGAGGAACACCAGCTTTAGAGTTAACTGGCCTGCCCCTTCATCCTAGGAGACTACAGACAAGTTACTAAACATCTCTGAGTCTCAGTTTCCTTGTCTCCAAATTAGAATAGAAATACCTCCTTCATCATGTTAGGATTAAAGGAGATAATGTCTAAAAACATACAGCACGTTGCTCAGTGTAGACAGGCATGTGGGCAGAGGCAGCTTTGTTCTCTGATCTGTGCTCACAGCAGTGGGGTTGTCCAATAGTAGGAGAAGAGCCTGTAGAGGGGAGCAGTGCTGGTGGCTGGGACACCATGCCACCTAAGCAAGCTGCAAAGATGAAAGACATGCAGCTCAAGAGAAAATGGGACAGAAGATTCAAAGTGGCCATGCCCATAAATGTCTAACTTCCCAGCACACTCAAGTCAGAAAGATAATACATCTTCCACATGACTCGCCAAAAAATGATTCTGGCTGTTTACAGTGAGAACTGCCAGTAGTACACAGACCACAATGGCTTGAGTGGTGGTGTGCACCTCCTCATTGATGGGGCTTGTTGAGAAATCAGGAGCTGGAAAGAGTTCCCGGATTAGGCAGAGGTTGAATGTGGGGTCCTCCAGTGTCCCCACTCAGTCCTAGAATTCAATCCTTACCAAAAAACATGCGAAAAACATATGGCATTACTTACCAGAAGCCCACATGGCCCCTTCCTTGGGAAAACCATCCTACTTCTGGGAAATGGATCAGTGGGGTGCTGATCTGCGTCCAGATGTCAGCTGGGTAGGAGGCAGCTCCAGCACCTAGCTGGCATGGATCAGTGATAGATGCTCAAATGAGAAAGCTAACAAGGGGTGGTGGAAAGGGGGGTTGGTGTGACTGGGTGATGGGCACTGAGGGGGGCACCTGACGGGATGAGCACTGGGTGTTGTTATATGTTGGCAAATCGCACTCCAATTTTAAAAATATATAAAGAAGAAGAAGAAGAAGAAGAAGAAGAAGAAGAAGAAGAAGAAGAAGAAGAGGAGGAGGAGGAGGAGGAGGAGGAGGAGGAGGAGGAGGAGGAGGAGGAGGAGGAGGAGGAAGAAGAAGAAGGAGAAGGAGGAGAAGAAGAAGAAGAACTGAAAGCTAAGGAAACCAGGTAGCAACAACACAGAGCGATGCTTGGGGTCTATGGGTCAGAGCACAAAGATGCAGACCCGTAAAGACACGGAAATATGCGGGGGTGGGGGGTCTCGCGGATGTGGGAGCTGATTTTCCTTCTTTAGACAGTCCTTCAGGGTTGCTACCCGGATGTCTCCTCAAAAGAACGGAGTCGAGTTTACTTCCCAGAGGCTGAGGGGTGGAGGGGGGGGCCGGCCCGCCAGCTTGGCTGAGCCGTGCGGTCTCTGTAGACAGTGCAGATCCTCATCGGCCTCATCCACCTGGGCTCCGGCTGCTCCTGGTCCTGCTCCTGGTCCTGCTCCTGGTCCTGCTCCTGGTCCGCCACGGCCACGCGGGGATGCTCTTCATTGAAGGCGGTGTCCCCTTCTGGGGAGGAGCCTTCGTGAGTGCAGGCCGTTGGGGCTCACCTCCTGCTCTGCGCCCGCCACACCACATTCTCTTGGGCACAGCGGACCTAGGTCTAAATCTAAGTCCTAACTGCAAACCCTAATCACACACCTATGCTAGGCACCACTCCTGCCTAGGAAAAGCTCCCAGCAAAGAGCCTGGCACAGAGAAGGTTCCCAAAACAGACAGGATGCAGGGGTGAGCGCAGGGCTAAGAGATACTAACCATCCTGAATAACCTGGATACTAACCTCACCCTGCAGCCAAACCCCAGCCTGCAGAAACCCTTCAACCGCCCCCTCCCATGGGTCCTAGCCCACCAAGAGCTCTGTCCTCTAGGGGTCTGACCAGCCCTGAAGCCCCCCAATCCATTCCTCTGCCCATACCCTGGCCAGCCTGGCCATCCCCACCATGTCCCCTGCAGCAGAATTGGGGAGCACATGGTTAATGGCAAATCTCCAACATCAAGAGAGCACTTCAGCGTTTACACAGCCCTGTCTACACCTGAGTCTCCCAGCCACCCTGGGAGAGCAAAGGCTTGGGAGCAAGGTCAGTGGGGTCTGAACCCCAGCTCCTGTGCCACCACATGTCACCATGGAGTCCCTTAGCCAAGTTACCCAATCTCCAGCTCTGGCTTCCTCATCTAAAAAGCAGAGTCCTGGCCCAGCCTACCCCAGAGTTTGGGGAAATTAGAAGTAAGGCATGTGAGAGCTAGTTACTAACCCTGGATTTGCAGCAAACCGTGATATCACTTTGTAGCAATGCCCCCTTTAGAGAGGGCTAGATTTGCATAACATGTGAATGATGTCACTGAAATCATTCACTTTGCCAACTATGGCCTGAGTTCCCTGGACGGGCCTTCTAGTAATCAGGGGACACCTTTACAGACAGATCCAGAAAGCAGGGGAGGTGACAGCCAAGAGGCTGCTGCCCTCTCCCTACCTGGTGTCCTGGCCGAAGAGTCACTGGGGTCCCCTCTTCCCCCCCACAGTTTGTCATCTCTGGGTCCCTCTCAGTGGCAGCCGAGAAGAGCCACACCAGCTGCTTGGTAAGTCTGAATGGGGTACCCAGGACTACTCCACTCTGCCCCTCCCATCCCATCTGTTCACTCATTCAACAAACATTTCCTGGGGCCTGCTGAGTGCTCCCAGACATGGGACAGGAGGAACCAAGATATACTTCACAATACAGGGCAGAAAGTGAGGGTCCCCAGACCAAGTGCTCATGATCATTCAGAGAAAGGGAAGATCAGAAAGGTCTCTTGAAAAAGGAGAGGATAAGCTGGGCATTGGTGGAAGAACAGGATTTGAAAATACAGAGGGAAAACGAGCAGCCAAGGAGGGGCCATGGGCAGGGTTACCATGAAAACCATATGGGGCTCCCTCTGACCAGGGCAGAGCTCTGGGAAAGCAAGTGGAGAGATGCAGTAGGTCCACATGGCCGAGGCTTGGACCTCTCTGCAAGTCACGAGAAGCAATGAGGGCTGTGAACTGAGGCGCATCCAGCATGCAGCATGCTCCAGGCTCAGAGAACACAGCAGTGAAGGTCAAGTCCCTGCCCTCCTGGAGCTTACACTCCGGTGTCTGCTAAGACACCCAAACTCAACTAACAAAGTAGTTGCAGAGCATGAAGAGTGTCACAAGGGAAGCACACGGGGTAGTGTGGGAGTCATTCCTCTTAGAACGAACAGTTGGGGGTCCCAGGGCAGGTGCCCCTGAGCTCTCTGTTCAGACGGAGACAGTCACAGAGGATCCTGGGCGCCAGCATCCCCAGGGGGGAGAGCCTGGGCATCAGGACAGAAGGAGTCAGGGCAGTTTACAGGAGGTGAAGGAGGTAGAGAGGGCGGACTCGGCTGAGAGGGAGAGGGGAGAGAGATGAATCAGAGCTTAGAGGGGACCTTGGGATTTATTTTGAGGGACTTTATCTAAGGGAGGCCACTGGGAATGGAAATGGATATTCCTTGTCCTATTTGCATTCTTGGGAGCTGTCCAGTGCTGGGCACCTGGTGAAGAATGGATCATAACCGGACGGAACTGGACTCAGGAACCCCCAGGCCATAAAGTCCAGGAGTGCTGGGACCTGACCTCTGTCCCTAAGGCTCACTGTGGCTGGAACAATGCCTGGCTGCAGCAGCTACTCAGTAGCACTTTGTTGGATTAATTAACTGATTTCCTGTGAGGCCACTCTGGTCTCCATTACTTCCTCAATGTCATTTAAAAAAAGAAAAAAGAAAAGAAAAAGAGGAGTCAGGGATCTTTGAACCTGAGCAGGTCCCGCAGCCCCAGCTCCCTACAAGTGGTCCCCAGTATACAGCCAAGGCTTAGTTAGCCACAGGTTCCCGCCGCTGGGTCAAGAGTATCGAGTTCTGGCTGCAAAGGGAGGGTGAGCCTTGAGTGGTGGCCTGGACCACCCAGGGATCCCCTTGCTCTGCCTACCTGGAACCTCACAGAAATGACCCCATCACCTCTCCAACTGGGCCTCAGTGTCCCAGCAGAAGGTCTCCCTGACTCCTGCCCCTGGGGCAGCTGCAGCTGCAGGGTGCTCAGCCTGGGGTGGGGGTACGATGTGAGCCTGGAGCTCGCTGCACACAGCACCCAGAGAGGCCATGAAGGAGGGCGGCCCTCTCCCAAGGTGACAGAGGTAAGGAAGGCTTCAGGGCAGCCCCTGAGGCCCCGGGTAGGGAAGGGACCCGGGAGAAGGAAGAGGAGTCCGGAAGCACACCGCTCCCATGGCAGGGTGGCCACGGAGCCCTGGGCACAGGACCCCATGGCGGGGAGGGCTATTGCCTCCGTCCTTTCCTCTTTCTCCTCCTGGCTTCTTCCCTCTGCTCCTTTTCTTCATGTCTGTCTCCCTCCTGCAGGTGAGGAGCAGCCTCCATGGCGGCCTTTGCGGGGACAGCCGTTCTGCTCATGGACTTTGGTGTCACCAGCTGGGTGTGTTGTCAGGCCCCTCAGGAGCGGGAATACTGGGAGGATGCCAGAGCCACACCAGGAGGCGGTGGGGGCGGGGCGGCCGTGGTAGGCAGGAGGGTGCGACAGGGGAGGCCCCAGGGTCCTGGGCGGGGGCAGAACTTGTCAGTCCTGGTGCCCCAGGGCGCTGCTGGGGGCCTGCGGGAGAGCCCAGGAGAAGGGGCCGGGAGGCCGCAGGACCGGCTGCAGGTGGCCTGGCTCCGCCAGCTCTGCCACGTGGGGCTGTGGGACCTGGGCAAGTTATGGTCCCTCGGGGGCCCTTTCCTCCTGTACCCTAGAGTGCTGGGCTTGCCTTGACTGTGGGTGTGGTCCCCAGGATGCGGGCAGGGGCTCTCTGGCTGTGCTGACCGTGGTCACCACCTACTTTGGGTGTCGAGCCACCCGCGCTCGAGCCAGCCGGGTGAGTACCCCCCCCACGTCTACCCAAGCGGGGCCTCTGAGGAGGGCTGCTGGCTGCGAGGGCTCCTCTTCCAGCCTCTTGCTTCCTTCCTCGGGCGCTGCCTCCCCATGGACCTCCCCACCGCGCACTCCTCGGCCGGGCACCCGGTGAAGTCTGGGGAAGATGCGGCTCTTCTCCCCGAGGCCCCAGGGCAGCGGCCGCGCCAGGGCTGTTAGCCGGGTGCCCAGCAGCGGGAGGCCGGCGCGGGGGACCAGGGGCTGTGCCTACGCGGGTGAGCGGGCCCCTCGGGGAGCTCCCAGGCCTTGAGGCAGATCGGGCCAGTACAGAGGGCAGCACGACGACTGACGACTCGGGGAAATTAGCTTAGTTTCCCCAAATCTGGAGAAGAGTGAAGACGGGAAAGCGGCGAGGAGCGCGGGATGGAGCAGCGGCCCCACGGGAAGTGCAGCCACACCACCAGGCGCGGGTGCTGCTCCCAGGGGACTTCTGCAAACTGGAGATGAGGCCACTGAAAGGCTTTGCGCAGAGGACTGCGTGCTCACAGGGAACGAAACCAATCCGGAGGGTTCCCCTTGAACCTTGAACCGCCCCCCAGGCCCCAGAGGAGCCAGGGCAGGGGAGGCCCAGGGAGAAGGAACGCCAGAACTTCAGCTCCTAGACAAATGCGGCTTCTGTTTTGTTCACTGCGGTACTCGCAACGCCTGGTCATCGTCGGTCCCCGTAAGTATTTTTGAAATATTCGATCCTACAGATGAGTCCGGCCGATTCACTTCGGGATTCATTCCCAGGGCGCTGTTCTCAGAATGTCCACGGGGGCACGGTTGCAAGGCCGCCGGCAGGCGCCAGCGCCCTCCAGGACATCGGGGCTCTCTTTATCTTTGCAGCCCGTGATTTTCCTGCCCAACCTCTTAAGTACGGACTTCAGTATCCCCAGCCCCGCAGCCTCTCCACCGCCTGCCTATGACAATGTGGCATATATGCCAAGGAGCCATCGGAGTAGAGGCCTCTCCGCGGTTGGAAGCCAGCTTTCCTCCTGTGGGCCCAGCCTCTCCCCCCACCCCATCCTCACTACTGTGGCGCCCGAGTGAAGCCTTCCCCAAGGACATCCCCACACATCTCCCTCGGTGGCTTCCTTCCTAAAA